>NC_134270.1:29397766-29720683 GCF_031893055.1 Leptodactylus fuscus | reverse complement strand
TGCCCAGGTTGTATAAGCCTTCATACATAGTGCCTATCAGTTTTCTGCTACCAATAGCCCTATTATGGTTGCAGCACATTTTGCATTTCTCTCTGAGGTAGGGTTGTGTATAACACAGAGCAGCCTCCATCCATTATTAATACTATTGCTTGCTATACATGTAATTCTTCCAAAAGTAACTGTAGAATAGCAATCAAATAGCTGAGAAAAGTCCAAGTGAACCTGATATAGGAGGTCCAGGGACACAGGACCCAAAATCCAGGTAATGATGCAGCTAAAAAAGATCCCTGACACAGAAAAAGTGAAATAGTGAGCACAATAAGGAAAACTGAATACTGTCTATGAATAACATCCCATCAGCAATAACTCAAGCAGCTAGTCAGATGTATATAGAAGTAGGTCAGCTCTCCTTAAACTCACTATGAGCTGTGAGAGGCTGCAGACTGAGTGGTATATAGGAAGCACAGAGAAGCAGAACTGTATGTAAGGATCCAGTGGCTGTGAAGAGAGACCTGCCTTTCTCACTCTACTTCCTGTGTTCTGTCTTGAGCCTTTTGGTTTCTAGAGACGGACTTGCCCTAGTTACAGGGAGTGGACAGGAAACTAAGGGTGGGTCCACATATGTGCCTCCATCGGAGACTCCATCACAGAAACCATCGAAAATCACTGCACGGAGAAACAAAACTGAAAATGGCGGACACCCAGTGGACCCCATTAAGTCAATGGCTTCACCAGTGTCCATATGTAAGCACTGTTTCACCTCTCCGTCATTTGGGACCCTATGGCCTTAGTATGAACCTAGCATAAGAAAATGGGAAACACCCTAAAGCAGGAACCATATAGAGATTGTTCAGGCAGATATATTTTTAGATAAATTGCCTTTTAAGATCACAATATTATATAATAATAATAAATAATATAATAATAATATTATAAATCTGGATTAGGATTACCTGTTTCAGAGGCAGAAGCATAAACTCTTCAGTCTTTGACACCTCTACAAAATGTTGTAGGACATACTTGTGTGCAGACTTGAGCAGGTCACTACAAGAATGTGTGTCTGCAAATCCACGAATGCCAAGGCAGTTGGAAGGGTCTAGCTGGCTGAGCAGGAACTTGCAGCAGGCGTCTCTCACTCCATTCAGCTGCAGGAGACTGGCGGCTGGCAGCAGAGTCTGGCACAGACAAAACCTGGGATGTCAGTTTAGGATTCTGCAAGGGTTGTACAGAACTCAAAAATCACACAAAGCTTAGCAGATACTGTGTGATATTTCAGCACGATGCAATGATGGCGTGAAGGGCTAGCATGTCTATCAAGCATTGCAGAAGGTTTGAGAAGACCCTTTACTAATGATAATAATGAGACATATTACCTAAGCCTGACTATACACAAAATACCTGTAGCTTCGGTCAGTATTCAGCTGTCTTGCTCATTCCGAACACATGCACACTCAGCCAATCTGAGTGCAGGGAGAACAACACCTATATTTCTGAGACCAGGGCGCATACTGGCAAAGCTGCACTGAATTCAGCGCACTGTCAGCTTTGCCAGGTTGCGATCGGGTCCCAGAGATATCGGTGCAGGGAGAACAACACCTATATTTCTGAGACCAGGGCGCATACCGCCAAAGCTGCACTGAATTCAGTGCACTGTGAGCTTTCTAGCAGTATATAAAATCAATATGAAAGGTCTTTTTAAAGGGGTTGTTCCAGACTATGATACTGATGGCTTGATAGCTTTGGTATTGCTGCACAATGTAATGAATGAATGAATGAATGAATTAATTAATTAATTAATTAATTAATTAAATGTAGATTGTGAGCCCCATATAAGGATCACACTGTACATTTTTTTTCCTATCAGTATGTCTTTGTAGAATGGGAGAAAATCCACACAAACACGGGGAGAACATACAAACTCCTTGCAGATGTTGTTCCTGGCAGGAATCGAAGCCAGGACTCCAGTGCTGCAAGGCTGCAATGCTAACCACTGAGCCACCGTGTTGCCCCCAGTCTAATCCATTTGAATGGGACAGAGCTACAGCCTTGTACGGGATGAACATGATGTAACTGCCTGAAAAAGGAAGTAATACCCAGTATCATTGCTCCAGAATGTAGTACCCCTCCTGATCCAAATCTAGGGCTCCTCTCCTAGTCACTCAGTACCCTGCTTTGTGATGAGGGGCAATAATCCTGAACCATATGAGCATTTCTCTGAGGTATGCAGGGCGCCTTATGAACTGTAAGGACATTTTGTGGCTTGCCAGGAAACAGCCGTTTGCAGAGGGGTCTCTTCCTTGCGGAGGAGATATTTTAGCTTGCCCTTCTTCCTTATCATGCCATTAGGCTTCTTGAAAGCCAAACATTAATCTATAAGGTGCTACCTTCCATAAGGTGGCGCAAGAAGAACAAATTTCCTTGTTCCATCAAGGAAAACTTATTTGTATATTATTTCCCGGAATTCCTAGTACAGCATGTATGGCATGTAAGACTCTGCACACATGAAAAAGGTGGCCTACGAAGGCAGTACCCCTTACTATGTATAGAAATATGAGAATACCCCTGATCCAAGTATTAAAATATATATCTAGAGTTGGGATAAGGGTGGATTATATAGATATAGACGACAACTATAGATGTTACATAAATTCAAAATAAGAATGTCATTTACTTATTACATAAGTGACCAACAAGATTAGCAAATTTTATGACAATTTCTAAGGTGCAAAGTTCATACAAGCAAGTAATAATTTTCTGTAGTCAGATGATAAGCTAGAATAATAAATCTTTATGGAGATTAGGTAAATTCTGTGCAGACACATCCAAAATACCAAAAGGATTATCCGCCTATGTGACATGGGACGGGGAGGAGGGGAGAAGAGCGGATTGCCTGCCCGGAGGTTTTTTTAACAGCGAGTCTGCCTGTATTCTCTCACATAAACAACACATGTGGCGTTCACAAAGTCACGGGAGTGGCAATGTGTCGACGGGTAAATACTCTGGGCAAATAATCTGCTCATGTGACATAGTGCTGCGTCGCAAATAGTACCAATGCGTTCCCATACCTGCACATTGCCTTCTCCCACCACTATCTCTGCTGTGTAAGCATACTGAACCAGCTGCTCCAGTGCTTGAGGGTCAATGTCATGCAAGGTCACATGAGTCTGCCGACTCTCACTCATCTCATCTGCAAGGATAAAAAAACAAATTATACAAGCCTATGATGCTTTGTATGATGCAATACCCACCATAGACCTAGACATCTGCTACCCCAACTAGCATATCAACCTGCCTACAGATAGGATAGGGTCACCTGGATCAAATGGCGTTTTCCTCTGTGTCCGAGATATTGTGACTTTAGTCTAAATTGAAATGAGATCCTTGGTGCAACAAGGGTGTTGTTATTACTTCATAGAGGTAGCAACAATTAGCCCAAAAAGTTAATTTGCATGTTGACAAAAATGGCAAATGAATTGGAAACAGAGGCACCGATTGAAGATGGAATGATATGTTGTGTTCTGGGGCCACATGAGAAATTGAAATGGTCCTAGAGGGCTATGTGTGCCGTGGCAAATTTATCTTCACCCACTTTTATGCTGACTCCGCCCATTTTCAATCATTTTACCATGTGCCCCCACAAAATATAATCCTCCTACAGTCACCCGTACATTATATGTTCCACATTATAATGTTCCCCTCCAAATGTCCCACAGTATTAAGTCCCACTCCTCGTGCCCCAGTTTAAACTAGCAGAAACTAGAGGGGACATTAAACTGGGGCAGCTGGAGGGGGACATTAAACAGTGGGGATAGTTGGAGGGGTGAATTAAACTGGGGGCAACTAGAGGAAGATATGTCCCCCTCCAGCTACTCCCCATGGTTTAATATTCTCCTCCAGTTGACCCCAGTTTAATGTCCATCTGCCTTCAGTTTAACTGCCCCCTACATCTGCCCCTAGATCCCACTCTTGCTCACACATGCTGTCTCTTCTCTCCTCATTATCTTCCAGCAGCCTCTATTCCCGGCAGCTTACTGTTTCTGTGAAACAGCAAACACACTGTCCCGTTTGGCTCCGCCCACTAACGAGTCTTAGCCTATTCTGGTGAGCTTAAGGACCTGTGATGATATCATCACAGGTCCTTGAACGAACTTTCAATTCAGCATCTACTTTTATCCCACAAGCTATGCGGGCCGGACAGAACCAGTCAGAGGGCCGGATGTGGCCCTTGGGCCGTACATTACCCAGGTCGGTTTAACAAGAGCAGGCCTGGGATAAATGGCTGCACCTAGGGTCTCACCGGTCGCTTTGTTCTGTACTGATGAGGGGCCAACTCTCCTTAACAGGGATCTCTATATATCAGTGTCTCTACAATTTGCATATTTTTACCCATGGATAAATTAGTCTCCCTACATCTTTATGTCTCTTCAATGAGAAAAGTTATCTCTCTGACCTATAGGAAAACGAATATATGTGTTTCCATGTCGCTGGTACCTACTTGTAAACATTGCATGGAAATAAGGGCTGCATGATGCCAGCACCACTTTGTGGCCCTTAATTTCCTTGGTCCCCACGTGCAGCACTATGTCACACAGGAGCCCCCGCTGGCGCATTCGGTTCATACAGACAAAGGCATCATGGTAGTGCCGCTTTGAATTGTGGGAGATGCTGTGGCCCTCCCGGGTCAGAAGCTGCACCGCCCCTTCCATGGCGGGGGACTGGTCTCCTGATTTCTCCTTCACTGGCTTCACTCGTTGAAGCTGCAAAATGAAAGAAATTCATTAAATTAAAAAAAAATAATAGATTTTAATATTTAACAACATGTACATGCACATATATACACCCCTACACTGACAGGTCCAATGGAGTAAATATGACATCTTATAGCCCGACAGCAGATGGACTGCGACATTTAGTCTGATACAGGACATTATATAGCAAAGCCTGGATGTATTTTACTTGCATTGCAAGTGCATATATACCATACAGCTGCCATAAGGCCCATTGAGAGAAGAGGATCAGCCATGTCGACCCCATCCTCACCAGGGGTCTCCTCCTCACAAGCCATACAATGATCTATGCAACATGAGCAAGGGAAATCCAAGAATCACTGAAACATTCAGTGGACAAAGTGCCATGTAAATCATGTCTCAGGTTATAGGTTAAAAACCAGCACCAAGAGGGGGCCCCGTATTAATCTTTGCCCCGTGGGGGCGCGGTAATAATTTCTTCAAGTTCACGCATATAACCAAGCATATAATATATCTACATTTAGTATACATGTTGCAAGAGTAAAACTAAGAAGTTCTTCCCATAGAATAGCTCCCATCAAAGGCGTAACTTGAAGATCTGTAATGCGGTCCCTACCTACCATGCGCCATTTACCATAAGGGTATATTTTATGTGTTAGAGGGACGTGTGGGGCTCCTCATGTTCCAGGGCTCAGTAGCAACTGCTTCCGGTAAACCCCCTATAGCTCTGCCACTGGCACCCAGAGAACAGAGCTGCCTGCTTCTTGATCCATTTTCTGTGTATAGGCTCCTGTGAACAGCATATTGGTGGGTGGTGGCAGGTATAAGACCTCTCACCAGTCTCATATTGATGACCTATCCTCATGATAGGAGAAACCCTTTAAAGGGATTCTACCATTAAAATCACATTTTTTCTCGATCACATGTGGGAATAGCCGTAAGAAAGTCTATTCTTCTCCTACCTTTCGTTGTCTTCTCTGCGCTGTCGTTCGATAGAAATCCTGGTTTTCGTCTGTATGCAAATGAGTTCTCTCGCAGCACTGGGGGCGGTCCCCAGCGCTCAAACAGCACTGGAGGTGTCCCCAATGCTGCAAGAGAACTCTCTCCAGAGTCGCCTCCATCTTCTTCAGGAACGGCCTCTCAGACTGTGCATGCCCACGGTCACAAGAAAAATAGTTGCTTACACAGTAAGCTGTGTAAGCGGCCATTTTCTTGTGGCCACTTACACAGTAAGCTGGTGTAAGCAGCCATTTTCTTGTGGCCTGTGGGCATGTGCAGTCGGCTACACCCGAGGCCTAGAAGTTTGAATCCAGCTCTGGAAGAAGATGCGTAGAGAGGCCGTTTCTGATGAAGATGGAGGCGGCGCTGGAGAGTTCTCTCACAGCATTGGGGACACCCCCAGTGCTGTTTGAGCACTGGGGCTCGCCCCCAGTGCTGCGAGAGAACTCATTTGTATACTGCCGAAAACCCTGAATTCTACCGAACAGCGGTATGGAGAAGACATCTAAATGTAGGAGAAGAATAGACTTTCTTAAGGCTATTCCTACGTGTGATCGAGAAAAAATGTGATTTTATTGATAGAATCCCTTTAAGGTGAATTGCTGTAGTGATAATTTAATTATTCGTGAATTAATACATATACACTAATGCTCAACAACACTAACAGAGCAAGGTCAGGCCTAGATCTTCAAAAGCAGAGGTCCAGATTTAACAGCGGTACCCCCAAGCCCTAAATACCATTTCAGGACCTAAAGGTATAACTGCCATATAAGAATACACCAGATTTAGCAACAATTACCCGCAGCGTAAAGTACGCCTCTGTTATAAACTAAATCTATAGATAAATCACGCTAGAAAAAAAAAAGTGATTGACGCCAGCAGTCTACCAGTTATTGTATGTTCCTATATTAGCGTATTAGGTAGGAGGAACTATTATATTACAAAAGAAGAAATTGGATTTGAAGTCTTATCCCTACCTGACCCTGACACTACTGTATGTTGTTCTACTGTAATCCATACCTGCCAATTCCCCCGCTGACTCACAGAGGATATATCCTGGAAGCAAGCCTAGGATTTTGTGATAGGATACGGAATTAGAATACATGATGTACCCAATAATGGGGCATTTTTATCTTATTATTATTATTATTATTATTATTATAATAACTGGATATTTGCCCCAATTTAAGTGGTAGATAAAAAAAACCTAAGGCTCAAACATGATATCTACTTACATCTACTTGCACTAGATGGCCAGCACATCCAGTGCTGCCAATAGATGCTTAGACTATAAGCCAATGTCCGACTTTTTATCGGGCCTTGTAAAAGGTTTACTACATACCAGAGTTTTTTCTATATGGTATGGCTTATATTCTAAGTCAAGTTCTGTTAAAGGGGTCAGGCACTGACTTATAGGGTGGCTATCCAATTGGCCTTCCTACTAATTTGCACAAGGACCATATCCTGGCCTATCTCCGTGCATCTGGAGGACCCCACAACATGTGTTTTCGGCTTGGCTGCAAAACTAATACACCATGCTCTACTGTCTGTACAACAATGGGAGTGAGTAGCAGAAACAGGGATAGCCATATAAATGGCTGCACCACTGTGCCCTAGATAAAGGTTAAAAGTGGTTTGGGTCTTCTCATACAGTAAATTGATAGGGGTCTTATGGGTTGGACGAGAACCACTGTGCCAGATCAACTAGCTGCTATAGTGAAACTATCTTACACCAACTCCAGAACGTATTATAAGGCAAGTGCTCTTTAAAGGGAGTCTGTCACTAGAATCCAGGTAGATAGGTTACGGTCATCTGAACCGTAACCTTGTATTTTCTCCTCGTGTATTGGGATCTCTACTGCCAAGATATTGCTGTTTTTGATCAATATCTAAATTAAGTCTTTGGAACAACAAGGGCACTGTCATTGCACCAAAGAAGTAAGCGGCAACACCTTCATTGCTCCAAAGAGCTCATTTGCACAATATGGTGATATTTCGGTAACAGAGGTAGTGATACATAAGGGGAAAACATTGATTCAGGTGACCCTAACCTATCTATCTGCAGGGTTCTGCTGACAGACTCTATAGAATACACTACATTAGGTGGGACATAGTGGGCTGCTTTACATTACGGGGGCGCCGTGTTTTACTAACACAGCAATTCTCCCTCATATCCCCACAGACGTAATTACCGGCGGCAAACAAATACTGAGAACCCACAGCTCATTATTCATACAGGATCAACGTGGCTACAGAAACGATGACTAAATGCATTAAGATGTAAATAACCAAGTGTGAGAACACACAGAACAAATGAAACAGGAGGTGAATGTCACCCTGCAGCCTTCACCGATTCATCACTGAATGTTCTGTGCCCTGCACCGCTATGGCATCCTGCGTGGTACACCTACATGCTGCTGATGACTGCCGGTAAAAATAGATATCCTTGTAGAAGCAATTTCTACACATTTGTAATCACATATGGAAGCCGTGACTAGGAGCCCCCTCCTCTGGAGGCTGAGACTAGAGGATCACGACAAGTACAGAAGGACAAAGCAGCATCGTGCAACCAAACCATCCACTCCAATTACATGCACATAGATTATAGATTTATTAGGATGAGCTGTAATATCCCGCAATGTATGACGTTTCAGTCATGGATACCTTCATCATATGCCGTGATAGCAATATTTGTATGAATGGTGCACTGGTAAGGGCAATGACATAGCCATTACTAGTGCGCCATTCACCTGTCAACGTGTGCGACAAATGATGCAATCAGGGAATATGTTGACCGAAAGGTTATACTTTGGATATACTTTGGAAATATCCGTCAGTCTATAATCTAAGTGCATCTAACTGTAGCATGGAGTCCCATTCTTTTTCATATATTGCAGGTTGGACCTGCAATCGCCTGATCCGCTATATAGGGCAGCCATACACAGGTGGCTATCTTGTAGATACATAGATCAGTGACATATATGAACTCTTGTGGACTCTTCATGTCTCCAGACATTTATAAACTTGCACAATACAATAATAATAACATAACACCATCATAATGGCTGAGCGGTACAGAAGGTCATACTTATGGGTACCACACACATCCGTAGAAGATACTGGGTCAAGTCATGGTGCCCTTTGTTGCACGGACCCACCTATAGCTGAGATATTATAGTTATATAGTTACATAGTTGATGAGGTTGGATAAAGACATTAGTCCATCAAGTCCAACCTATAACCCTACAATCCCTACAGTGATAATAAAAGATAAAACATAGGGTATGGCTATGGGGAGCCTTCAAGACCCTTGTCTGGTGAAGTATTGACTCTCACTGATTCTAAGCTTTGGGGTGGTATTTAACAAACAAGGCAAAGTCAGTCCCAAATTTTCGTACCCTTAGACTTGTCTAAGAACAGATTGTTTTTAAGGTCTGGACATGGAAAGAATAAAGGTATTCAAAGGCTTTAGGATAACCTGGGAATGAATTTACAACTTCTTTGGAAAGGCAAGGAACCTATAGATGACTTAGAGGGCGGACAGAACCATTAGGGTGGCCCCATAACCTCAATAATATGGGATAAATGTCAGAACAATTGGCTATATGGCTGACAACTATATTTTCTTGACTCTTCACAGATGGATTTGAAGGGGTTAGACTATGCAGGTGCAATAGTCTAGAAGCTAGAATAAGGCCAGCAATTTTAAATAGGTCAACCTAAAAGGAGGAAAAATGGGTCCAAGACGTTTCTGCAGATCGTAGACTAGATGCAGTGCACACAGACGTAGACTGGACACTTTGCTATACACAGTATATAGCACATGGTCACTAGCACAGTCCTAGATATAAAGTAGATATCTAAGTAACCAGGACCACAGGATAAGTGATAAATGTACGATCACTAAGGATCCGAGTGCTGGGACCCTCACCCATGTCTCCAGTTTTATCATTTTGATCACTACAGTATTGATGGATATATCACAGCTCTGCTATACATTACAATTAAATCGGAGCAGTAGCGCATGTGTGACCACCATTCCATTGAATCAGGAGTAGAGGGTCCAAATGGTCAGACCCATCCTGTGGGTAATTGATAAATATTTCTTGTGGGTCAAGTGACCCACCTAACATTGTGTAGGTCCCCTGTGTGTAACTAAAACAGCTCTGCTCCATTGGGTCCTAGACTCCACAAGACCTCTGGAGGTGTCCTGTAGTATCTGGTACCAAGACGTCTTTTCCAGCATCTTCCACAGTTGCTCAATCAAACTGAGTCAACCCAAGTCAATAGGTAGAGTCCTTGGTCATGTTCCTCATACCATGCCTGAACGCTTCTTACAGTGTGACAGTGGCTGAAAGAAGTTACTGCCATTAGAGAATATCATTGCAAGCAAGGGGTCTGCAACAAGATTTAAGTAGGCAATAAATGTTAACGTAACATCCACATAAATGCAAAGATCCATTGTTTCCCAGGAGAACATGAATCCACTTCTATTAGCTTCTCCCAAAACACATCCCAGTGCCATCTCTTCCTAAGGTTAAGTGATATACACGTATACAGCCATTTATATAATGTATAAGAAAACAGTGGACCAGGCCACCTTCTCCCACTCTCTCGGCCTCCTCGGTGACGCCATGTGCCCATGGTCAGCACTGAGTCCTGTGATTGTCCCTCTATGGTCACATGGGCCCACCAAGCGTCTGAAGTGACCCCACAATGCATGTTTTAGATAAAGATTAATCGCCAATTGTTCAGTTTCGTTAAAAAAAAACCCCTCAATATAAAATACCCTGGTCAAACTCAGCTCGGAACAAGTCGCTCACCCATCTTTAGTTGTTGGACATTTCTTAGTACGTTTGTAAAAGGTCCATACGAGAACGGTAAAGGAACATAGGATCATCTTTCTAGTAAATAGACCCTATAGCTATAAGCCTTATAGGTATGAAGAAATGAAAAAAAGAGCCCGAGCGGTCATGTCACTACAGCAAATGTTTAATGTGCAAATATGAGCACGGCAAAGCAGGATACGAGGTCAGGATATGCGAAGTCGCGTCCATCAGCCTCTGCAAGTGTAAATATTAGTAACCACACACCCGTGACTGTAAGATGTTCTAATCAAAGTGCAGCGATGTACAAAAGTTTTAGGCAGGTATGAAACCAACGCTAATGAAGAATGCTTACAGAAATAAAAGTCTTAATAGATTATTTTTGTTGATTAACAAAATGTAATGAATGAAGAAAAGAGAAATCTAAATCCCATCAATATTTGGTGTGACCGCTTAGATCTCAACATCATCCAGTCTGTCTGGGGTTACATGAAGAGACAGAAGGATTGGAGTAAGCCTATATCCACAGAAGACCTGTGCTTAGTTCTCCAAGATGGCGGGAAGAACCTGACTGTGAGATGATGCAAAAACTTCTGCAAGTGTAGCTAGAAGAATTGATAGAAGGCAAAAGGCAAAGGTCACACCAAATATTGATGGGATTTAGTTTTCTCTTTTCTTCATTCACTTAATTATGTTAATTGACTAATATAAATTATTAGCACTTCTATTTCTGAAAGCATTCTTACTTTACAGCCTTGCCCACAGGATAGGGGTAAGCATATGATTATTGGGTGTCCAGCCGCTAGAACAGAACACCCAACTATCTGAAGAAGGTCCAAAAAGTTTGATGACTCCCCAGCCGTCCCACAGAAGTGAATGGGGCAGTGGCCACACATGCACAACACTGGTCCATGCCAGTGGAACACACAATTTCGTGATCACTTGAGGGGTCCAGGTGGTTGAAGGCATAGAGATCCTCCACAGATAGAAACCCTTTAAAGCAGCGGTTCTCAACCTGTGGGTCATGACCTCGGCGGGGGTCGAACGACCAAAATACAGGGGTCGCCTAAAGCCATCGGAAAATACATATTTCTGATGGCTTTAGCCGCTGAGGAGCCGCGCTACCGTCTGCAGCAGCGCTATTCAGCTGGAACGCACGCCGTTATGGACGTGCATTCCAAACTGAATGCCTGCACGCAGACCGTGCCCGCCTCCTCTCTCAGCCTGCTCACAGTATCACTTGCAGGAGACAAGATTGTTCCACCGGTACAAGTGTCTCCGCTTATCAAGATGAGTGCTTGTGAGGGGGCCGAACAGTACTGGTCTGAAGAATTGGGGCTTTGGCGTGGTGATCACTCAAAGCTGTTGTCCTGCTTGGATGGTCAGTGAAGGTGACTTTCAGATTGCGGTCTGGTCTGGTGAGGACACAGTGTGCTCATTTTGATAAGGGACATTGCAGCTCCTGATGCTGCGGCTTCATTTGACAGGTAGTAGAGGAGCGTCAATGGTGAGGTCGCAGTATTGGTAGGGGCAGTGGCAACTGGCTCTAGGAGCCTTAGATCCAGACTGACTACTGGGGCATGGACAGGGTCAAATAGAGTCATGGATGCTCAAGAATTATTGCTATATGTTGGGAGAGAATGCTAGCCATTTGGCTTGGCACACAGAAGACCTACTGTAGTAAAAATTGCTGAAAAGTTTAATGCGGGCTGCGGAATAGTTGCCGGGACTCTGCATTACAGTGTTGCCTAACTACAGACCAGCATATCCTGGTTTGATGAATGAATCTTTCATCCAATTAGCTATTTGGTGCATGTGGTATGGCCCTGTCTGCAGAATCCGAATCACAACTGTAGCAAAATTACAATTTTGAAGTAGCCACCAAAATTATTTTTTGGTTTGGGGTCACCGCAACATGAGGAACTGTATTGCGGGGTCACGGCATTAGAAAGGTTGAGAACCGCTGCTTTAAAAGAAGAGCCTGCTCTAAGTATGGCATTTCCTTTGTCTTGAGTGCCATTGGGAAAACTTTGGGCATTGAAAAATGGGTTGAGAGTAACAGAAATAAATATGATTTTTGGATGTGACTGACACCTAACCAGAGACTCTACCTTTCCCTTCCTCGTACTCTCCAACCAACCAACCTCAACCCTCGACAACAGATCACCACTCGGACACTTCCCCATACACTGTACAATGTCTTATCTCAGTATACAGCTTCAATCACCATCTAACACACCAACCTGAGCCAAAATTCTGTCCAATTCTTCCAGGGGTAGATGTATATAGGCAATACAATTACATATAAGGCAACATGAACCTATTAAAAGTCATATAAACAGCTCTACTTACTATGTAAGGCCCACAACACGCAGCTTCCTTCACTGTCCTGACCATCATTCATCAGTGTTCTCCGCTTTTAGGTAGAGTCAGTCTGAATGTATTCGCTGCTTTGTTACATGAAGTCCAGGCCATCTGCCACCCACTTCCTGAGCTCATGGATAAACGGGGGATTGTTTTGCCGTCCTGGACACAGCTATGCATGCTCTTCTATAAAAGAACGTAAATGGCCAGCCCTTGCTGAATTAGCATATTTTCTTTTCATAGTGCATTTGGCATATGAGATTCCAGCATTCATTTGGACCATTAACTGTTTATGGAGGTATGATATCAGAAACGTTGGCCTGTTTCGAAGGATTTTCCTGGCAATAGTCGCTGATGACATAAGTGCAACCTCTTGTACCTCCACCAACTCATCGTCTCCTACACCATATCCAGCTAGCGCTGTGTACAAACTTCAACACAAGCCCCATTCATATCAAAGGACTGTGTTGTATTACAAGACATAGTGGGGCAGATTTACTATTGTGGTTACAATTCAATCCCAGAGTAAATGCGACATAATGTGGAGCATCTACTTTAAAGGAGTTCTCCAGCAATCACGGGGAAATGGGGGTCAACAAAGACCAACAAATAAGTCATACTCACCAGCTATCCCCATTGCTCCTTTGTATAGTCCTGGTCCCCCTTTCTTCTCATGTTGGGATTTACAGGACAGAAGTAGAGAAGCTCTCATGGAACTAGTATCTCAATGTCACCAGTCCGTCACCAATGACTGCCAAGTCTAGTGATAAGCCTCTGTGGTCATAGGAGGGAAAGGTGGTCGGGACTGTACAACGGAGGACCAGGGATGGGTATGACAAAATTCTGACCCAACATAAACCATCTACTAAGTGGTGTAAGAGTCTAAATCTGCGCCAAATGTGTCAACCTCTGTGATAGACGGGCCGTCTATAAATATAAACATCTAGCTATTAGTAAATCTGGGCCACTAAGTAGTCCCAACCATCACTGTACCCAAAAGCATCCAAAGAAGCCACAGGTTTAAGGTGGAGTCTACTATGTGATTAATATGACATAAAGCCCATCACAGTCCGATTGTCTGACTACAATCACTCGCCATCGTAGGAACACAAGTGCCATGCCACTTCACCGTCATATAGTTCACACACGTTGACTTTACATATTGCCTACCCAACATATTTAACTACAAGATCCAGGATACAAATCAGAGGCTCCATTGTTATTCAATGGGGATCATCCTTAGAATTTTTGCTAAGAGAGTCATAAATTTCCACTGCGTTCATGTTCATGGGATGTGGATTGTCATCCTGCATGGAATCTGCACCGAAATCTGGACGTAACCCTTATAATCAACGGCTATGATGTTCCCATTTACAACATAGTAGCCTGCCTAAAATTATCCGCTTCTAGATAAAGACGACACTACCCCCCCGAGTGAAAGGAAACCCTCCCGTCGAGACTGTTCGGATGGAAAATATACTTTAATTATATTTCTCGTAATTCTTCCCAATTAGGAAATGTCGCTCATTTTTCTAAGGTAATTTCTGGCCAGTCCCATAAGGTATCAGGACACACAACCCCGCTGCCTCGTACTGTAACCGAATCCACTTGCTGTACTCTGATAAATCAGGCTATAATAATGCGTACACCCAGAGGAGAGAAACAGAGGGGATTCCCTATTAACAGGGAACAGATTCATTGGCAAGCGCTCACAGAGAAGGATCTTCTTGCTGCGTGACTATCTGGGAGCTCAGATGGAAATTGGAGTTTCTCCTTATTAGCGGCAGATAATTAGGCGAAGCCGAAGAAAAACACGGAGCTTTCCAGAATGTTAGATATGTCGCAATAGTAGTCCATAATTAGAAAGTGAATGGAGGAGAGGAAGGGGGAGGCCATCGATGAGACTGGTGCACGGTGCAAAAAGTGAATCATCACGAATGCTGACGCCAAAGCCTAACGCTATTACTGTGAACGTAAAGGGGTTTTATGGATTGTAATACTGATGACCTATCCTTACAATCAGCTGTTTGAAGACACCACAGCGCCATCCATTATCTAGGGGCTGTGCTTGGTATTACATCTCACTTGAATGGGAATGAGATGCAAACAGGCCACATGATGAATGAATGTGACATCATTGTCTTGTGAAGAACCACTGCCCAATCTATTATCTCATCTGTGGCTATTCCAGGTATTGAATTCAACCTATGAGATAACTCGGCCTACTTTGAATACTAAGAAAATTTTATTTGTATTGTAATTTGTGTAGAGAATAATAAACCTGTCGGTCTGCAGGGGGCCCCGCACCATCCTACTTAATACAACTCACTTCCACCATAGTGGACCTAGGCATAAACAGATTATAGTAAGCTCGGTCATACCCTAAGGCAGAAGAACCAGGACTAAGGAGTCCGAAGGCCAAACCACCAACTCTGACTCCTTCAAAATATCTGAGCGCCAAGGTCAGTCAGTCAGTCCAACTCTGACTCCACCAAAAACTAGACCCAGCTCCAACTCTAACTCCAACAGTGACGTCTATATTGGTTTAGTCATACTTTAGTAATGTGATGTTGGCATTGGTTCCCTAGTCTATAGTATTCAATCATAACCAATAATCCACAATGGCGCCCATCATGCCCAATAAAGGAATGTCATATATCTATCTACAGATATATATGCCATGATGTTCCTATGCAACCAGTATTATATATCACAGGAGATAAAACCATGACTGTAACAACGTGGGCAGGATGAATCATATGTTATTGACCAGCTGTCATCCTCGGCATTGCCTGGCATATAATAAGCCATGATTACCAGGAACAAGAAAGCGAAGTCCGGCAGCTGCTCACATAGCCCGGGAAACAAGGGCGACACTCGCCTCCACATGTCCTCAAGCAAAATAACATGCCTAAATTTGACATCACATTCGGTGTTATCTATGAAAAGCCAGGAAAATCTTTAGTATGAGACTGATGAGAGGAGATAATACTGCCCTCGCTCTTCTTTAGGTATTTGGGGCTTTTTGTTGTAGCAATGAGTAATCTAAGTAGTCTAAGCCAGGAGTGGATCCAAAATGAAGTCCAAGTATAAGGGCTGATTCACATGGGGCAGACATTTCTTTACTATCCCATTCATGAGATAAGGTTTCCAGAAATACAAGCATTTACTGCAGAAAAAAAAACCCTTAGATCTAGTGAAAAATTTTCTGCATCAAATCAGCTGCATATGAATATACCTTATAAAGGGAATCTGTTAGGGTCCATTCACATGGAGGAGAATGGTGAGGAATTTGGTGTGGAATTTCAGCGCTGAAAAAAAAGCCTCCCATTGACTTCAATGGGTTCCTTTTTCATTGACGTCAATGGGAGGCTTTTTTTTCAGCGCTGAAATTCCACACCAAATTCCTCACCATTTTCCTCCGTGTTAATGGACCCTTACCCAAACCCATCCCGGCAAATAGATAGGTGCAGGGTATTAATCCCTTGTGAAACGTTACCTTTGTTTTGGATATATTACACTATGTATCAATATGCAAATGAGCTCCTTAGAGCAATGAGAGAGTTGTCATTGCTCCAAAGAGGTAGGCGGCTTCGTGGCACCAAAAGGCTAATTTGTATATTGACTTTTTTTAGGCAATATCTCAGAAACTAATGCACCCATTTACAAGGGGAAAACATCATCTAACCGACCTATCCGCAGGGTCGATACGCTGGACACTGGTGACAGACTCCCTTTAAGAAAAAGACTTGCACTTGTCTCTTTGCATCGCTGGTAAGCAAGCATAAAATTCCAGTTATATAAACCCACAGATGGAGCCCATATTATACCACCTTGTACATTCAATATGGTGCCACGGAATAGTACGCCAAGGTCATTCAGTGGCATCACCCATAGCCTTCACCTATGAAGGCAGCTGCTAGATCCTGCAGCAATATAGCCCTTATTCACACGTCCAGATGTGTGATCTCCGTGCTATTCATGTACAGCGCCCCACTGTGCTCATTTGTTGTCTATGATTTTTGTTGCATTTCCTATACTTTTTTTCCCCACAGATCTACAGACTTTGATTGGTGTGATGGATCTGTAGCAGTGAAAAAAAATAAAAAAAACAACTGAATTTTTGAAAAATTTACACCCTGATGCATAGGATGATCCATGCTGCAGGTTTTAGCCGCAGCATGTGGATCAGATTTAGTGGATCAGATTTAGTATGAGCGACCAATGTG
The DNA here is from genome assembly GCF_031893055.1 of Leptodactylus fuscus. Taxonomy (NCBI): domain Eukaryota; kingdom Metazoa; phylum Chordata; class Amphibia; order Anura; family Leptodactylidae; genus Leptodactylus; species Leptodactylus fuscus. The sequence continues at coordinate 29,703,517 of NC_134270.1, read as the reverse complement.
TCCACACACCTAGATCTAGCAGAAAACCCAACAAGCACAAGTACAGCTGAAAGTGAATCAGGTTTTATCTTGTGTTATTTTATAAACTCTTCCTTCCACACCTACATACATAAATGTGAAAGGAGTCTTGTATGGTCCTTGACTGTACTGAGCTATATGGCCTTTCCCATTAATATTAGATTTGACATCCAGGTTCCCCCGCAGATCAGCAATCCCGAGCCCGTGCTGGAGTTGCACTGCTCACTCGCCATATAAACTGTTGCTGCGAGTGCTGAAGACTGTTGAAGTCTATGGAGCAGCGCTGCAGCACCACCATCCTAATCCCCTGGGATAATATAAAATTCCAGATGATCAGACTGTAGACAGGTTGTTAGACCACAACCTATAACTAAACCTGTCACATTACAGTGGAAAAGGGGAACCTAACACAAATGTATTTTTAAAGAAAAATGTAAAGCCTTGGTTGTATGGCTGCTTGTTAAAGAACATCCCGGCAGAACTCAGTGGTGGAGACAAGTGCTCTGATGCTCCTTACCTCAACCTTATTTAAAGCAGTCATGTCAAAATACATGTGAAATCGGGAAACATGGTGGTTCAGTGCTTAGCACTGCAGCCTTGCAGCGCTGGAATCCTGGGTTCGAATCCCACCAGGAACAACATATGCAAGGAGTTTATATGTTCTTCCCGTGTTTGCGTGGATTTCCTCCCATTTTACAAAGACATACCGATAGGAAAAAATGTACATTGTGATCCCTATATGGGGCTCACAATCTACATTTAAAAAAAACCAAACTTACGAAATGCCTAGAAATTCCCAAGTGTCGGGGACTGAATCGCCACCATTCAGAACACATCTAGAGGTGGCATATAACCATTCCACCAGCCATGGGTAGACAGATCACAGGTGTCACAAACCAGTTATACTACTACAGACAGGAGTAAGGGGGTATCCATACAATAACGCAGTCAGACCTCAGTGCCAAACAACTGAGAACTTACATGTCAGCATCAAGCGCACCAACTTAGAGTTGCACTTTGGCTTTTTTTCTCGTGGATTCAGTTCTCTGCACTCACTGTACCAAAATACATGTTGGCGTTCCACCTGGCTGCCATCAATGATTGCACACCATAGAAGTCAATGGAAATTAACATAGCTGTATGGCATTAATATGGCCTTGGCTAAACAATGTGGGGAATATATTGGCGTCCTATGCCAGTCTTAGTCAAGTTCCCAGCTGGCATGAGATTGAAATCTACAGCAGTCAGGAACTGGAAAAGATCTCAGGTATAACTCATGACAACTCTGGTATTTACTAGACTGAGTCGCCTCGCCTTGGCCCACCTTTTCTAAAAGTGGTGAGCAGGTTGGGTTGGAAAATGAAGAAACCAGCAATTTTGACACAAACAGCCATGAACCAATAATACTGTCATGCCTTCTTTAGTAAGTTCCCCCTAATGGCTTTGGCCTTCTTGTCGCATGTCCAGATCCTTCATAAGACCATCAGAACCTATTCGCCAACCCTATATGTTGCGTGACTAATATATATATATTATGTAGATTGTGAGCCCCATATAGGGATCACAATGTACTTTTTTGTTCTCCTATCAGTGTGTCTTTGTAGAATGGGAGGAAATCCACGCAAACACGGGGAGAACATACAAACTCTTTATAGATGTTGTTCCTGGCAGGATTTGAACCCAGAACTCCAGCGCTGCAAGGCTAACCACTGAGCCACCAAGTTGCCCCGCACGACTAATAATTTGTATGGCTCAATAGTGACACAATGCAAGGCAACGGGCACATAACAGAATACTGCCTTGAGACATGGGCCTTATAGAAACAAAAAGAGAATTGTACAACGATCATATCAAGTACTAGGCGTCCAGAACCATTTGTAAAACTAGTACAAACCCTGTAAAACTAAAATCAAATCCATTAAACTAACTGGGATGGAAACTTACTGCACTGCCACATAGTGACCTGACACTATGGCCTCTATTATCTGAACTTCATCAGTCTGAAAGGCAATTGTCCTCCCTGGCACCCCAGCCAGCCTGCAGTCAATAGACCATCATGTCATTTCACCCTTTCTCGGGCCCTGGGCAGCATTCACCACGCCGGGTCCCTGTATATCTATGTAACCTCAGATACAATTGTGCTTCATTGAAAAAAAAAACACATCAAAATCCATAAAGAGCTCTGTGGCGGTAATGATACTATGTAACAAAAAAAAATAACAATGTATCAATACTAAAGTACAGCATAGAATACAATGTACAGATGATCTGCTCATCCCGTTCTGTTCTACGTCTGCTCCATTGCAGTCCTTGTCTTGGCTGTCACTGCAGCACTTCTAAGGAGCTGCAGTCCTATTACAAGTCATATGTTGTCGGGCCCTTGTACACAATCGTACCTTGTGCAAATACACTGACGCCTCTTGGGTTAATTCCATAGTGTAGCCTGTCCATGTACACCTGACAGAGGTAAAGGCCAGATATCATTACATGCGGTCAAGGCATAGAAAAGCAAATATTAACTCTTCTCTATCTCATATTGCTAGGTGGGCAGCAATGCATTGCATATTCATGAATACAGTTGTAACATGCAGATGGCAGATAGAAACTCTCCTGGCTTTTCCATAGGGAGCGGACACAAACATTACTAGCTTGCCAGCGGCAATGGATGTGGCTCTTTATACTCACAGACATATGGCTGTAGGTGCAGATCTTATGCTGGGAAGATGCCTGGATGCCCTGCGCTCATGCTGGCCAGCTCATTAGACACAGCACACAGAGGGGGAGCTGATAATGCCTCTGTGAACAGATCAGGCTGCTTAACTTTGCATGCCAGGGCCGGGAGCAAACCAGTTCTTTGTCATTATCCTGGAAAAAAAAAACACCTCTCCAGAATACTAAATTGTCATGGGCTGAAACTGACGCAAATCTGGACCAACCAGGTGCCTGGATGCATTTAAGGACGCTCCTCCCTATACAGCTACTGCAACCGGTTTAGAAACAACAGGATGGGGATTCCGGGTATTGTGCATGTTATAGCCTCGAAATGTCACCGAAACGTCTCATTTATCAAATGAGAAGAGGACATGGAAACGTAGCAGCCAATAGGGTGGCGAGCCCTGGAGTCAGAGCCACCTTACAGATCAGAGCTGCTACTGCATACTGTGGCTTTAGATATGGCAGCGCTACCTTAAATGTCAGTGGAGCTGCTGCTGCTGAAGGGTCTGATGTCACATTTTACAGGGTTACCTTGTATATTGGTGTGGGCTGTAGGTTACGTATATAGATGCGACTGTGTTAGCTTTTATACCGATATAGTACATTAGATGTGTCTGTGCTACCTTAAAAATCTGTGCAGCTGCTGTATATTATGTGTATAGATGTGGAGGCGCAGCTTATACATCACAGTGACAGGTGCAGCACTAACTTATATATACGTGACGGTGCAGCATTATATACTAATGTGACTACTGAATGTTACACACTTAGGTAGGGTAGTGGTAAAAAGGAAGTCAATGTCACCTTAAAAACACTGCAGCTTCAGTATGTTGTCGGTGCCACCTTAAATAGTGCAGCATTACTATATGCTAAGCAGTGTACAGACTATCAACATTGTAACCTTAATATATTCACTTATATAGGCTTATTCTCATGATCAGTCGTCCCATAGCAGTCATCCCTCATAATAAGGGTGGGCAATTAATTTTCCCATGGGGCCACATGAGACATTGTAACGGTTCTAGAGGGCCATGCGCGCCGCAGCAAATTTAGCTCCACCCACTTCTCTGCTGACTCCGCCCATTCTCAATCATTTTTCCATGTGCCCCACAAAGTAAAATCCTCCTACAGTCACCCTAACATTATACACCCCCCCCCCACACACACACACATTATAACGTTTCCCTCCAAATGTCCCACAGTATTAAGTCCCTCTCCTGGTGCCCCAGTATAATCCAGCAGAAACTAGAGGGGATATTAAACTGGGGGCAACTAGATGCAGACATGTCCTCCTCCAGCTACCCCCCCATAGTTTAATATCCTCCTCCAGCTGCCCCAGTTTAATGTCAAGAAAATATAGAAAAAAGTTTTTGGAGCTCACCATGTATGTGATAGAACTCTTCGGGGTGCACGAGACTTCTCCCTCGGACTCTGAGGGCTTCAACATAAGCAGGAAGAAATAGAAAAAAGCTCCGCAACTCTCCGAGGTTTTCTTTTCATAAAAAATTAGTTTTTATTCCATATTAAAGTAAAAAAGAGGACATAAGAAAAACAAGAGATAAAAAAACGCCAACGCGTTTCAGAAACTACTGTTCCTTAGTCATGGCATGCCATGACTAAGGAACAGTAGTTTCTGAAACGCATTGGCGTTTTTTTATCTCCAGTTTAATGTCACCCTCCATCTGCCCCCTAGTTTAATGCCCCCCCATGTGCATTCAGTGTAACTGCCCCTACATCTGCCCCTAGTCCCCCCCCCCTCTTGCTCACACATGCTGTCTCTTCTCTCTTTATCATCCAGCAGCCCCCATTGCCGGCAGCTTGCAGTAAGCACACAGTCCCGTGTGGCACTGCCCACTAATGAGTCATAGCCTATCCTGGTGATAGCCTGTGTTGACATCATCACAGGTCCTTGCAAAAATTTCCACTAGATATGCGGGCCGGATAGAAGCAGTCAGAGGGCCGGACATTGCCCAAATCTGCCTTATACGCTTAATCTCGTGATCAGTCGTCCCTTATCCTGTAGAGAAGGGATAACTTAGAGTTATCGAAAAACTCTTTTAAGGCTAGGTTCACATTTGTGTTGGACTCCGCCGCAGATTCCAATGGAGAATAAAACCGGCGGATACCTGATGCCGGACCCCTTCATGTTCCATGAGATCTGCAGGTGTCTTCAGGTAAACACTTTTTAAGTGGACAGGCCCGCCATCTTTCAGGTCCCCATACGGACCTAAAAGACAGAGAGCCGAACACTAGTGTGACCCTAGCGTAAGAAGCCATGTAGGTTCATAGATGGAGATTGACAGGACGACTACTGCTTTAACTTTTTCTTTATTAATTATTTTAAAATAAATAACTAAATCAATAAATAAAACTTACATAAAAGAGAAAAAAATAGATAGAAAAACATACCCTAAATATTCATAATAATTTTACAAACCCTTTCTCCCACTTCCCCAGAGTTGAAAAAAAAAAGGTCGGGATTAAGGGCTCGTTCACATCTGCGCCCGGGGTCTCTGTTACGCAGGTTTCAAATGAATGGGTTTGAAAAGTGTCTGGCCATGAGCACTGATAAGCGTTTTATGCTCTCTGTGGAGAAACCATTTTTTGTAACTGGACACAGAGTCGGACATGCAGTACTTTGTGTCCGGTTTAAAAAAAAATGTTTAGCTGCGGAGAGCATAAAACGCTCACCGGCGCTCACGGCCGGACTCGGTCTGACAGGTTTCCGTCTTCTGTCTGAAGAAGACAGAAACCTGAAACCTGAGAACGGAGACCAGACACTGGTGAGAACCCAGCGTAATATTGTTTGAGGCGAGTTCACTGGCATAAAAAATAGAAGTTTGCAACTTTTTGGATGCCAGTTGTGGCAAATATTGCAGCAACAGCTGACGCCTGCTAGATGGTCCTGCCAGATTTATTTCTGGCCCAGACAACTGCTTTATAGTATGTTCACACGGCAGAAAATGGATTCCGCGTGTGAACATTCGGTTGTGGCTAGCCATGCGGTATGCCGATGCAGTGCATTGGTGTCCCGTTGCGGCATTCCGCTCCAGATTAAACCCGAATGCAGGGGCCTACTCGGAAAGGAGTCATGCGCTGCGGACGCCGCGGGAAGAAGGGGCCTGTTGCTACTAGCTAGCGGAAAAAAGAAGCAAGTGGCTCCCATTGAAGTCAATAGGAGCCCTTTTTGGCAGCGGATTTTGAGGCAGATACCACGTCAAAATCCACTGCCAAAAAACTCAGTGTGAACGAGCCCTTAAGATCTCTGTCTCTTGCAGGACTACTGTCCTATGCTGAAAACATGATTACAGTACAGGACAGTATTCCCACGAGGAGGCAAGGATCCTATCATCATAAATGACTTTTTTCAATGCTGTTTTACATCCATTTCAACAGAACTGCAATAAACTTGAGACTAATTAGGGATCTGTGAACATGGAGAAAATTAGTATGTGTCCTATCTTATGACGGTCTGTTAAAAAACAAACAAAAACAAAAAACCCAAACAAACAAAACAGCCTTATGAATAGACACATTAGGACAGATTTATTATCTTATGCTGGTTATCAAACATCTCAGCCACTGAAATCAATGGGGGAAATTTATGAAGACCCCTAAAGAGAGGTAGAGTATATACCTCCTCCTCTATGTACCTGGAATGAAGTCTACACCAGCTCGTAACCCCCAGCATGCCCTCACCCTTTTTAGTAAAATGGTGTAGACAGCCCAAAAACATCCATTGCAACAATATATATCGCAAGCAGTATTTAAAAAGTTGGAAACTCAAGGTTTGTGCCTCTTTTTACGCCAGAATAAGGCGTCAACTAATAATAAGTCTCCTCCAATGTTCTAAAAGTGGTCGTGTGAGGACTGTGGGTGTTTTGGACATTTGTGTGAATAAGGCTAGGGCTACAAGTCAACTACGGCTTCAAATCCAATCATGCAAAACCAAAGACCGCCGTGTCAATCTGCGATTCCTGCGACTGCAATTTCTCGTTGCAAAAAGATTGAGCAATGCAGGATTTTTTTTTTTACTACAAGTCAGGACTATATTTAGGCCTCATTCACATGTGCGTCGGTAATCCGTTTGGCGGAGTCTGCATGGGGACCCCCCGAACGGACTTCTGAACGCATTTGGAAGTGGTGTGCAGTGAAAGCACACGGACCCCATAGACTATAATGGAGTCCATGTGCTTGCCGCGAGATCTCGACAGGGAACACGCGGACAGGAAAATACTTCACAATCTACTTTTCTGTCCGTATGACTCGTGTGGAGATCTCGCGACAAGCACACAAACCCCATTATAGTCTATGGGGTCCGTGTGCTTTCACTGCACAACGCTTCCAAATGCATTCGGTATTCCGTTTGGGGGCCCAAGCGGATTACCAAACGCAGATGTGAACGAGGGGTTAACTTTCACAACGTGACTTGTGGTCAAAGTCGCCATATACTTTAGCCTAACTTTGTCACAAATCAGGGCTTTTGTTCAGTGGAGTAACTAAAATCTTGTGGGGTTGGTGCAATCTTTTGTCAGGGCCCCCTACCTCATCCCTACAGCGAATTCTTGATACTGATGGTCACGGGTGCTAAGGAGTTTAATCCACCTTAGTGTGGTTAGGGGATCTTGGTTTATGGGCCAGATGGAAGCTGCAATCTCAATACTGATGCCAGTGCTTATGGGCCCCTAAGGCTCCTGGGCCCTGATGCGACTGCACCCCCTCACGTTACGCCCCTGCTTTTGTTGCTATTACACCAACCCCCTGCCCATGTCATGGACCCTATATAGCAGGGGTAGGGAACGTCCGGCTCTCCAGCTGTTGCAAAACTACAAGTCCCAGCATGCATACTGGCTCTGCTGTTCTTGGAACTCCCATGGAAGCGAATGGAGCATGTTGGGAGTTGTAGTTTCACAGCAGCTGGAGAGCCGAAGGTTCCCTACCCCTGCTATATAGCATTGCACCACATGTGACCATGTTTTGTGTTAGTAAACGTTACTGACAGGTTATATAGGAATAATCCATGACGGCAGATCTAGTAATAGTGGGTGGGGGTACTCACCCTCTCCGCACTAGACCACCACAGCAAGTTCATGAAGGCAGATGTCAGTGTCTTTGTGGATAGCAGATCTCCAGGCTGTATATAGCATGATCTCCAGTCCATGTATCACAAATCACAGACTATATTAAGGACACTTGGCAACAACACACACAGGAAGGGAAAGTGTGACACACAGCATGATAACTGGCCAGCAAGTGTTGTCATACCTACACAAAGTCTCCTATAACATATGGGGGCACAGGGGTCCCCCCATCTCCACTACAGCAAGGTGACAAGTAATACAATGCTACATTGTGCTACATTGCAGCTTCCTGTGTGACATCAGTGCTCAGAGGATACAATGTAACTTGTCTATGTCAGTGTGTATCCATCTGTAGGAGTAATAACACAGGGAACTATCAGCTAGCTGCGCCCGCCCGCACCACATTTATCACAACAAGGCTCCTGCGATGGAAGGAAACACGCCCGCCCGCACCACATTTAACACACAAGTTTTACCAAGAGGAGAGAATTCTTAGCTTGGTACGCCCGGCCGCATCCTATTTGTCTACCACAGAATTTCATCTAGAAATAGTTATTATATAAAAGCACTCTATCATCCTCAGTGGAAATAAAGCGACAAACTAAGACCAATCACTTTGTGCGACCGATTTACTAGAAGATAGCGACAAAAAGATTTCTGACCGCCCGCGCCAGGTTTCTATTGGTTTAGGTTGTAGAAACAGAAGATTGACGCGCAGGCGCATTGCATTGTGGGGCGAGAGGAAGCGCAGAACACGTGGGTCGTGGAGGAAAGCATGGCGGCCGCCGGGAAGAGGTGAGAGGCTGACGACTATGGGGAAAATACGTTGTCATATTAATACCTGCAGCGGAGGGGTGGTTGGCCGATGTTATCTGGCAGATATCGGCCTTTGGATAGGTGTTCTGTGCTTTTTATAGACGTTTAGTCGCTGACATGGGGTTTGCATGCAACGTGGATTATGGTCACAGTGTTATTAGTCCTGGCTCTCAAGCTGTGGTGGGACTACAAGTCCCAGCATGTGTACTGGCAATAGTATGGGTCTGTGAGGTGATCGGGGGTTGTGGCTGGGAGTCAAAACTGATTTACCACAAGTCCTGGTGATGATTGTTATGCGTAGTCCGCAGCAGGCACGTATGGATAGGTGGGGACCCCCCGAGAGTAGATGTGTGGGGGTCTCCAGCACTCACTATGGGCTGCCATGTAATACTACAGGTCTCTAGTGGTATGGCCCACATGGCGAAATCGGTGGTGTGCCGGGATCCAGACCCGGGGTGATTGGCAGCACCAATATGAGGGCATTGTACATGGCTACTAAATGACACTAACATATATATGAGGAGCATGGCTAGCACACTGACCCACACCATGGTCAAAGCAAGGGGCCTTATATAGGTGAAAAACCACCATACTGACCCGAACTAACCAGGACACTCTCTTATCTATGGGTCCCCATTGACCGGTCAGAGGCCTAGAGAGTGTCCTGGTTGGTTCGGGTCAGTGGTGGTTTTTCACCTATATAAGGCCCCTTGCCTTGGCCATGGTGTGGGTCAATGTGCTAGCCATGTATTACAGAGCACACTGAGCCATTCTTATGTTTGGGCTCGTACACATGACTTTCACTGTCCCATTTCCGGGCCGCATCAGATAGGACCAGGAGAAAATACAAACTCCTTGTAGATGTTGTTCTTTGCTAAATCACTATGTGACATGGCCTTGAATCCATCATGGCTCAGTTGTTAGGACTTTGGACGTTCTCCCCATATTTGTGTGGGTTTCCTCCCACCCTCCTAAGACGATAGGGAATGCAGCGTGTGAGCCCTATAGGGGACACTGACTGACAATGTGATGTGGAATATGTTGGTGCTATACAAGAGTTATAAATCCATCACACTACTCTAGCATCTGTTGTTCTGATTCATCAGAGGACTAGAACAACGGACAGGCTTCTAAAACAACAGCTACCCTGTGACTTTAATGGGATCCGTCAGGTAATTCCTACTCAGGTGAGCACCGATTCAGAGATACAGACGGCGCATTCATCATGGTGTCTGCTGCCAGGGCTGGGAAGTCGGAGAGTCGAGACAAAAAAAGCCTTTGGCTTCAAAATGAAATAATTATTTGTACTTACATTATACAATTGACTAGATACATAACGTGTTCCATATTTACTTTTGTAGGAATCAGTCACTAGCTATTAATGACTTAGAGCAGGGGTAGGGAATGTATGGCTCTCCAGCTATTGCAAAACTACAACTCCCAGCATGCATACTTGTTCTGCTGTTCTTGGAACTTCCATGGAAGTGAATGGAGCATGATGGGAGTTGTAGTTTCACAGCAGCTGGAGACCTGAACGATCCCTATCCCTGACTGACCATAGTTGTCAGCCATCTGTGAAAGAGTCTGAGCAGGAGTCAGAGTCTGGTTTTGATAAGTGTATTATGTGCAGTCGTCTTCTGACGCTGGTTTGGTTCCATGGCAGCCAGTCACTTATATGTAACCCAGTATATATATATATATTTTTCTTCCATCTAGAAAACTTGCGCGGCTCAATGTCGATGAGTTCATGACAACAGGCTTTGATTCCGAAGGTGACTCTGCAGAGGATGAGATGAATGGTGATGTATCCGAGGAGGAGCCAAAAGTCAAGAAAGTAAAAAAACTGAAGAAGACGAAGAAGGAAGCAGCTGTTGATGGAGAAAAGTAAGTTTTCGTAAACTGAGAAATTTGCTAATATAAACGTCCTAATGTAGGAGGAGTATAGAGGATGTCACTCCTATGGGGGCTGCCAGAGATTACGGTGCCAGCAGCCCTATTGGCGTGAATGAAGTGACGGTCGTGCAAGTGCACTGGGGACCCAGCGGTGGAATCCATCGCGGTGCAACACTTATCTATCACTGATTCCAACACAGTTGCAATTTCCTCTCTAGCAGTTATGATTCCTGAGCCATTGATGCTGTAAGATTCAGTACCCAGTATAATAATTAGGCTCTTTACTGTCAGGTGGGCGGTCCTAGGGAGAAGCAGATAGTCTGGGACCACCCACCTGACTTATTAACAGAAATGATTACTGTGGAATGGTGGGGGGCTAGAGAAAAAATTCCAACTGTGCTGGAAGCAGTGTAACAGCACCTATTAAACTAGAGGTGGTTAAAGGTCCTCTTTCATGGGACAATCCCTTTAAGGTTTTCATTCAGGCATCTTTACCTCTCTCTACATTCAGCTGGTGTTGGCACACTTCTCTGCCATCTGCTTGGGGCATTGTCTGGAGCTTGTCGTGCCCCTTGGCTTGTTGTCTGGATATACAGCATTTTAGATATTCTAACAAATGTCATATGTTATCTGTATTTGTGCATGAAATAATATTACACATGTTTCTCCCTGATCTATAGGAAGGTAAAGAAAACTAAAGGCAAAGCCTCTGAGCACAAAGACCAACTCTCTCGCCTAAAGGAAAAAGACCCCGAGTTCTACAAATTCCTCCGAGCTAATGACCAAACTCTTCTGAACTTCGATGACTCTGATTCTTCAGATGAGGAAGGGGCTATTCACCAGCTGCCTGACCACCTAGAGGTTAGTACGGAGGTGTCATCCATTGTTCCTCTATGGCGTCCAACTGGATGTCGCACCAGCTAAAGCATGCTATTATTGGTTGTCACTAAGGATATGTTCACTGAGTATTTGAAGCCTTCTGGCCAGTAGCCTTGACCTTTAACTATTGGTCTAGTCACTTTACATGCAGCCAGGCGTCTCCCTTGTCTCTCTTGGCCTGGGTCCGCTCTATATGTAAGTCCATTTGTGGACAGTAACATCATTGGAGGCTGGTTAATGGAGGCCATTGGTGGATGCCATACAAATTAACCTCTAATCTCACACAAGTGTCACCTTTCGGCTATGTTAGTAGAAATGTAGCAGGTCCGTAAAATCATAAATCTGACTTTTACTCTTACTTTTGCTTTAGGAGAAAAGTAGTGATGATGACGACGACGATGATGAAGATGAAGATGCAAAAGAGAATAAGGATGATCAGAAAAAGAAGAAGCTCGACCAGATTATTGTCACCCTGAAAATGGTTCAGGCATGGCAGTCAGAAGCCAAGGTGCGCAGCCTAAGACTTATGTAACTTTTCACATGACTTATGTATATTACGCGTCCATTATTGCGCTGTCTCTTCCTGTATGCCATTGTTATAGCAGCTGAAGCATCTGTTCCTATAGGTATGACATGGGCGCGAAGAAATGTGCGTAAATGTTTTGCCCTATTTTCCTAAAAAGGCTAGGAGTGAAATAACCCAGATGTTTCCCATGACTCTGATACTGATGACCTATGCTTAGCGTACCTCAGTAGTATCAGATTATTGAGATTTGAGACATGGCACCCCTACTGTTTGATGAGGATGCATTGTATGGACAAGCGGTGTGGCTGCCATACAAAGCGCCCTACATTGTATGACATTGGAGCTCGGCCCCTTTCACTTGAACGGAAGCTACAAACAGGCTATGGGACAGATGAAGGTGACATCGCTGGTCTATGATGCGAATGTGTTGCTCACTGGAATGCTGCGCCTGTTTCTGATATTCCTAGAACAGATCATTGATACGTTATACCCAGAAAACCCCATTTACAACCCCCTTTTCATACCAGTTGGTTTACGCCTCATGTTTTGCGCTACACTTAGGTTGATCTCCGGCCACGACTCTTTCATGAAATTGCTCAAGCCTTTAAAGCCGCTGTGGCGACTACACAAGGAGAGGAAGGCGGCGATCCCAGTAAATTCAAGGTTGCTGACACTTCAGGTGAGAACTGGGGCTTATTCCCTATCACGTGGATGATAAATTTTGTGGCATTAACACCTTGAATGTGTATTAGAAGCCTTTTTTTGTATACATTGATATAACGTTGACATTTTGTATATTAGGCATTAACATGAGTTTCTTTTCCATAGTTTTCAATGCTCTTGTCACCTTCTGCATTCGAGACCTGTTTGTGCACCTTGAGAAAAAGCTGGACCTCAAGCCAGCGAAGGGAACAAGGTAGGTTGGCCTTTCTGTTGATCTCCTGCCGCCATCGCAAATTTGCGTTTTCTTTTCCAAAGCTATAATGGTTTTGTTTTTCTGTTCACATAGCCGTATAAGGGCTTGTTTTCTGTGTTTTTTAATAGCGCCATATACTGTTCCGTACACTGTATTACAAAACTGTAGAAAAATTTGTTTGCTGGTTTAAATGGGTGGAAAAAATGCAATTCTGCCATAGTTTTTTTTGGAGGGGGTTTATGATGTTCATTGTGCTTTAAACATCGGGGTCAGTGCTATCCTGGCAATTCCAATTACATTACAAAGATATTAGGATGTTTCTTGTCACTGTCTGAAGTACTGCAGTATTTTTGTGCACAGTTTGGCAATTGATTACACCTTGCCTGAAACACAAAGATGTTGACAACTTCTCTGCATTCTGTTACAGCAGTGCCGATTGGGGCACACTGGGTACAACCTCTGTGGTCACAATTGATTGTGGCTTTTGAGGGGTTAAACTGCATTATCGGAACAAGTGGGTGTTTTTTGTATAATGCAGCTTGTATAGAGGGGCTGAGCTGCCCACAGTCACTGGAGCATCTCTGCCACTGCTTGGTGCAGCTGATCTGTGGGGGTTCCGGCTATCAGATCCTTACCGATCAGATATTGATCTTGCCGATGAGCGGCCTGTAACTTCTTGCTAGTTCACCAGGCACAGCGCTCCACCAGCTTCTCTGTCATTCATGTAATAGGGGCTCAGCTGCAGTTCTAGGTCATCAGTATTAAAGTCTGCAGTGATCTACTGCTTAATCCATTCCTATTCCTACTCTACTCATAAAAATAAAAAAAATGTTTAATCTCCCATTTTAAATTTTTTTTACCGTAATTTTTTTTAAATTTATTTATAGGCTGGTGGATCCATCAAAGAGTCATCTCTGGAAAAAACTCCGTCTAGATATTAAGATGTTTCTGAACTCCGCTATTGAGGTAATGGTGTCTAATGGTTAACCCCTTAAGGTCCCCCTGTTTTTAGACCTTTAGGACCAAGAAATTTTTAAAAACTTTTTCAATGTTGGATATCAGGTTATGTCAGCATGAGGGTGTGCTTTTTGTAGGCCCAGTTGTATTTTTTAATACCACAGATTTGGGGTACATTATAAATTATTGATCAAATGTTATTAACTTGGGCTCATCCACAACTCCGTATTAGTCCCACCTTTGGATCACAATGGTTTCATTTTCTGTGTTCTTCATTTACAGTCATGCTCTCCAGGGGTAATACTATTTTAATGGGGGTTTTTAATGTCTTATGATCATATTCAGACCATATTCTCCTCTTCTCAACTATAACATCTTTAGAGATGTGAATGTATTTGTTCTCAACTAGATTTGAAGTACCGTATATACTCGAGTATAAGCCGACCCGAATATAAGCTGAGGCCCCTAATTTTACCACAAAAACTGGGAAAACTTATTGACTCGAGTATAAGCCGAGGGGGGGAAATGCAGCAGCTACTGGAAAATTTCAAGAATTAAAATGGTCGGAGGTTTTGGGTGCAGTAGATGCTGGGGAAGGGGAGGGGGTGTTTTGGTTGTCTGTCTGCCCCTTCCCTGAGCTTGAGGACTATATAATTTTTTATTTTTTTCCCCCCACTTGGAATTCAGCCTGGCTGAATATAGGGTATCTGCAGTGCTCCTATTAACCCCTTCCTGATGGAACAGGAGCACTGCAGATCCCCTATATTCAGTAGACCGGGCACTGTCAGACACAGGGATACCTAATGTGTTTGTGTTTCACAGTCATTTTCTACTTTTATATGTGTTCTAGGGATTTAGAACTTATTTTAATTTTTTTTTTTTTTAATTTTTTTTTAAAGCTTCTTTTTTCCCCCCACTATTTTATAGGAGATTCTATTCTATACATTACTATTGCGGCTGCTTGACTCGAGTATAAGGCGAGGGGGGGGGGGGCTGTTTCAGCACAAAAACTGTGCTGAAAAACTCAGCTTATACTTGACTATATATAGTAACTGTGTTTCTTGCATTTTCCCGTATTTTCCGGACTATAAGGCGCACATAAAATACTTTGATTTCCTCAGAAATCGAAAGTGCGCCTTATAGTCCGGTGCGCCTTATATAAGGCTTGAAGCGGCGGCCGCCGCCGGCAAAGTCTCCATGCCGCTTCCATACATTGCAATGGGAGCGCGCTATTCAAATAGTATTCGTTCATCTCTAACTATTTGAATAGCGCGCTCTCATTGTAATGTATGGAAGCGGCATGCAGACTTTGCCGGCAGCCGCTGCTTAAAAGGATTCTACTAGAGATGAGCGAGTACTGTTCGGATCAGCCGATCCGAACAGTACTCGCTCAACTCTAGATTCTACCATTAAAAGAACTTTTTCCCCCTGACCATGTCGGAATAGCCTTAAAAAGGCTATTCGTCTCTTACCTCTTCCATAGTCAGCACCGCCTTCTCCCTGAGCTGTGTTCGCGCCTTCCGTGTCCCCGTCTGTGTTGTCTTCTTTGGGCCTCATGGATGACGCATGCGCAGTCGGCTCTGGCTGCGAGAGCCTGTTAGAGCCGACTGCGCATGCGTCATCCATGAGGCCCAAAGAAGACCGAGACGGAGCTGCGGAAGAAGGCGGCGCTGGGTATGGTAAAAAGGTAGGAGACTATTCCGACGTGATCAAGAAGGAAGAAGTTCTTTTAATGGTAGAATCCCTTTAACTCCTCGCGTGCCGAGCGCTTCCATTCATTTCAATGGAAGCGTGCCATTGAAATGAATAGAAGTGGCTGGCACGCGGGGGGTTAAGCGGCCGCCGGCAAAGTCTGCCGGCCGCCATTTTCAATCACATATAAGACACACCGGACAGCGCTGCGCCTTATAGTCCGGTGCGCCTTATATATGGACCTAGGCAGGACTATAAGGCGCTCATGGGTTCTGCAAAATACGGTATATATGATGGTGGAGTCAGGAATGATAATTTATTAATTTTAACCTTTTTTTTCCAGCTGCTGAGCCGTCTCACAGAAGCCACAGTGGGCGCTGCCGTTCTTCAGCACATTAACAGTGCTATACATTTTTACCTGTGCTTTCCAAAACACACTCGACAACTTCTTAAGGTGAGTACGAGTGTCCAGCCACATGAGATCTGTCGACTGAACGAACAACAGCTCTCTCTCTCTTTTCCCTGTACACATGCGTGCTCAGCTTGGCTGTCCATACATGTGTTTGGAGTAGGGAGTAAGCCACCAAAGGATCTGCAATGTTAAAATCCAACATGTCTGGCTCTTCTGTCCCCTGAAATCTCCTATGAGAGCTGAGTCGGCCCCATACACGTTAGATGTGTGGCCAGTTTAAGAAGGTCTCTTACTCTGGTGGACTGGTTCATGGACTCATTTTAAAGCAGTGCCTTTAGGATATGTTATTAATATCAGATTGGTTCTGGTTATTGAAAAGACCAACCTGTCCAGGCCATGTAACAGATGAACCTGACATCACTTGGCCCGTGAAACCGAATTGGTGCTCACCTGAGCCAATAGTGCTCATTTTGTGCCCTGTATTCATTGATAAGGAAAGCAGGGATGGTAATAAACAGCCCGTGCCATGTGAATGCAGATTCTGGTTGTCTCTGTACAGCTATTGAATTATATGTGGACTAGCATGAAGTATAAACACATTGGGGGAGTTTATTAAGGCTGGTATTTCCTGTGACATTCTTAATACAGTCCTTGACCGATACAAGGCACGCCTTAAATATTAAGAGGCTCCAGACTCTTAATAAGTCAGGCGTAGTCATATGCCAGAATGGAAGTCTGTCAGTCGGGCATTGGCGCACATTCCCTATATAACTCCTGCCTGTTATCCGGTGTTGGCTATAATAAATATGTTGGGCCGAGGCATCGCCGTCCTGGTCCGGCCTACACTGCCCAATTTTTGCAGAGGGTTGTAAGTCAGGCAGAAAACAAGGGATGGGGTACATATTTTGCATAGGAGAGGCCATTTAACAAAGATATGCTACAGTTCTACCCCTCTACACCAGAAAACATAGATGGGTTAATAAATTCCCCCCAATCATCTGCAATGAGAAGGCTGCAGCACCCAGCACAGGTACTGGTAAATGTACAGTATGGTGGTGTCCACAATGGAGTGGTCATAGTGC
This sequence comes from Leptodactylus fuscus, assembly GCF_031893055.1. Taxonomy (NCBI): domain Eukaryota; kingdom Metazoa; phylum Chordata; class Amphibia; order Anura; family Leptodactylidae; genus Leptodactylus; species Leptodactylus fuscus. The sequence continues at coordinate 29,686,530 of NC_134270.1, read as the reverse complement.
TTGGTCTGCCATATCTCTAATCTATGGCCCAGCTTGGTAGAACATTAAATAAGATCTCAGATCATGTTTTTAAAGGCTCCGTGGACTATTATGTGTAATAAGTTTTTTTTCTGATTCCTTTTGGACATGCGGGACTCTTTTCTAGAGATTAAGATCTAGCATTCCTTATTAAATCATGTACCATGTCTGTCTTGTTCCCACAGAAAGCCATTAACCTGTGGTGTACGGGAGAAGAAACCGTCAGGGTTCTGGCATTCCTGGTTCTGAATAAGATCTGCAGATACAGACAAGACGCTTATCTCAATCCCGTTCTGAAGGTAGGTCCTGCCATCTTTGTCTACTCGTGAAGTCTTTGGACAATGGTTTGTGTTAACATGTTTTTCCCTTTGGAAATTCACTTTTAATGTCTTATTTGGGGATTTAGAGTTAGTGAGAGGGTTGTCCTCTATTCATCCTCATCTCTTGGCCAGAGTGCAGAGCAGTTACCCAAAGTGACGTTTCCTGTCCTGTATTACAGACCATTGATTTGAGTAGACCCTTTGTAGTTCTACCCTTGTCATGGCCTGCAAAAAAAATAACCAGCTGCTTTTTGGAGGCCCAAGCAGAGAGACGTGATGGACCAGGCTTCTGTCATGTGACTTTTAATGGGAGTGTGTCACCAGAACCCAGCATATCAACCTATCCCTGCACGTGGATAGGTTAGGGTCACCTGAATCACTGCCTTCATTGCCAAGATGTTGCTGCTTTTGTCAGTTGATCTCAGCTTCTCTCCCTCTATCATATAATCCTATATATCACAGAGCTCAGCTTCTCTCCTCTATCATATAATCCTATATATCACAGAGCTCAGCTTCTCTCCTCTATCCTATAACCCTATATATCACAGAGCTCAGCTTCTCTCCTCTATCATATAACCCTATATATCACAGAGCTCAGCTTCTCTCCTCTATCCTATAACCCTATATATCACAGAGCTCAGCTTCTCTCCTCTATCATATAACCCTATATATCACAGAACTCAGCTTCTCTCCTCTATCATATACTCCTATATATCACAGAGCTCAGCTTCTCTCCTCTATCATATAACCCTATATATCACAGAGCTCAGCTTCTCTCCTCTATCATATAATCCTATATATCACAGAGCTCAGCTTCTCTCCTCTATCATATAACCCTATATATCACAGAGCTCAGCTTCTCTCCTCTATCATATAACCCTATATATCACAGAGCTCAGCTTCTCTCCTCTATCATATAACCCTATATACCACAGAGCTCAGCTTCTCTCCTCTATCATATAACCCTATATATCACAGAGCTCAGCTTGTTTCCTCGATCTTGTTAGGACACTTCTTTTTTTTTTTTTTTTTTTTTCAAGAACATTGAAATTTATTACCCGCAAAACACAAATATATACTATGCATTGCCACTTGTTCTTATCCATCAGTTTTAATAACAAAACTTGTATGTTTCTACTCCACAGAAAATGTACATCTCCTACGTGCAGAATTCAAAATTTACCTCGCCCGACGCTCTTCCTATGATCAACTTCATGCAGCGAACCCTGACTGAGATGTACTCTCTGAATGTGCAGAGCTCTTACCAGCACATTTTCATATACATCCGGCAGCTGGCTATACATCTGCGCAGTGCAATGACTGTTCAAAAGAAGGTAGGAAACATATTCTATATACTATAGTGTTGTAGCCTCTTCATTTCCAGGCTTGGCGCCATACATTCTGCAGTGGTTGAACTTGGTACTACATGGTTCTCAGCCCCATTTACTTAAATGGGATGGATCTATAGTAAACTGCTTTATTAGGCCCAGCTGCTACAAAATCTATAGCACTGTGCATAGTAAGCAATGAAGAGGCCACAGAAATTGCCCATGCTTCGCAGTTGAGGGTCTTGGGAATGAACCTGATATTGATGGTCTGCCATAAGGATACGCCAATGATATTTAAGCCCTGGAAAAATCCTTTGCTGCTAGATTGCTCAGTTGGTACCTGCCAGTTTTTAGTTTCCCACCAGTGATGACATGCTGCCCATCCACATATCTCCTACCTACATCCTAGCAATGCTGTGATTGGCTACAACGACCATAAAGCAAGTCATCTCTGTAGGAAACGTGAACACAGACTGGTGGGGACATTCAGAGCATTGCTGTTGTATGGTGGGGGGATATAACATAAACTGAAGTTAATAGATTTGGTTAAATTCTTGGACATCCCCTTTTAATTTGCCTGTATTGTATAAGTGTAGCAACAGTGCCACCTACAGTTTGTTAGGTAGTAGTGCTCAACGGCATGGAAAGTTGGCAATTGTCTAGAATATATCTCTGTAATATTATTGTTTTTATTCACACTGGGAGGAATTTACTAATCTATCTACACTAGAGATGAGCGAACACTGTTCGGATCAGCCGTTCCGAACAGCACGCTCCCATAGAAATGAATGGAAGCAGCTGGCACGTACACTTTGCCGGCGGCCGGTCACTTAACCCCCCCGCGTGCCGGCTACATCCGTTCATTTCTTTGGGAGCGTGCTGTTCGGAACAGCTGTTCCGAACAGTGTTCGCTTGTCTCTAATCTACACGTTTTTTCTGGCAAAGGTGGGTGTATATGAGACACATGTTTAACACGCACCCATTTTTTGGGCTTGAGATGCACCAATAGTCCAAGTTGGGCTGGGGCGTCTTGTCTCACTATATTTACTTAACTCGCTTCAGAAAGGTTGTGTGAGTTATACCAAAAATGCACACCAGTCCCTGGTTGGTGTAGATTGCACATTTGGTGCATGGGACTGTGCCCGAATCATTAATAGGCCGAAGCTTCTTAAGAGCTCGTTCACACGGGGGGCGGATTTTGGCATCGAGATTGTCGCGGGGAGCCGCGTCACTCTCGTGTCAAAACCCCCTGCCACGAACGTCGCGGTCGCGACTTCCCCCTCCGGAGTCAGCTCAAATGAATGGGCCGACTCCAGAGGTTGTGAGCCGGAGGGCAGCTCGCTAGTGGTCTCCATAGACCACCATTGTATGGAGGCGGATTTTGAGGCGAAATCCGCTGTCAAAGTCCGCCTCCTTGCCCCCATGTGAACTAGCCCTAATAGTTCAGGCACATTCTTTGATGGTGTGGGAATGAAAACTGGTGTCCAAAACGGTTTTAATAAATTCCTCCCAATGCGTGCAGGTTAGATCGTCTGCTCGCCTCCGTTTCACAGGAAACGCCTAGAATTTATAGTAAAGGTGTTATTTCTGCGGTATTTCTGTTTACTGCTCGTTGGTCAGGCTTCCTTCTCCAGGAAACCTTTCCTACAATGAATCAGGGCCTACACACAGGCGACTTTCTGTGCTACAGTCCTTGTTTGTGCAGAATTTGGAAAGTCTGATGTAATATTTGATTTAGGAAAGGGGCTTTTGATTGGCAGGAATGTTTCCTCCGCTGTGTCGGATGTTGCGGATGATCCCTGACAGAGCTGAGTTATGCATATGACGTGCGTATAATTGGTGCGTTCCACGTTCTGAGCTTAGCTCCCATGTCCTCGTCGCTATTTAACGGTATGCAGCACATTTCCGTCATGAGTCAATGCCAAATATATCTCCTGCCAAGCAGTAAAATCGTCGCCCCCTCCACTCGCTCACTGTTTTGTCGCTCTCCTATGGAAAAGAAACGACAAAATACCTGCTGCTTGTGGATTTAGTAGGAGAGAGGAATACTGCGGTTCATGTGCCCCCCCCCCCCACCTTTACCCAAACGTGCGACAAACTTATGAGGAGGCTCCAACTCCTTAATACAGTTGTTGCATCTGTTGTCTGTCCATGTACTACAAAGTCTGTCAGCTATAATTCACGCTCGCTTCTGGAGTAACTTGTAGTAATTCTTTTTGGCAATTGGAGGTCATGACCCTCCCTCTAAGTCCCACCCACTTTTCAGGAAATCGGTTGCAACTTTTATACACCAGTTTCCAGGCATTAGCATGTATGTGGTCTGCACTCATGGATCGGCCTACCAGCTAATGTATATGGCGGCCTCTTATCACTGCTCCGATGGCAACGTTTGGGGGGGCGGGGGTGTTGTGGTTGTTTAGTTTCGACATGCCATAGGAAGTATCACTGCACTCCCTATTCATAACACATTCAAGTTTGGCCACACTGAGCATGCATGTCTATGGGGAGATTGTAGAAGATGGCATCAGCCAACAGTTATAGGTGAGTTCACACCAGTGCCCGGTCTCCGATTTCCGTCCGAGAAACTAGACAGAAGACGTAAACCCGGCCGTCAGTTTTCAAACCCATTCACTTGAATGAGTTTGCAAAGTGTCCGCCCGTGACTGTCTTCTGCCTCTACGCGGCGTAACCATTTTTTTTTTTTTTTTTAACTGGACACAAAGTCCTGCCATGTCCAACTTTGTGTCCGGATAAAAAAAAACGTTTCACCGCGGAGAGGCACAAGACGCTCACGGGCGGTCACTTTGCAAACCCATTCAAGTGAAAGGGATTGAAAACTGACTGCCAGTTTCCGTCTCCTGTCCAGTTTCTCGGGCAGAAGACAGAAACCCACAAAGCAGAGACCGGGCGCAGGTGTGACCCCGTCCTATCTTGTATATGGCCAGCCTTTTCCGGGCTGTGGAGTCGGAGTGAGGACTAGTTTTGGGTGGAGTCAGAGTTGGAAATAAAACATTGAATTATATTAGATGGTTTGTAATATTGCATAATTGGATGTATAGTTTGTTACATATATACTTCAATAGGGGTCAATCCCTGACTTTTTAGGGAATGAGAGGATCTTTACTGTTTCCGACTAACCATGACTGTCAGCCATATATGAAGGCGTCAGAGTCCAGCTCCGTACAAGTAGAGTAGTCAGTCAGTGGTGTGGCCTGCTGACTCTGCAGTCCTGTTACACATGCCAGTCTTGGTAGGTATCAGTCTGGGGTACTTGGCACTAGTGACCACTCTTTGACATAATCTGGGCAGCAGACTCTTGTTTTGTTACCCTCGTGTAATAGAATTAGGTTTAATGCTATTTGAGGTGTCTGGATAGGTGTCCAATCCCTTTAAAGATGATTAGATATTGCAAACTCAACAGATTGCTTTACGCGGCCTTAATGTTGTCACTCACGTCTAGCCTTGTGACCTCTAAGTACATTATAAGCTTAGAACTACAGGCAGACTTTCTGATGGTTTTGTCTCGGGTGCAATTTAATGTCATTTTGTCACCGTTAAAGAAAATTGCGGTTCCATAGACGCCTACTGAGTTGTCACCCATTGTGGCTGTTGCAGCCATTTGTCAGCTGCATGTTACTACTGACACCCGCTGCTAAGAGGTCCCGCTCGCTGCTGCTGCTGCCGTCACAAGGCTCTAATGGTATGGCACTTTTTGTTTCGTTCTTCCCACCCGTAACTCAGAGGGAGTCGGGTCCACAATGTCTCTCAAACCAATAATAGGGCTGCGTAGGTATCGTAAAAGGACCAGAAATATACAATTGGGGCCACAAAACGGCAAAGCAATGCAGAGATTATATCTTCTTTCTATAGATATACAAATCGGCCTGTATCGGGGAGGGGTCCGATTTGCCAGGTTTACCTACAGACAGTCATAAGTACGTTGGCTCTCCTCTGAAGCGTCACCTCTTTAGCCGACATTTCATCCTCGGTCTGCATCATGACTGTCTATTGGCAAATCTAGAAAATCTTGTCCCGTTCCCGGTGCATTTGCAGTCTGGTTTGCATATCTATAGAAAGATGATTATCTCTGCATTGCCTCATCCTGTTTATAAGGGAAAGATGGAGTCAGAGTTGGTGATTTGGCCGACCGACCCCACAACCCTGCTATGGAAACCTGACCCGTAAGCGCTGCGGAGGGGTCCCCTGTACATGACCTTGTTTGTGCCGCTGTATTGTATAAGGCGTTGGTGGCTTTTCATGCTGTACGTGCGCCTGTCTGGCTATAGGATTGTAGAGCGGAAGCCCTTATAATTGGATGGCGATAACCGGGGTCTTCTCACTCCACAGCTCAGACAGATACTTATAAGCCAATTATTTTTTCCTCAGATTTGTTTGCTTTAATGCTACGTCAAGCTGCTCGGTGCAGAAAACCAGTCTGTACCGCAGACACCTAATATCCAGCAAGGTGTGTTAACCTCTGTCTGTAGGATTCCCTTTGTAATGTCATGGTAAAGGTTGCAGCCAGGCGCTGTCGTCATTGTCGCGTTTGTCATCGCTCAGTACAGGAGGTTTATGGCCACATATTTACCTTGCAGCCGACTATAGCAGGACATGGGGCAGCTGGGCGAGTCCGCTAAGGGCCTTTGTTCCATCCATATTCCTATAAGAAGGGAGCTGTCATACAATATCCCTCATCGGATAGTTATGACCTTCGAATAATAAAAATGTCTAAATGCTTGGGGTCCCACGCACTCGCTTTGCCTCCAATATCCGTGCCACAATATGGCGGAGTCTGTATGGATTGGGGATAGAGCATGGGCTCTAGCAAGATACGGGCTTGTCGACATTTTAATAAGGTTGACCTGTTCGGACATAGAACGCCAGCACCCCATTCACTAATAATGGGATCTGTCGTTGTAACAGAGCGAGAATAGCAGTGCATGCAACATCACTATTTATTATGTTGGCTGTCATGTCTGTAGTATGTCTCCTACCTAATGTGTTCTCACCCAGTAATAGTAATACATCTTTATGCTTTTCTCCGTCCAGGGCTCTTATCAGTCAGTCTATAACTGGCAGTACATTCATTGCTTGTATCTCTGGTGCCGAGTGCTGAGCACGATCCATCCCAGTGAAGTATTGCAGCCTCTGATCTATCCCCTGGTCCAGGTCATCACTGGTTGCATCAGGTAGGAACTAATGGATGTATACATTCACTGACGTGTTGCGTTTCGTTTACGTTGTGCGCGGACACTCCCTTCAAAGTCTATGGTACTGCGGATAACCATGCACGAGTATATCTGGCAGCCCCATAAGGCTTGAATGGAGCAGCTCTATGGATGCTCAGCCATGCTTCCATTCATTTGGAGGACTGAGAACCTCCATTTTTGTGATCAGTGGGGGTCTCAGTGGTTAGACCCTTTCTGTTAAGAAAGATATCCATAGGGTAGGTCATCAGTTAAGACCCAAGAGGGGTCTGACAATGGGGACCCCTGTGGATCAGCTGTTTGAAGCCACAGCAGTGCAGGCCATGTGAGGCCAAGCTCAGTCCCATTCATGTGAATGCACAGCCACTGCCCAAATGCTGCAGTCTCTTTAAACAGCTGATACGCCCGGGCTCTCTCTGCTAATCTAAGGATAGGTCATTGATTATTTAGCCTGGCAAACCCCTTTAATGATGGCCTTCAGGACTGTCCCACAACTCAATGGAAAATCCCACGTAAATCACTTCCTTGGATCAAAAAAACCCATGGCGGGCGTATTTAGTCCAGAGTTTTGCCTATGTTTTCCTTTAAGTGAATTGAATGTATTTGTAATAGAATTATTGGTCGTGAGCAAAACCTAGTGTAGTTGTCTGTCCTCTCTGTCACTAAGAAGACAAGCTTTTTATTCTAGGCGACGAGGATGACTTCGTACTGGAGTTGTGAAATAACAATTCATAATGGCGTTGTCGGAATCTGCATTTAATCTTTTCGGTTTTTCTATAATTCTCCACAAATGAAGGACGGAGTCGATCGTCTGCCTACCTGGCTCCAAATAGTCTGGAGATTTTCCTTCTCTGGAACGTTTACAGCTATGTCAATAGAATCCAATTGACTTCCACCAGTAGGTGGCAGAATTGCTCCAATCTCAAAATGTTGATCTGTTCTCGCTGTGTTGGATACGGAGATCGTCCAAAACAGGAAGTCTGCTGCGAGTTCACCACAAAATCGCCCCGAGCACATCACCAAAATAGCAAAATCTACGGCCCTATTGAGCATCACTATTGCATATGTAGTGTATACGTGAATGTTCAGAGGGGCTGGTCCTATACTTATAAGCCATCACATCTTAAAGGGGTTTTCTGTAGATATCAATTGAATATCCAAGGGGGGGGGCTTTAACCCAGCACCCCTGTAGATCACGTTTGATCTGCGCTTCCACTACTCAGGCCATGTCACGTTCATCAATCACATGACCTGATCACAGCTCAGTCCCATTGACGTCAATGGACTGCACTGGGATATTACGCTCACTTGATATCGCAGTGAAGAGGCTGCATCCTTTTTAAATATCTGATCGGTATGGGGCCCAGGTGTTGGACCCCTGCTGATCTTTGATGACCTATCCTAAGGATTGGTTATCAATAATGTTGCCTGGAATCCCTCTTTAGTATGGCAATTAGTAGTCTTTTTATATAATGTTTCAGTATTGTATTGGTCCACAATCAGGTCTTCTACACTTCTGTATTATGTCGTATTAACCCTTGTTATATCTCTTTCTCAAGGCTTGTCCCCACTCAACGGTACTTCCCCCTGAGGATGCATTGTATACGAGCCTTGACACTGCTGTCAGAAAGCACTGGGGTTTTCATCCCTGTCTTACCTTTTATCCTGGAGGTAAGTTCTCCTTCTCATTTGTGTAATACAAATGCAGTTCTGCAGGTTTATCTTATATTCTTAGCATGCCCATGAAAACATTCATCTTACGCTAGATTCACCCTAGCATTCCGGTGTCCGTCCTTCATGTCTGCCTGGGGACTTGAAAAATGGAAACCCTATGTGCTTAGAAAGTAGTTACATAGCGTAGACTATAATGGGGGCCTGCTATTTTTCCGCTAAAATCAAAGGAGAGAGAAGTCCTCCATATTTTGAGCGAAATGGGGGACAGAGCCTTGTACTGAGACTCAAACGCTAGTGTGAACCTAGTGTTATACACATACCTAAAACACTTAAAGGAGGATTGTCTCATTAGTAAGAAGGAAGCACAAGAGATAAGAGAAGAAAGCTTTAGGTTGATGCTGGAGCTGAATAGAAGCTTTCTTTCACAACCAAAGCACTAAATAGAATTAAATGGAGCAGTAACGTGCATATGTGTTTCTGTGAGTCTCAGAACCCCATTTTTTTGTGATTTGGGGTACCAGAGGTTAAAACTCCACCAATCTAGATAATATCCCCATCCAGCAGATAACTCATTTATTTTGCTTCTATAGTGCCAACATATTCCGCAGCACTTTAACAGATCTTGTCAGTCACTGTCCCATCTAGGGCTCACTATTTATATTCCCCATCACTATGTCTTTGGAGTGTGGGAAGAAACCCACGCAGACACGGGATGAACATACAAACTCCTTGCAGATGTTGTCCTTTGTTAGATTGGACCCTTGGACTCCTGCGCTGCAGTACTAACCACTGAGCCACCGTTCTGGCCAATGTAAAGCTCAGGCATATAGTTTCCATTTCTATGACCACCTGCCCTTCTATCTGTGATACGTTGAATTACATTGTTCTCTCCGTCCCTTGCTCAGTATTGTAGTCTTTGATATTTCCTACCACGCTTCTCCTTTGAGTGTTGCAGTTTAGTACTGCTCGGATGTAGGTTGACTCAATGCTACAGATATAAGGATCACAATCTACTTTTTTTTCCCCTATCAATATGTCTTTGTAGAATGGGAGGAAATCCACACAAACCCGGGGAGAACAAACTCCTTGCAGATGTTGTTCCTGGCGTAGTTGAACCCAGGACTCCAGTGCTGCAAGGCTGCAGTGCTAACCACTGAGCCACCATGTTGCCCAGCTCAGTGCTACAGATTGACAAGTTTTCCACTACATGCTGATGGGCAGTCGGTATATTATCCGAGGAGCAGAATTGCACTGTAGTAGCGCTGTAGCTCATCTCACCAGCATCGTGTATGAGACGTTACCTCTGGGCGATCCACCTACTAGTCTCTGAGGAGGCCTATCCTCCGTCCGTACAGCACTACTCCGCCATCCCGCTTTAATTTTCTTTTTGATCATCCACTATATAACTTTCTATTTTCCACAAACTTCCTAATTTTTTTCCCCCCTCTGTGCTCTCCCTCATCTCGCTGTCTAGCCTGACCCTCCTGGCCAGATCCGGTGGTGACGGTGCACAGGGGGGTGAGGTTTGGGTGGAGGTTTTATTGATGTTCTTGGCTTCATTTTGCATTTTGGTAGCATTGGGATTGAAGATGGGAAGCACCGGAGGTTTATACTGCCTCGTGATGCTCAGCCTGTCCCCGAGCCAAGATGTTGTTCAGTGGAAGGAAATACTTTTGCGGCTGCTCGGCTCCGTCCAGCCCACATCCTTCTGTTCCTTGCCAGCTTCGTTTCTGTGATCTGTTCCTTTCCCCTCCCTGCAGGTCCATGGTTGCTGCCTGCTGCATGTTTCCACTGGGGAGTCATATGGACGGGCTCCGCCATTCCTCACCCTAGATATCTACCCCATTTGTTTTCGGACATTCCTTTCATATCAAATTGTTAACATTTCAGTTCAGACTTTCTGTTCCTGCCGCCATTACAGTCCCCGCAGGGGTTGTCAGGCTGCTTATATATGCCTGATCCTGTACGTCAGCATTAACCAGACATATTAGTAGAAACTTTAACATCTTGACAGTTCATTGGCATGAAGAAATATTCTAAGCAGCAATGAAGGACTGAGTTTTGCCTCTAGTAATAGTGTTTCCTTGTTCCAGCTTTAGTTAAAGGGGTTCTCCAATACTAGGATATTGAGGACCTATGGGGGGTCCAACATCTGTGACCCTCAGCAATAAGCAGCTTGGATGAGCACTGCGACACCTTCACTGCTCATTAGTCACAGCGCCATACTTTGTATAGTGGCCTTGTTTGGTATTGCAGTTCGGCTTCATTCACTCGAATGGGACTGAGCTGCACCCAGGCTCTGTGATAAATGAATGTGATGTAACTGATCTATGAACTGAAAGCATCGCTTCTGCTTAAGGCTAAGGCCCCACAGGCCGGAACCGCCGCACTAAAGCGCTGCAGGAACAACCGCGGTGTGAACGCTTTGCGGTTCTTCCCACAGCGAGTTTTCCTCTGCGGACCTTCTGTTATAATTATATCTATGGGAAAGCTGCCGATGTTTTCGTAGATATAATTGACATGCTGCGACTTTCAAAACAGCAACGGTTTTGGAAATCGCAGCGTGTTTGCGCTGCAATTTTATTTTCCCGCAAAGTGGGCATGGGATTCGCATGAATCCCATCCACTTTGCAAGGACTGTGCAACCCCGCATTTTTTGCCGCGGCATTTCTGGCCCCGGCCTAAATAAGTTTTAATTTCTGAGTGGTCCCATGTGGTGGATCCCCACCGATTGATTGATTGACTTATTCTAAGGATGGGAATTCCCGAGAAGCCTTTCAAAGGTGATGTCCCAACATTCACACTTGTCGCGATACCACAAGACCGGTAGTAAGTCTCAAACCTCCTGGGACCTACACTGATCACTAATATGGGGGTCCAGTGTTCCCCTGTTTGGAGTGGCGGTATGTGGTCACTCCATTCACCTATGTGATACTGTTGACATGCTGAGCTCTGTAGTCCGCTTCTTCCTGGCAGTCCTATAGAGAAGAATAAAGACCCCTGTTCTCAGGATCAGTGAGGGTTCCTGTAGTTCACACTTCTTACTAGTTCTGTGGATTGGATTTGGGAAAGGGGTTGTTTAGGATGAGATGAAAGTGACCAGGGCACATGTCCTTGCGCTGTGTCTGGTACAGCAGGTCGGAGTCATTTGCAAAAATATGATGGTCATGTGTCCCCTCATCCCACCTGTTATGTTCCTGTGGCACAAAGACGACAAGCTTGTCCTAGGAGGAGAGGTGGCTCTCTATTGGGGTTATTGGAACTGCTGAGCATGCTGCCTTGGTTTGCCATATGGCCTTTAGAGGACCCCCACTCTCCTACGATATGGGTTCCTCTTCTCTGGCATCCACTTATCAGCCCCTTTTAGCAGCCAGCACCTTGGTGTCTGTAACCCACCGATCAATATGACGCTGCTCCGAAAATATAAAGGTGATAAATCATGCAAGAGGATGGCAGAAACACAGCCGTAATAAATATATATGACTGGTTCCAAGGCCTGATATATGAGAGGTTCTGTATTTTGTAATGTGCGGTTTTGGTTTTCTGGTGTCAGTAAGTGTTTGGTACGGCAGCTTCTGTTCTTCAGTGGCTGAGCCAAGTCTTCATTGCAGCCATTTAACACTTGGCCTCGTCGCCATGCATCTCTTAAGGACCCATTTATAGGATACGGGTGTCTGATAGCAATGTCACCCTGTTAGTGGAGTGTAGAGAATTCCCTATAGGGGAGATCACCCTCATTCCGGATCTCTGATCGCCTTTTTTGCAGCGATTAATATATCTGTCATCAATCATTTTGCTAATTTTCTTGGGGAATTTTCTGAGCAGCCTGTAAAAGATGACTTCATATAAACAGGCTTTTATTGCGTTCCTGATGACATGTTGCAAAACTAGGTGATGACTTACATTTTTATAGATCTGTTGACTATTGTATGCCTATTAGTACTAGATTATAATGACTTAATTTGGCTGTGCAAGTGTAAAGCTGGCCATAGAAGCCTTTAGCAGATCTAGGTAAATTTAGTTAAATCTGCTAAGAATTTGATGTCTCTTGTGGTCATATACACAGAAATAAGATCCAGATTCTATAAAGATCAGCTGAATCTGCAAAAAAATATCTTGTGTTTGGCTAGCTTAAATGGTCACTAATAGAACATGCGATTCCGGACCAAAATGTAATGCACTTTATTATAAAATGTTGCTCTTTTCTGCCTGAAAAACCTCTCTAAGTTGCTGCCACTAGGTGTCTCTCTTCTAGCTAATTTGACGTAGGGATGTGTTTAGCTGCATCATAACATGGATTTGCAGTACTCTGTCCCTGAATATCCTTAGACTTTTCTCAACTATTTGTTTGCTATTTTACAATTACAGTATTCCTGGCAGAATCACATATAAAGAAACCAGTAGTAGTCATTGAAATAATGGATGGGTAGACGGGTAATATAGATAGTGATGTGTCAGTACAGGGATAATGCACACAGTGACGTCACAGTAATGTGATATAGTGCAGCGACATTGCGGTGCTGCGATAATATAGGCAGTGATAGTACAGGAATAAAGCAAACGGTAGTGTCACAATACAGGGTTAATAGACTGTGATATCACATCAGAGCGATAATGTTCACCTTGATGTCATAGTACAGGGATGATGCACATATGATGTCACTGTAAAGAGACACTACATATAGTGATGGCATAGCACAGTGATAATATACACAGTGACGTCACAGTAATGTGATGCAATACAGCAAAGACAGTATAGGGATAGTACAGAAATAAAGCATACTGTAGTGTCACAGTAGCGGGGCATTGCATGCAGTGATGTCACAGGAATAATATGCAGTGATATCTTATTATAGGGATTGTAGACTCGGTGATGTCATAGTACAGGTAAAGAGCAGATGTATGGTATGACATCATAGTGGGAATAAAAGCATGCAGATATAATGAATACACATAATCTGTAAACTGTTTTGCTGCAGAGAAGAGACAATGCACACAGCATAGACTATGGGCCTCGTAGTAAAACCATCGTCCTTGGTCATCACTTACTGCGATATTGTAAAATCCATACACTTCTATTACATGCTGCGCGTCAGCCTGTAATAGAACTACACTGATGACAAGCCTGGGAGCCTTCAGTAGTCTCAGAGCTGTCATAGTAATGGATTGCCGCCCTGGATCTCTGGGAAATGGCGATCGTCACCAACATGGCGGCACCCGTGAGCTGCCAGTGAACAGATAATATAGTGTAGACGGCTATGACGGGCACTCGGCTCCTAAGAGGCAGCCATGTTTAAAGACCCGACATCTACCGCTCTAGTATGGCGGATGTTGGCAAAGGGTTAAATGTCCCTGGTCAGTTGCCATGTGTACACTGAATTTTAATAATTTGGGATTATCGTTTTTTTTTTTTTTTTTTTCTGGGGGGAAAAATGCTTAAGCCATTAAGACGTCTAAGACCAGTCGGAAGGATTGAATCACTTCTAATATTTTCATGAATTTATTTTCTGGAAGGAATTGGACGGTGCGCCTAGTTTGTGGTATTGGGAATAGAGTGGATGGAGAAAGCAGGAGCTGTTAATCTGTCTGAGACACCTGAGGTTGTAAAGTCTGCGCATTGACTGTGCCCTTTTGCAACCAGACGGGAGGTTTAAAGATTCCCTTCCCTAATGGTTTTACAAGAACCATTTTCTAATTAAATGATTGAATTCACAGAGGAAGCCTCTTACAGGAGCACCTAACAGGAAGCACATCGGAAAACGCTTCGCTTCTTAAACGCGGATGTCGTTAATATGCCTTAACCCTTACTATTCCCACATGTGCTTCGAGGAGGAGGGGGGGAGATTTCTGATAAGTTGTCCTCATCAGGTCACTGAACATACACAATATATACATGTGCGTCCTTTATCTATAATCAGTAATTTCCGTAACAACGGGGCAGAAACGCGAAACGCTCATCCGAACACTGTGCTGCTTCAGGTTTGCTTGGGCAGCGGAACAAGGCGGTGTAGGGAATCCAAGAAAGGATAACAGTCCATACACTGGCAAACCGTTCTCTAAAGCTGCCCATACACGTTACATACACAGCTATTCCTTTCTGATACTTTGATTCACGTGCATGCTCGGTTCAACAGAATGTGTATGTGGTCTTTGTTTCTGAGGTTCTTTGAGCCGACTGTTCACATGGGAACCAAAAGATTGGGCTTGTTAAAATCCGACATGGTGGTTCAGTGGTTGGCACTGCAGCCTTGCAGCGCTGGAGTCCTGGGTTCAAATCTGCAAGGAGATTGTATGTTCTCCCCGTGTTTGCGTGGATTTCCTCCCATTCTACAAAAGACATACTGATAGGAAAAAAAAATGTACATTGTGATCCCTATATGGGACTCACAATCTACAAAAAAAAAAAAAAAAAAAAATCTGACATCCCCAAACCTGAAGCTGTAGGGTTAATGATTAGAAATGATTGCTTAACATTCGGCAGACTCTGTATAAATCAATAGTACAGGCGGCAAAAGAAACCTTTTCTAATATATCGTACCAAGAGAAAAGGCTTCCCTCCTCCGCTTTCATTCTCTTCTCTCTTCTCCCTTCCCCTCTTGACCTGACATTCACTCTGAAAATTCTGCTGAATCTGTCTTGGTATTCGGAGACAGGCTGCTATCTTCCAGAGGAATTAGTTTACATGTTCCTATAGAAGTCTATGGAGAGGAAAGGTTGAAAAAGAAAGAATAAAGAGAAGGAGCCAAGTACTTCGCTTTATTTTTCCCTGAGATATTTTATTAAAAAAATGTAACTCTCGAGATGTCTTGTATGGCAGAAAGTATAGTAGCGGCCTACGTCCGATGGAGCGCTCTAGTATATATTCAGTATGTCTTTGGAGTAGTGGAGCTTAGGAGGGGGCCGAGGAGACCTCCAGAGGACCTTTTGTGTAAACAAGCTCACGTTGCTCCACGGAAACTTCTTTATATAATAGCCGAGCATTACGTCAGAATTTTTCTTCTTTCAATAGAGGAAATGGAGAAACCTCTTGAAGGTTAAATATTTAGGAATGACACACTCGTGTATGTAATGTGTTAAGGGTATTTCCATTTGTGGTGTGGAAGACAAAATAACATTGCCTGTGGTCCGAGGTTATTCATGTCCCCGTGAAAGATTACTAGAAGTCTATATAGCCGTCTTATAATGGGGCTGGGTATCTGGTCACAGGGACACAGATTTGTGCAGTCAACGACAGTGGTTCCCAAACTTTCTGAAAGATAGGTCCACTTTTGGGCCAGAATATTTTTTTCGCGACTATTTTACTAGCTTTACTATACTTAGCCCTGTCCAAAAGATAAGGTCCCTGTAAAATCAAAAACCTCACCCGTATTCTACCGTCTGCTTTTCATCTGTATCTTGATCCTTATTCCACTGTACCCACTATATCTTCTGAATACCCTGAATTTTATAAATTTCTTAAGTAAAATATTCTTGTCCGGGACTAAGTAAGTGAAGTCACTTGTCCTGTCTCCCAGGTCCGTGGTTATAGCAATGCTGTGTAAACAATGGGAGGAATAAGGTCACATAGCAAGAAAACAAAGCAGAATTTGTAAAGCAATATATTTAGGAAGAGTCTTCAATTTACATAAGCTACCAATATAGATAAGATCCTTGAGATGGGACAACCCCTTAGTAGTCCTGAATTTTACAGGATTGTCCTGAATTTTCAATAATTATTCTTGCATATTTGGTATGTTCCAACCCGAAAAAGTGACAATGCTTGTGAAAACTCCACCTATAAGTGGCTGTTCCTGAGTGGGTTTATGCCTCCATAAACAAGGCTTCAAGATGTACACTTATTGATAGGCAAACCCATGGACTCTTATGATCTGGGGTCATCAGATCCTATTATTTTACACGTATCCAATGTGTGTGGAGATCACAGGACTCCTTAGAAATGTCCAGCTCCTGATCTCTACTTCGTTGCTGAGTATTATAGGGGAAATTTAAAGGGATTCTACCATTAAAATCGAATTTTTTGTCCCTAACACGTAGGAATAGCCTTAAGAAAGGCTCCTACCTCAAGATGTCTTTTCAGCACCGCCATTCCGTAGAAATCCCAGTTTTTGCCAGTATGCAAATGAGTTGTCTCGCAGCACTGGGGGCGTCCCCAATGCTGCGAGAGAACTCTCCAGCGCAGCCTCCATCTTCTTCAGGAACGTGTCTTCTTCCGGGGGTTGGTTTCAAACTTCTAGGCCTCGGGCCTAGAACAAAGCTGACTGCGCATGGCCGCTGGCCACAAGAAAGTGGCCGCTTACACAGTATTGTAAGCGGCTATTCTCTTGTGGCCGGCAGGCATGCACAGTCCGTCGCCCGAGGCCTAGAAATTTTAAGTCACCGCCGGAAGAAGACGCGAAGAAGATGGAGGCGGCGCTGGAGAGTTTTCTTGCCGCATTGGGGACTACCCAGCGCTGTGTGAGTACTGGGGCCTGCCCCCAGTGCTGCGAGAGAACTGATTTACATACCGCCGAAAACCGGGATTTCTACGGAATGGCAGCGTGGAGAAGATATCTAAAGGTAGGGGACGAATAGCCTTTAAGTCTATTCCTACGTTTTAGGGACAAAAAAAAAATCGATTTTAATGGTAGAATCCCTTTAATTCTTGTTGCATAATATGTAGATGGATGTATTTGCTATTTTTTGTGTATAATGGGTCAGAATGAGAATAATCTAGGATAATGTGATGATGGGCTGTAAAATGACAATTTCTTCTGATATGACTTTTCCCCTTCAGTAACTGGTAGCTCTTAGAGTCTAGACCATAAATTCCATTGGAAGACTGCCCCTATTGGCCAGACATAAGGGAAAATTGCTGAATGTCTGATCCTCTCAGGCTGGAACTTCTGGCGTATGTTAAAACGTATTTATAATCCATCAATAATTGATTTTATTATGCTCACAATTTGTGTTCCACATAAAAACTAATAGGGGCACCTATTGGATAGAGCGGCTTTAGAGTGCTCCATAAGTAACTTCAGAGTGGAGCGTAATTGATTTGGCAAGGATGTAGTAGTGTTCCTATAGCTTGAGGAATATACACATGGGTGCGCTACTAGATTTACATTACTAAGTCTTTGAGACTTTATGTAACAGTCTTAGGATTTGAGACCCTGCCTTCTTCTTATAAGGACGTTTTCGTTTTGTCTGACAGGTAACAATTGTTTAAACAAGGTTCCAAATGGGTAAAAAATACATAAAAGAATCAGTACTCCCTTCGTTGCCCCGCTGATATTGTTCCCTGATTCCCTGCTGGTCTCCACTTCCTGGTTCCTCTTGACACACAGGAAATGATTGTTGAGCCAATCACTGGCTGCATAAGGGACCCGCCTAAGCCAGTGATTGGCTGAGCAGTCACTTCCTGTGTGCTGAACGGGACTCGAAAGTAGAGACCAGCCGGGGAAGAGGCATATTCTAAAAGTAGTGATGGGGTATTGGTGAGATGTCTTCGTTTTTTGTTTTTGTTGTTTTTTTCTTTTAACCCGTGAAAGGCCAGGATTAGGATCTAGCAGATTGGATGTCCTCCCACTGGCCATGCCTGCATGCATCTTCTAATAAAGGGGTTGTGTCCTTAACACAACCCCCTTTTAAAATGAATCCAGTGTGTCTAGCCCCCAGCGTTCAGCTGTTATTGCTGGGGGGAGAGCTCCATCTGGCTATACATTTCGTCTGCAGCGGTCATTAGCGTTACGTGCTAGCTCATAGACGGGGGTCCTGAGTAGAGAACCCCCCCCCCACTATTGCATCCATATGCTCTGATAAGACCTATGCAAGGGGATAGTCACCGTGAGACAAACCATACCAAAAACAGCTTGGACCTATTGCGAAATAGGGGAAAATATAGAAAATGACATTAGCCGCCATTGTCGCAGCAGCCACAAGGGCATCCAATGCTTGCGCATCCTATTGGTGTCGTTACATTGACACGTTAGAGTGAAGGAATTAAGACCATAATGACACAGTTAATTACATATTAATTAGGAAATACTAATCCGCTGGCAAGTCAACCGTCCTGGAAGACAGCCCAGATGTATAAACCTTGCTGTGTATGTTTGGCTGAGTGTGCACCGCTGCAGTGGCGTTTTGTGATTTTTTTTTAATCAAAAGGAATTAAAAAATTTTATTTATTTTTTTCCTTTTCATGCAGATTTTCCAGTTAGTGAATTTTAACAAACGACCGGGAAGGATTAGTGTAAAACCGATCAACTTCGCCGTGATCCTGAAGCTGTCCAACGTGAACCTGCAGGAGAAAGTTTTCAGGGTAAGTGATTCTCTTTTGTATTTAGTGTGTAATAGGGGGATGACCAAAAAAAATGTATTGAGACACATGAAAAATGGTAGCATGACCGTACACGTTAGTGGAGTGTATCATGTTGTACATGCAGTCCAGTCTATAGGCAGCATGTTATAGAGCAGGAGGAGCGGAGTAGATTCATATACACGGGTGGATGGTCCTACTCCTA
Source organism: Leptodactylus fuscus (assembly GCF_031893055.1). Lineage (NCBI taxonomy): Eukaryota > Metazoa > Chordata > Amphibia > Anura > Leptodactylidae > Leptodactylus > Leptodactylus fuscus. The sequence goes on along the minus strand of NC_134270.1, from coordinate 29,667,484 downwards.
GCCATAGAAAGGGCTGGGAGTTAGTTGAATAAATGAATCTTTTGCTACAAAACGATAAAAGTTGAAACCTCTTTTCGAGTGACGCTGCGGAATCTGCGGCGTGATGGAGCAGGATGCTTACGTTTTCAGCGTCCTGCTTCCTCCTCCTCCAAATCCCATTGAGGGCGGAATTTGGCTCTAATTTTGAGGTTGAATCCATACCCTATTATGAAGAAAGTGTCCTTTATTACATTCTCCTAGTGGTATGTGTCATAATATACCCAGCTTTTTCATTTTATTCCATTTATATAACGCCCTCATAACCCTACGAGAACCGAGAAGCGTAGCTTTAGACGGACTCTCTCCATAGCTTCTTAGACACTGCTTATTACACCAATCCTCAGGTAGGTGTCAGGGATCACTTATTTCGGCCTCCTGTCACTTCGGAGGTCATGTTGTGATGCAGTTCAGCTCTGGTACAGGTGATGACAAGTTCCTTTTATACACTTGACATGAGCACGGTTGGGGGTGACTTCTCCATCTGTCATCACGTATATGCCTCCCTTTGTACAGGACTGTTGTGCCGCCTTAATATTTTATTATCTTATTGGTATTTGTTTGCCCACTCCTTATTCTGTATGCCACTAAATGTCAGATATTAAGAGTTCATTAAGTAAATGATCTCGGTTAAATGTCTGGGTCTTCTCGGCTATTAAGTCTCTGGGAGGAGAAATGATGCATCTATAGCCATGAATCCGACAATGATCTCGACAAAACTGTTCTTTGTGTTCTTGCTTGTAGGACGGGCTCATTGAGCAGATTTACGACCTGACATTAGAATATGTGCGCACCCAGGCCCACAGCATTGGCTTCCCTGAACTGGTGCTTCCCTTCATTATACAGGTAGGATGGATCCTTGCACATGGACTATAAAATGATCAATGTTTATTTGTCATTGCTCCGTTATCACTTCTGAGGTCATCGGGTTGGATGGGATTCTTGTTGGTTTTAGAAGTGGTTTCCTCATCACCTTTTATCTTAGGCTACTGTGGAGTGGCTGAGGTGCAGATTTACACCAATGGGTTCCACAACCCTCGATGTAGGTCATCAGTGTCCGATCTGTTGGCATCTGCCCCCACACAGATCAGCTGTTTGGCAATTGCTGGGTGCCAGAGCTGCTGTAGCGGACGGGGAGCGTGTGCAGGCTCCTCTATTCAAGTAGTAGGAGTCGAGATGCAGGTCCACAGCGCCACCACTGTGTGATAGACAGGACTGCAGCTCTGCGCCTATAGCTTGGATAGTAGTAGACTACTTCCGCTCCCTGCCCACTACTATAACTCCTGGAACCCAGAGGCGGTCGTAACGGCTGATCTACGCGGGTTCTGGGTCTCTGATCCCCACCTGTGGATAGTTCATTAATATGAAGTCCGCCTTAGCAGCGCTTTGAACAGAAATTTCATGGAGTTTTCCTTATCTACGGGAAAGCCACCAGTGTTTCCGTAGCTATAATTGACATGCTTCAAATTTCGAAACCGCAACGTGGGCATGAGATGCATGGATCGCATGAATCCCATCCACTTTAGAAGTACTGTAAAATGCCACGATTTTTCCCGCGGAGTTTCCACTGCGGGCAAATTGCAGCGTTTCTAGCCCATGCGCCCCCTGGCCTTAATGGCCACATCGTTCTGCGAGTAAAACTGCATGGACATTAACAATTTATCAAAAATCATCACTTTATGGTAAAACCTCTATATAGCCGCAGTCATGGTTGCTGCTGCCTTCCCAGACCCCTGGCATCTGAAGTTGTCATCTGCAAAGCATGGGACATGTAAACGGGACAACGTTTATGACGTCCATGTTTTTAGTAGCGCATATAGACACGGGTTGTCCTTCGGGTCAACTCTTGGAGACGCCCTGGAAGAGAACATTATCCATGAAAGATGGTGGAGAAGACATTTGGGTGATTACATTTATAATAGATATGGGCTTGCTGGTCCTGGGTTGGAATCCTGGTGGGATTCGATCCCAGGACTCCAGCGCTGCAAGGCTGCAGTGCTAACCACTGAGCCACCGTGTTGCCCCCATAGCGCTGGGCTATAATTTGCCCCGGGCCACCGCCCCTGCTCTTTCCTTACGTTGCCTATTATTCACTTGTTTACTGGCTGAGCTGTTTACTGAGACATTGGGTTCACGTATTTTATTTTTCCCCCCCCGTTCTTAGATATTTAATATCTTTCCTTTTCTGACCTGATTCTTGAAGGATAGCATTCTCCTTGTAAGAGTAGCGTCTCCTAGATGAAGTGATGGCTTTTAGACCAGCGCACGCATAGAAAGCCACAGAAGTCAATCCTTAAACCATAAAATCATGAAGATGGTTCAGCTGTTTTGTAGCTTGGAAGCCGCTACTTCAGAGTTCACTGAGGCTACGTTTGCAGTCAAGATATATAGGCATGAGGCTAGGCTTTGCTGAAAACATTAAATTATTTGTAGCCTATCAAGAGACAGATTAATAGTCCATGTGGAGGCTTTGTAATATATCCCAGATGCACGTTGCGTTTCTCAGTTAATCATCTTTAGCCCTGTCTTGCTGATCTCCTGTGCTAGAAGTGCGTGAGCTGTCCTCAGTTACAGGTGTTCTGTGCACACCGCGTTGCACACAATTCACATTGCCGGCTAAGCAGTTGTATTTTTTTTTTTTTTCCCTCCTTCGTTTTCCATCCTGGCCATAAATCAGCAGACTAGAATTTACTTTTCCTTAATGCGATATGGCTTCTGTGCCAAATGCAAGCCTTGTTATTGAAGCCGTATTGCCCATTGGTCAGGGCAGGATTAAACCTCATTTATGTAAAGTTCTGCACATTGCCTGAATTTATTTGCACAAAAGATGGAGTTCTTGTAGCCTAAACATTGGGCCATATACAGAGGAAATTGATCCCTGTTGCCATATGTGGACTAACACACCATGCCAACAGTTGTGTAACGCAGCAGGAGGGGCGCCTGCCATATTATACTACTGTTATAGAAGTATCCACATCCTGTAAACCTATATGCCTTATAACACTGTGAATACATTGCATTTCTAAGGGTAGCTTCCGTTTCGGTCATCCGTCACAGGATGACAGCAACGGACGTTAAACGACAGATAGATGAGAGGGGTGGTGGATCTCCTGGCCTGGGTCGTCCTGTCCCGATCTCTCCCGAGGTTTGCTTATTTGGCGTACTGGAGGAAGACGTGGCAGCATCACGTCCGGATTTTTCTCCGGGAGTGTCTATTCCATGCCAGGAAGGCCATTGCCCTCCGATGGAAGGCCCCACAGTCTCCGTCGGTATCTCAATGGAGGAAACTGGTCAATTCGATCCTCCCATTTAATCAGATTATATATAAAGGTAGGGGCTGCCCCCAGAAATTTACTAAGGTTTGGAGAGAGTGGTGGTGCTTCCCCTGTTACCCAATAGTCTGCCCCCTCACTGTGCTCGGCCTTGGACGCCTTTACGTCTTAAGAAGGGTCGTCTGTTAGATGGATCCGTGGCCCCTGGTGTTGGTATAACTTATGACTGCTGACACTGTACTCCAGAGCTGCATTCGCAATTCTGTCAACAGGCATAATGCTCTTAGACTAGTGCTCCCTTTATGATGAGCAGATCACTTTATAGAAGGTAAGGGTCTAATCACTGGGACCCTCGATGTCATGAGAACCGGTTTCCATGTACCTCCATTTCTATATAGCAAGAACTGTACATGAGCGCTGTTGCTCCATTCATATCTATGGAAAAGTCCAGTGCTGTACCCTATTTCTTCTCAGCAGTCCTGTATACATAAATGAAACTGCACACACGTGTTACTGTTGCCCCATTCATTTGGGGGTACACAGGACCCCCATTCTCCAATACTATGAAGGACTCTCCAGTGATCAAACACCTATCCCCTTTCTCTTCTCCTTTTGGTATACAAAAAACGAAATCTTAGTTTCTGACCCCAGACAGGCAAATGCACTACAGTTCAGAGATATAGCCAGCTGGTTGTTCCTGTCACAGAGGGGTATAACATGAAGCCCCAGGCTCAGTGTAAACTCTCCCAACAATTATGTATAGTTCCCTCATCCATTTCGGGAAGGCACTCCGTATGGGGACCCTACGGCTCCTAGCCCTGGCTGCCTCGGTCTTCACCCTCCTCTTTGGTTTAGATTTTACACTGCACGTCCTGCATTTTGTGCAGATTTTTGTGAACCCCGTTCCTATGCATTGTATTATAAATTGTGGATTTTTGTTTCAAAATACTCGCCTATTACCAGCTCACTGACTCGAAACCCACTTGTGTTGACATCGAATACCTAGTCATATACCTAGCCATATGTGTCCCTAGTCTGGCCACGATGGGTCCAGGAATTTGACCCTGTGTAACGAGATCTAAAGCCCTTCTATGCCAAGTCTTTTGTGATATATTGCAAACACGCAGCATGCTAACAACACAGAAGGTGTCTGCGGACACCCGGCCTAGGTGAGGCGTCCATATACATTTGGTCTGTATATAGTGATGTTACATCGCATGGCTGTAATACCGTAAGTGTCATCATTCTGTTTGTCCCATTGTTACGTTCCCGACTATTTTTACATGCACGCTAAGACCTTCGTCAGACGGCTGTAATTAAACCTGCTGCGGACAAATGGAGCCGGAGAGGTGTGCGTCCATAGGTGGCTTGTGTGGGTGTGAGTTGATGCATAGCCTTAGAGAGAACAGAGTGTGTGTGTGCGAGCATCATTGGCAGCCTGACAGCTTCTATCCAGATAATCGCCGGCTGGCGCGGCTCTTGGGTGATGCGCTCTTTCTGTCTCGGTGACATGCACTTTCCCCCCCGTGCTGGGAGAAAAAGAGCGAGGCGGCAGAGTTGTTTTGGCAGACTGCAAATCCCAGCTCCGGAGCGGCGTGTAGCTATTAGTCTCTCTTTATTAACTCTTAACTCCCAAGCAATAGAATCGGTTGCGCAGTCATTTCAACCCTAGAATTTCTGGTAGGTCCAGCAACTCGGGGGTTACCAGCAGCGGTTTGGATGCTTGTCAGAGATCTGTTTTCGTGTTGGGAGGCGGCAAACACTCCCAGCATTTCTATTTTCAGCGTGCAGCTGCGAGGGTTTCAGGATGTTTTAGTAACTGCGGGTCAGTCATCCCATATTAATTATGGCAAAGTTTGCCGAACAGCCCGCCGCTCCGAAAGATGGCCTCTCGTTGACAATTATCTTACTTCCGTCCTGTTTGGACTCGGGTGGCTGAGACAAACAACTTCTAAAAGGGCAGTTTTCTCAATCTAGCAAATTAGGTTCTCCGTTCCCCCCCCCTCCTTCTGTTTAACCCTTGCTGCCTATTAGCAACCAAGGCTGAGGCCTAGGATAAACTGTGCGGGCCCTGAAAACTGGATAGACACATGACACTGTCCAAGGCGAGCCAGATGTAGTGCGCCGCGGGTCACACACAAAAAGATTAGGCTGCAGAGCCTTCGCAGCTGACGTTAGCACGGAAATTTGGAAACCTGCCCCCTTGTTCCCCTCCTTTTTCTCATGCGTCATCCATTAGACCACACGTTGACACGTAGGAGACCCCCAGGCTGTCTGCGGCTCAGGGCTCTGTTAGCAGTTACCCTCCCCTATCCCTGCCCGATCCCAGATGTGTACGCAGAGAAAACTCCAAGAGGGGAACTGGGAACAGAGCCCGCAGTCTCCTGCCATAGGGGTTTCTCTTAGCACGGCTGCAGATGTGCAAACAGCCGCTCTGTGCTTTGTGGCGCAGCCGCCTCAGGGTGTGTACCGAGATTGGGGTTTGCGCCAAAGTTTAGGGATTAGCTAAATTATCCAAAGCTTTTTTAACTTGTCTTTTTGGAAAATAATTTTCGCGTCATGGTAATTTAATTAGGGGTCTGGAAAGGTCGTGCTGTGACTCAATGTGTCCTCTGATGCAGGAGACTTCAGCCCTGGTCTGCAGGCTAAGAGGAGAACTTTATATACAGATATGTAGATGTATACGGTCCTGGGCAAAGGAAAACTGCAGCAAAGAAGTATTAGAAGTTTATTTTTTGTCACTTAAAATAAAATGATAAAAGAATTCAATATATGGAATATTCTATTAGACTTTCTATTAAAGGGGTTCAATCAGTAAAATGCTATTTTTTGTCCCTAACACGTAGGAATAGCCTTAAGAAAGGCTATTCTTCTCCTACCTTTAGAGGTCTTCTCCGTGCCGCCGCTCAGTAGAAATTCCGGTTTCCTTCTTTTATGCCAATTAGTTCTCTCGCAGCACTGGGGGCGGGCCTCAGCAGTCAAACAGCACTGGGGGCGTCCCCAATACTGCGAGAGAACTCCCCAGCGCCCACCTCTATCTTCGTCTGGAACGGCCTCTCCCTGCGCTGGCTTCAAACTTCTAGGCATGCGCAGTCAGCTCTGCCGTCAGGCCTCGGGCAGAGCGGTCTGCACATGCCCGCGTCAATTCTCCTCTGGCCGCTTACACAGTAAATTAGTGTAAGTGGCCATTTTCTTGCGGCTGCTTACACAATAAGCTGGGGTAAGCAGCGACAAGAAAATGGCTGCGGGCACGCACAGTCGGCTCTACCCGAGGCCTAATGGCAGAGCAGACTGCGCAAGCCCAGAAGGTTGAAGCCAGCACCAGAAGATGATGTGGGGAGAGGCTGTTCCAGAAGAAGATGGAGGCGGCGCTGGAGATTTCTCTCGCAGCATTGGGGACGCCTCCAGTGCTGCGAGAAAACTCATTTACATACAGACGAAAACCCGGATTTCTACCGAACGGCGGCGCGGAGAAGACATCTAAAGGTAGGAGAAGAATAGCAGCCTATTCCTGCGTATTAGGGACAAAAAAAAATTGCATTTTAATGATAGAATCTCTTTAAAGAGGTTGTCCAGGAATTGGAGCAACTCACCCATATGGGGGCCAGGAGAGGTGCAAATAATGTCCCTGGCACTCCATTATCTGCCAACAGTGTCCGTTCGTTCTCTTGCTGGAAGTCTGCTGCCCCATGTGACTATGGAGAGCGCTCACAGCAGTCACTGAAGATGGACCGGTGACGTCACTGACATATGTTACCAGTTACGGATTGGTCTCAGTGGTCACATGGGACACAACTTTGGGCAACAAAGGGACTAACGTTGGCTCACTACAACAACCTAGGTTCATTAAGTTTGCATCCACCATCTATAACATGACCTAATGGTTTTCTTCTATCTTTGCCCCTCTAGTTGAGATCCTTCTTGAAGGACTGTAAAGTGTCCAATTACTGCAAACCCATGCGCCAACTCCTGGAGAAGATCCAAGAGAATTCATCCTACATAACCAGCAAGAGGCAGAAGTGCACCTTTGGGGTGTCTGACAGAGAAGCTGTGGTAAGTACCGGTCCGGGACACATTACACGCCATAAACCTTTCCTTCTCCCACAATGCACCACACCAGTACTTTAGAGCTGCGCGGTGAGGCGGTGTCCTGCATCGCAAATTTTGGCTTTGATGGATAAATTATCATATTTTCACCAAAATCTTAAGTAATTATTAATTTATCACTCCTTTGATAAACTGACTGGTATATGGCGTGGTTTTTCTCCACAAATGTGTCCACCTGAGTCCGCATGTGTTAGCCGTCATAAACTCACCTGTAGTTTTGATCTGTATATTATCCGTTTTTATGGATCGCATACAGATCTCTTTGTTTCTATGGCTCCCTACATTTGTCCATAGTTTTCACAGGACTATAGAAATGAGCCAAAACACATGGCGCAGATCCTATACCTGTCCGGGTTTGCAGCTCAATCCATTCATTCGTGTATAGTTCCATGAAAAGCAAGGATGATATTTGGCTGCCAATAAGTGCGCCTTGTGCTCAGCTTTCACGGACCCGTACACTGCTTGTGGTCACATGCAGGAACCTTAAGTGCATATATTCCTGTGCAGTTAATGTATTTTTCACCAAATTAGCTGGAGAAGTTTGCTCTTTACTGCCACCTATTGGAAAGTTACCTTATAAGTCAATGTCTGACCCTTTATCAGGCCTGATATGTGGCTTAGGATATAATCCAGCCCAGAATCTTGTCCATAAGGGAAAAACCTCTATATGCAGACCGCTGTTTCTTGTTTTTGTGCAGAGCAGGGTGCAAAACAGCAGGGCGGTCGGACATTGACTAATGTGGTAGCTATTCAGTAGGTGGCACTAGAGAGCTAGCTGTTGTGCATACCCTTTTACCCTGACTACCTATGCCAACTTGGCATCTCCAGAGAGGCGCTACCCCTAAACCCCCTGCAATAAGACTGTAATAATTACATAGCAATTCTGCACATAGCATATGTAGAATTTGGGACTCATTTGCTGTGTAGGAATACGTGGCTTAAAATTCTGCCACAGTGTAAGGCTGGTCTTACATGACCATAGTTTAAGACCGCAAATGGTCCGCAATGAGGGTTTTCAATTGCGGACACATTATATTCAATGCGGCCTCTTACACCACCCGATATTTTATCCGTGGTGTGCCGGGCCGCAACCGAGGTCCGCACTTTATAAAACATGTCCGTAATTCACGGCACTGCACAGACTCGCCCATAGAACTCTATGGGCGAGTGCGGCAGGTCACGGACGTCTGCGGAGTCTGTTAATGATCAGCAATTAGTGTTACTGATCAGTAACTTGCGGACCGTAAAATCATTACAGTCGTGTAAGACCAGCCTAAGTACGCCCTTTCAGGGTTCAGGGAAGGGAATACAGATATGCTTGCTGTAACTGAGGCACAGAAAAATCTCTTTTGAAAAATACTAGGGCCATATGCTACATTTCTCTTTCCTGTGTTTTTATACACAGTGAGACGGGTATGATTATAAAGACTTTTGATCAACAGGATCAAAACGCAACTTAACCAGTTACATATGTAGCGGATAGCAGCGTCTACTACAGGGGACACTGGCTATGCATCTGTACCATCATCCATGTATAGTATAGTCACCCTATAATGTGCTACAGCTATGCGTGACCTTCTGTCCTTTAGTAACTGTCATGCGACCTCCCTCCCTGTGTCCCCCCCCCCCTCCAGCCCCGGACCCTCACGTCGTCGCTGGTAAGACCTCCCATGCATTACACTGCAGTACATTGCAGGCACCTCTGTCTCCTAAGGGAGCAGATAAATCTTGATAATTAGCATTGTGTTGTTTGCTGGCTGACGGAGCCTGATCTCCTCTGCAACCCTAGAACAGCACGCACGGATGTAATGCCTTCATAAATATTTTAATGGCAGACTGCTGGTAATATAAATCAGGGGGCTGGGAGTGCCAGAAGCCGTCCGTAGACACTCTGGCACCACCTCGCAGGGACAGAGGCAACGGGAAAGTGTCAGATCAGAGACACCCACGTGTTGTGGTCTCTGCAGCAGGATGAAGTAGTGCTGGGGAATTGCAGGTGGTGCCACTAAGTAAGAAGACTTATTTGGTCTGCATGGCTCTAGCCGTACATAATAGATGGTCCGGGCTTTGTCCTCTGCGTTAAGATGTGATTAATTAATGGGAATAAAACTGCTTAGGCATTTTGCATACAGACACAATGTGCTCACGCTTCTTACCAAGGTGGAGACTGCTGCCGCCGAGCTGTATGTCCTGTGATGCCGTCTACCTAGGCCTCGTAGGAATTGTAAAAGGGCTTACGGATTTAGCCAATAAAGCTTTATTCATTGCGTAATGACAAGTTGTACAACTTTTATGGTATACTTTCCTGATCAATCCTTGTTTGCAAGGTCTCTGCTTGCCGTCATCTAAAGGGATTGGTCCATTACAGACACTTCTCCCCATCCTGGCAGCGCCATTGTTATAGGGCTGCCAGGACTACAACCTCCAGCAGATCCATTGAAGTAAGCATGCTAACATTTCCTTCACAGGGAGGATTTCGGGGGGCTCCTGATCGCTGGAGGACCCAGCGGTTGGACCACCAGTGTTGTACCCTTTATCCCCTATCCTGTGTCTGTAATGGGACAACTCCTATAGTAGGGACACACATTGTTTTCTTATAGCAGATAAGCTTCTGCCCTGGTTATGTGACGTATAGGTGCAATGCTCAAATTTGGCTGGACTGACCAACTATGTAATGACTGTGGGGGTGTCCTGACTCTACCCTGACAGAAGGGGGTAGAAGAACTGGGTTTAGCTTCAAGAAGTGGCCTATTACCATCTCCATATTGAGGATGGCAATTAGAATGGTGTTTCGTGGAACCAGTAGGTGGCGCTACTTTGGCTATGAACGTGTTAGCTGTGTGGTCTTGCAGACTCCACCTCCAGCCTGTCACAGATAATACGTCCAGAGCCTTGGTATTTTTGGGTGTTGAGATATTGGCTAATTGTGGTCCCCCTACATACGACCCTAACCCTTACCCTCCTGGTTTGGGGTGGATACAGCAGGTGGTACCTCATACTAACAGCCACAGAAAGCAGCGCCACCTACAGGATCCACGTCATACTAGACCACTCCATTGTAGCACCTACCTATTAAAGAGACTTGCACGCTTGGTGAGCAGGGTGTGAATGCATATAGGGAATTTGGGGGTCACCCAGGTTCCCAGACCTCTAATATATGTGTGAGTTATGGCTGACTTGTACATTTGACCTTCTTGCTCAGCTCCCGTTATAATTGGTTATGTCCCTTTAAGTCTTGTTTTGCTCCCCCGTGCCTCATTACCTCTTGTACACCTCCTGTGGTGCTTACGCATGTGCAGTCTAGTCTGGCGGAAATCCTGGGGCTTCCAGTTGTCAGATGACGTCAAGCGCACCCGTGAGCACTAGTGAATACTCGCACCAGGGAATGTAAGATCTCCAAGGGCTTCATTATAGCAAGGAAGCGAGAGAGGAGTCCGTGTGTGGCGGTAATACTCTCCGACTCCAGAAGCTCTCTCCGCACAGCTGATCACTACTACTGCCGGAATGGATATCTATATATTGTATTATACCATTATATATTGTATTATTGTATTCTACTATATCATTTCCAATTGAAGATGTTATCTGACTTTGTGTCTTTAAAGGGATTGTCCAGCCACGTCATTAAAACAACTGATCCTATTGCATTGTAGAACCGACTGGGTTTTCGGGCCTTTATTGTATTACACTGCGGTCATCCTCATACCTATGTGATGTCAGGAGTGTGTTCTCTCCACTGAAATATTCATGTCACCATGCACAGACCTTACAAGCTCGGAGTCCTTGTATTGTGCCTCCCTATAGTGCGGGGCGTACAGGCCTCATAAATGGTGGCTGCGGTCTGCTGCAGAGGCCCTGTGATATCTATACATTGTGCTGTTGGGCTCCTCTGTGTTTGAGACGTCTTGACCCTGGTAATATACTTCAGATCTGGCCAAGAGCTATTCCTCTAGACGTGGCTGAGTGTGCATATCTTTTTGGCTCAAAAAACCACAGCAAGGGGGCAGCGCGGTGGCTCAGTGGTTATCACTGCAGACTTGCAGCGCTGGAGTCCTGGGTTCAAATCCTGCCAAGGGCAACATCTGCAAGGAGTTTGTATGTTCTCCCTGTGTTTATGTGGATTTCCTCCATAGTCCAAAGACGTACGGATAGGAAAAAAAAGTACATTGTGAGCTCTATATGGGGCTCATAATCTACATTTTAACAAAAAAAAAAAAAAAAAACACAGCAAAAACCAAAACAAAAAAGCATCTTTACTGCAACCTAAAGGCGTTTCCCAAGACGTCAATGTTAATGACCTATTCCAAAAGATAGGTTATCAATATCAGATTGGTCGGGGTGCGACTTCGGCAAGCACTGCAGCTTTTTCATTGTTCTGTACACCATGTAGTGGCGGTGCCTGGTACTGCGGCTCAGGCCTGGTCACTTCCAAGGAGAAGAGAGCATTTTTCTCTATTATCTATGACAAAGTTTCTCTCATTCGCTTGTACTGTAGAGTGACGTGAAGGTTGTTGAAAGCAAATTGACTATTAAACATGGGTGGACGGTGTCATATTAATCATAGGTTTTTGTATTTTTCTTTTTTTGTTTTTCAGCTTAAATGGGAAAAACAGACAAAGGAAGAGGGAACTCCACTGACCAAGTATTACACCACCTGGAAGAAACTCCGGGAGAAGGAAATTCAGCTGGAGATAAGCGGCAAAGAGCGGGTAAGCATTCATACTCCAGGACGCCATATAGCAGGGGTAGGCAACTGTTGTAAAACTACAACTCCCAGCATGCATGCTTGCTCTGCCGTTCTTTGAACCCCCATGGAAGTGAATGGAGCATGCTGGGAGTTGTAGTTTCACAGCAGCTGGAGGTTGCTGACCCCTGCCATATACTACTACTTGTCTTCCCAGCACCTATAGGTCCATGCATAGTAGGACATCGCCATGTGGTTATGTTGTATAGGTATTGTGGGTATTAGTAACGTTAGGATATGGCCACCTAGTTCCCCGTTGGTTTGCAAATTTGCTGGAAACATTAAGGCACTGGGTCCTACTGTGTCACCTTGGTGGGATATCCGGGTATTCCGATTTCCCATCCCAGTCAGTTATAAGTCCTGTCCAGCGCTCGCTCCCCTGTGTTTTGGACATGTGAGGTTCTGGCTGCAGCCATCGAGGGATTTCCACTGCAGGGTTACGTGGTGCGGTTCCAGCTTCCTGGCAGAAGGATTGAGTTCAGGTTGGTCACTGGGCATTATGTGTCTTTGTGGGTTTGTGTTTGGACACCATTCTCGGAGGAGTTAAGAGCTTGGCTGTATCCCCTACATGACTCTGTCATGGGATTTCAGCGCTTATTTACATAATGCTAATCCATTGCAGGAGCCGACGGCTCAAGGGATTAAAGGAGTATAAATCCTGGCCGTGCCTCGGTGTTCTTGGTGTGGCCAGCAGGCGGCAGTGTTCGCTCTCTCTGAGGAGAGCCATAGAAAGTTGTGCAAGGAAACGGCGGCACATCAATAGTGCTCTGTGTTGTATGGGATAGGAGGAAGATATATGGTGGACTGCAGAAACCAGCATGCAAGATACATAAAAATACATTAGTGAAGAGATTTCCACGTTTGCCCATCTTAGCATTTACTTAATTTTTGCAAATTTTGCAGTACAGTGATGTCTCTAGTCTGGATATCATTTCATAATAGCAATCGCTTACTATACTATAATCCCTTCTACTGGTAGCAGCCAGGCGTCGTGAACGGAGAGCAAGGCATCTGTAGGAACTTCACTTTCCCCATAGTTCTTGACTTACTATTTTAATCAGAAGTTTATGTCTTTTGGCTTTCCAGACCGTGCCTTATAGCCGGACTGTATATAACACCATATTGTGGAACAGTCAGTTGTGCAATTCCCTTACCAGACATTAATACTGCTTGTAACCCTTCTATTTTGTCCATGAGAATATAGATAGTCCAGATCTAATCTGTGGCCTGTAGTAAAACAACGCTACTATGCTCATATTGAACACGTCCGCTATGTCTCTAGGGTCAGCAATGGTAAGAATGGCACAGAAAATGCAAAAAAAACCTCTCCTCCTTTCCTTTATCCTATTTTGTCTCGTATTACAGTAAACTGAGGATGATTTAAAAAGGACCCTTTCACCACCTACACCAACTCTTTCCGTCTTTCAGTAGGTGGCGCTGCACTGTTTCCGATGCATTTGGAATCTTTTCTGTAATCCCCACCCTTCCTGAGCAATCAGTGCTGTTAGTTTTAATACAGTTATGTTCTCTACTGTCAAGTGGGTGGTCCTTGTCCATAATTGTGCTAAAGTAACAGCCATGATTGCTCAGGGGTGGTGAGAGTAAAAAATGCATTGGGTGGTGTTCTGCATGTTCCAGGAGACCAACCATATCCCTGTCCTGTATTTGGCTGTGAGACAACTGCCTGGGGCAGGAGCCTCCCTGCTGTGCCCTGTCTGCAGTAGGCCCAACATTGTGCACACTAGCGCTGGAAACTCTGTCTTTCCGGTCCACTGGGGGGCGCCAATGAATGAGAGCCCAACCGCTAAAACAGTAGTCACCTGCAGATCCCATAAAGTGTAATGGGGTGTGCATGGTTTCCGACGGTTTTATACTGAAAACTCCTCCGTTCTCTCTGACCATTTTCAGTAGAATCCACAGCTGAGGTCTCTGATGGAGATGCGAACCTAGTCCGCACTTTGTTTCAATGCCTCACCCCCTCTATCCAGTGATGGACCACCTCAAAAACTGATTAACCCCTTAATCCTCTGCAGGATTTTTACACCTCTGTTTGGGACAGGGCATCTATTTCTTGCTTGCTTTTAATTTTCGGATTCAGTCTCGCTTTAGTTGCAACCCAAAGATTTCAGGTTTGTGCCATCAATGGTGAAGACTGGCAGACTCTTTTCGGCGCCCGACCAGCCTTCGCTTTATCTATATTTTATTCTGTAACCTTATTGGCCCGTCATCAAGCAAAATAGCAGCTTGTCACGAGGGAGGGAGGATCGTTCACTTTTTCCGCAGCCATCAGCAGGCGTGGAGATACGAATGTTTTTATCACCTGCTCCGTCCTAACCCCTCTCTCTGCGTCAGCGTTCCAGTCCATGCTATTTGTACATGCTGTGCTGATGGAGTGGGAGCTGCGAACACTCGAGGAGCCGAACGGAAACATACCAGAGAAAAACATGTCTATTAATAAATTGGCGCTCCTATCTCCCACTTTTGTGGAAATATTCAGATTTCAGGTGATATTTTTCTCCTATTCTCCCGATGTAAAACTGTACGGTGACGTGACGCGGGTCCTGATATGGACCAGACCTGTCCGGTCACCTGAATGTCCATCAAAGGCAAATCCTCTCTTTATATGGGAAGAAACTGTATATACAAAGTGGATCTCGTAGCTTATACACCCCCATTATACGAAGGCTGTAAGAACAGTCAACACCTCTCGCCCAAAAACTCTGCAGCCGTCCAAGCGACCGCATTTTGTAATGGATTGTTATATATTGATCGGTTATTGGATGTTCGTTGTCAGTGGCCGTTCAATAAAGAGATCAATTATTAATGATTTATTAGAAAACCGCGGCTGCTTGTACGGCCGAATCGAAGGGGGAATGACATCCGCCACGTATCACCTTAACCCTATTCAGGAAGAGCTGGTTCCTGTAAATAGGGAGAGAGTCTTTTTGGCCTCCATCAGGCCGCACTTTCTTATATAGAGGCACCCGACGGGCGACGTATGTCTTCCTGACCTTTACTAACCACAAAGTATTCAGACATGCTGTGCACAGGGCTGATATCTAAAGCGTACGGTAAGTTCACACTACTGTTACTGATATCTGTTACTCTCCTCTGTCGTAGGATAAGGGCAATGGACATTAAGCGCAGTAGAGTAATGGATGCAGATGGAGCCTCCTCTGTCTGGCGTCTGTTCCCATAGACTTTAATGTAAAATCACAACCGAAGCGGTCTTCCATCATGTTTGTTACTCTGATGGAGGAAGATGTGAATGTAAACAAATATGACGGGGGGGAAGCTTCCATCCTGTTTTGTTTTTTACATTAGAGTCAATGGGAATGGATGCCAGATATAGGGGGCTCCACCTACATCCGCCTCTCTATTGCGCTTATCCTATGGCGGATGAGAGCATTGGACATTTGTAACGGTAATGTGGTCGCCTCCTAAACTGACAACCAACAAGCTACTTTAGGCTATTAAAGTGTAACGGTATTTTATGCTATTGGTGCGCCCTGGTGTTGCTGATCAGCAAATTGCGGACTGCAAAAACCACCACTGTCGCGTAAGACCAGCCTTAGTTGTGGTGGCCATATTTGTATTGATGGACCGTAAGACAGAGCGATCATTAAAGAAATGCCAGACTAAGTAGATCTCGCACCCCTAAGCCTATTCCGACCCCATGCCATCTCCCAGGTCTAATACAGCTCCCTATAGTTCTGTGCCCTATCTTCATGCACTTCCGTTTTTGTTTTGTTTTTTAGTTCCCCCCCCCCCCCCCCCCCATTCTGTATGACTCTTACGGAAAAAAAATTGCGCCAACCATCGTCCCGTACAGCACCATATGGCGACATGCGGAGTGCCATAGCATGTGCCTCCTGCAGATGTGTGCATGAGGCCTTAGACTTGTGAGATAATGAGCCCATCGATTTTGTGAAATTGGGGCAAGCTTTGGCGTCCCTGTAGGAGAGCTGTCTGTCTGCGTTAGAGCGAGTCTGCTGTAGGTAAATGTGATGGCTGTCTGCGGCGCCTGTACTCGCTTGTGCGTAGGTGAGTGTGTGAGAGCTTTCGTCTCTCGTCAGTGCTAATAATTACAGCGCTAAGCATTTTTCCTGGAGCTTCTAACAGCCTGTAATGATGCCGCTGTGGAAGGGTGGCAGCAGTCGTTAGCTCCTTCATTAAGAGCCGCAGATTAACGAGCGGAGGGCGCAGCCACTTCAATAAGAGGGAAAAAATAAAATCCAGGAAATAAAAGATGCCGGCTCGGGAGTCTCTCGCGGGCTTCCTGTTATCTCATTATCGTCTGGTTATTAACGAGGGGTAGAGCCATCTGACAGGAGAGAGGGGGCCGCCGCTGATGAATCCCCCATTGTGTTTTGGAGATTACATAATCCAATTTTTCAAGCTGACGTTCCACATCCAGAACAGGATGGATCAACAGTTGCACCTCTTATAAATGGCATCTTTTCAGAGCGGGATTTTTGCATTTTTATTAATTTTTACAGATTTCACAATGCACCAGTCCCCTTTTTTTTTTTTTTTTTTTTTTTTTTTTTTTAAACTACTTGCTATAATAGGAACATATAACATGCTCATGGATGTTATCTATCTCACGGAAAGTTTGAGGTGGAGGGTAATAAATCTTTATCTTACCTGCTCTTGTCTAAAGGATTAGTTCACACGGGGTTTTTTGGTCAGGATTTGGAGGCCGTATCCGCCTCCAAATCCTGACCAGAAAGATGGCTCCCATTGAAATCAATGGGAGCCGGTTTGTTCCGGAAAAAGAAGCGAGATGCTCATTCTTTCAGGTGGATTCGCCTCGCGACACTCCCGACTCCCAACTAGGCCCATTCATTTGGGCCTAGTCAGAGCGGAGTGCGCAACTGGATACCTGTATTTTGGACCGGAACCTGAGGCGGCCTATGCCTCAGGTTCCGGTCCAAAAACCCTTGTGTGAATTTACCCTTAGGCTAGCTTCCTCTGTCTGTTCTCATAGACTATAATGTAAAAAAAAAACATGACTCCATTTACTTTTGTAATGGAAGAGAACGTCCTTTATGTCCACTCTTTGTAGGATCCCCATCTGGGTTTGGTAACACAATAAAGTGTGTGCTATGGTACTATGTGGCCCTGAATGGGCCTGTGTGCCCTTGGGTCCTTGTGGCACCGTATTACACACCAGAATCAATGCTTGTAAAGGAAAGGGATCCATACCAGAAGTGCACTGTGGATCCCTCGCGTGACTGCGCGTAATGTCTTGTATTACCTCTGAGATGGGAGAAGAAATGCTGCAAAGATGTGGGAAGGAATGATAATGACGTCTTGAGCGCTAGGGTCACTTCACTTCACCAAGGTCCGCACGGGTACATCATTAAAGAGGTTCTGCACCAGCTGCTCTAGCCAGTGCACCATCAGATCTTCATTGGTTATGCCCTTCTGCACAACCAGTTACTATGTCCCGCTTGAGCTCACTAATGATGTTTTAACAGGTACCCGAGCGGGATCATCTATATGGATTTACCTAGATAAATGGTGCGATAATACCTAAGTGCTATTCCCTATGCCGGTATGGGCGCACTATTCTACTACTAATGGCCTATTCATTTAGATCTGTGAGGGTCCGCTGCTGGGACCCCGGTACATCTGCTGGCTTCTGTTTGTTTGCAGACATTGTGGCAATACCTAAACCCGTCACATCATGTTGTACCGTGTAAATATTACCAGGAGCCCCACTGTCCCCAGACGACAAATCTGCATGGGTCCATTGGTTTAGGTGTTTCCACCGCTAGTACGAGCAAGTCCTATAGATAATCCCTATACAGTAGCTATAGGGTGCCTCCATATTATGTAGGATACTTCCATAATGCAGCCTGTAAGATTGTAACCTCTGCTCTATTAATGGTACATTTTGCTTTTCCTTTCATAGATGGAGGACTTGAATCTCCCAGAGATCAAGAGAAGAAAACTAGAGAAGAAGGAGGAAGATAAGAAAGAATTCAAAGACCTGTTTGAGTCTGACAGTGATTCGGAGAGCGGCGGAGGGGGTCTGTCTCTGAAAGGTAATTAAAGGTGGATTGTGCGAGCTAGCCGCCGCCTCCAGTGGTGAGGATTGGCATAGCACCGTGCACAGTCGCTGGTCTTGTTGTTCTCCTGCTTGGAGTGCCCTGTGTAACCACTTCACTGCAAGCGCAGGAAAAGTAAAGCCCGCGAGTATAATAAAGTCTTTGCCCCCCTCCTTCCCTGCCCCTCTTGAAATATTGATGCGAAAACACTTGTATTTTGGCAGGGGCAGTTGAATACGGAAAACATTTTGCCAATTTTCTAAAACCTGCTAGTAATTGCTGCCGCAGACTGTCCTCGCTATCTGGGGTTGATGAGCCTTTAATTAGCCCTAAAGGAAAGCCGTTATGGCGGCGGATTCTTTAAGGCTTATTATTGCGCTCGCCCTCCGCTTTTGGACCCTAATTTGAAGAGCAATTAAGACACCAATGAGCCTGATGCAGATGCGAGACCTGGCTGAGCGGCTGTCGCCGCGCCTTCTGGAGAGAGATTTACTTGGTCAGGAGGCGATTTATCTGCATTGACATGGTCCGCGCACACAACTAAGATTATAAGTATACGCAGTCTAGGAGCCGACACAGTCAGCATGCAGACGCCAGGCCTTTATTGACATGTCACTGATGGCAATGGGGTTCAGGTTCTGTGACCCCAACCAGAAAGAAAGTGCTGCAGATCAGCATGTCCTTCTTTCCAGTGAGGGGTGCGGGTCTCAGCAACGGGCCACATACCATGAAAAATGGCTTTATCTTGTGGAACCTTTACACCCCCGGTTTGCAGTGATGGCGGGGACATGTAATAGGTTTATACACTTGTCCTACCTTGACGAACAGATGATACATACCAAAACTACAGATGTGCTTAGTCTCTGCCATGTTTGGTCTCCACTAGAGATGAGCGAACACTGTTCGGATCAGCCGATCCGAACAGCACGCACCCATAGAAATGAATGGAAGCACCTGTGACGCCGGCCAGCCGCCGGCAAAGTCAGCGTCACAGCTGTTCGCTCATCTCTAGTCTCCACCTCTCGGCCATGCCTGGCGCTGTGTAATAATTCCGGTTACCTAACCTTACTCATGGCTCCATCTACTCTCTGCTAGGCCCGGCTCCGAACTTCCTCTTCCTTTCACGTGACGATTTCTCTACCTTTCCCCTCCTTTTTTTAGTTTTCTGTTATGTATCTCTTTGTTTTATGCTCTCCCCTTGTGATCTTTTTGGAAGCGGTTACAGAATTTTCTTGTCGCCGTGTTTCATGTCCCCCCCCCTCCCCCTGTTATCTCCCTTCTCTTGTTCTCTGTGGGGTTGCGCATTTGGAGATAACTCTCATCTCTCCTGGATGCCCCGCGAACCAAGTTCCCTATGAGATTTTTCCTTGATAATCTGAGGGGGGTCTTTTTCTCCCATCTGGCGGGGACAGGTCTAGAGCGGTGACCTCCGTGATGACTTCACCGTAGCCCCCCGACACCCACCCCCGCCCCACGCCCACACAGCAGCCTACATGGCTTGCCAAAAATCTGTTGTTAATTCCGTCCGTAGGTCCCACACAGGCCTCTGTGACCGCAGGTGGACCTTCCTTTTGTAGCACATGACCCCGTAGGGGATGAGAGATAATTTGGAACATCTGTCTTAGAGGGCCTAGACGGCAACACGCTGCACAGATTATATGTTAGTCAGATGGTGGCTTTCAGAGCAGAATAACCATGGGAATGGCCGGCCCAGGCAGGTTTGTTTCTCAGGATGCACCAACAATTTAGATAAAAAGCCATCGACCGCTCATCACAGTATTATGCATTGATCTATGCAGCTTTACAAATCTACAGAAATGAACATGAGACTCTTAGTATACATTTGTATCTGGCAGCTGCCGTTCTTGTGGTGGGGTGGTCCCGAGCCTGGGGGCTTAAAGGGATTCTACCATTAAAATCAATTTTTTTTCTCATTGACATGTCGGAATAGCCTTAAGAAAGGCTATTCTTCTCCTACTTTTAGATGTCTTCTCTGTGCAGCTGTTCCGTAGAAATCTTCGGTATTCATCGGTATGAAAACGAGTTCTCTCACAGCACTAGGGGCGGGCCCGAGCGCTCAAACAGCACTGGGGGCGTTCCCAAAGCTGCGAGAGAACTCTCCAGCGCCACCTCCATCTTCTTCAGGCACGGCCTCTCTACGCTTCTTCTTCTGGCGCTGGTGGTCAAACTACTAGGCTTCGGGCAGGGCCGACTGCGCATGCCCGTGGCCACTAGTAAAATGGCTTCTCACACAGTAAGTAAGCGGCCATTTTCTTGTGGCCTGTGGGCATGCGCAGTCTGTTCTCCCCGAGGACTAGAAGTTTGACCGCCAGCGCCGCAAGAAGACGCGTGAAGAGGCCGTTCCTGAAGAAGATGGAGGCGGCGCTGGAGAGTTCTCTCACAGCATTGGGGACCACCCCCAGTGCTGTGAGAGAACTCATTTGCATACCGATGAAAAACAGGATTCCTACAGAACAGCGGCGCGGAGAAGACACCTAAAGGAGAAGACTAGACTTTCTTAAGAATATTCCTACGTGTGATCGAGAAAAGAAATGATTTTAATGGTAGAATCTAGAGATGAGCGAGTACTATTTGAAACTTTAGTTTCGAATAGCACGCTCCCATAGGAATGAATTGGAGCGGCCG
Organism: Leptodactylus fuscus; assembly: GCF_031893055.1. Classification (NCBI taxonomy): domain Eukaryota; kingdom Metazoa; phylum Chordata; class Amphibia; order Anura; family Leptodactylidae; genus Leptodactylus; species Leptodactylus fuscus. The sequence continues at coordinate 29,646,623 of NC_134270.1, read as the reverse complement.
GCGCACAGGGGGTTAAGCGGCAAGACGCCGGCCCCGTCTGTGTGTGCCGACTGTGTCTATTCATTACTATGGGAGCATGCTATTCGAATAGTACTCGCTCATCCCTAGTAGAATCCCTTTAACCTAGAAGAAGGGGGGACCGTTGGGCAACTGGGTCATTGTTCCTGAGGGTGCTGAGCTGCAGTGATGGTGGTCCCCAAATAGTGAAGTGGCTAGTGGGCTTATACTTATTTTGCAGATACATTTTCGTGACTGTCCCATCATTAAAATGGGGCTTGCAAAAATGTCATGCAGCACATGCAGCAAAATCATTACAGACCAATATATATATATAATTTGTTTTGCTCCTATAAGTCGTCTCCTCTGAAGCAGTGTGGAAGGCGCTTGTGACAGATCTGTGCCGGAGCGCACCGTGCAGCCAGGGCTTATTAATGGCTCTTCCAGCGCGGCCGGATGTTCTCGGCGTCAGGTAATTAGCAGAGAGGAGTGGGCAGCTGGAGTATCGGTGAGAGGCTCTCTAATGAGCACCGCGCCAGCGCGCTCTGACGGCGCTCTAATGGACGTTAGAGACCTGGCTCGTTACTCTGCCCACAATCACCTCGCGCCGGGCTCTGTAGGTTTATCTCCGCTCTCGCTGATTGAATCCCTCCGTTCTCTTCGCACATCCCCTGTCTGATTTTTTTTTTTTTTTTTTACTTTTTTTTTTTTAATGTAATCTCTTCTGTCACTCCTCCTTCATCCCTGATGATCTTTCTGTCTGTGCTTTTCATTTCGTGCATCTTCTCTGGTCTCTCGAGCATTTCATGGTGTTGCGCTCTCTCATTCAGGCACATTCTCGCTTCCTGTCATCCAGACTTGGCATTCGCACCTTGCCGGATTTATGTTCTTGTCAGGACACTGCACACGTAACACATCCTCATTGCGTTGAGGGCTAGAGTACCTGACCTGCCATGTCTGTCTTGGTTACTAATAAAGCCCACTATGATCTACTTAAGGCTATTGCATTGGATCAGGTATTGCAAAATGGTGCACCTTGTCATGCCCATAGCCTTTCGCATAGAGATTCGGGTGAAGTTTTATCAGTCTCTTGTCATAGTTACATAGTAGACGAGGTTGGATGAAGACTTCAGTCCATCAAGTCCAACCTATAACCCTACAATCCCCTACAGTGTTGATCCAGAGGAAGGCCAAAAACCCCATGAGCCATATGCTGCAGAAGAAATCTTGCAGATTTTACCCCTTGCAATGAGCAGGATGATGCAAAATCCGCACGTTTCTTGTAGGTTCTGCATCAGGGTTTGTTGTGGATTTTTCCTTTTACTTCCCGTGTGGACATGCCCTGTGAGCCACCATTCCCCAAAATAGATCTGACTGAAGATCTTCAAACTTCAGAATATAATTTTTGACAGCTCGGCAGAATACAAAGACAGCAGGACAGTTTTGCCTCCTTAGGATTCTTTCACATATGTTGAACGGGGTCATTTCTCTCTGTCTGTAAACCTGCAGGATGAGGACGTTAGACCCATATAGTTATATTTCAGTGGGACATTAAAGGGGTTTCCAGTATCAGAAAATAGGGATCTGAGCGTCAGTACCACTCACAGCCCATGGACAAGAGTGGTGCTGTCATTGGGTGTAAGCACACCCCTATTTTCTAATATTGAAAACTACTTTCAGACTAAGTCTTGGAAATTTTACTTGATTTGTTGGTGTCCCTTCCACTTGTCCACTTTCCAGCGTCATCTTGTCCCTTCCATTTAACATATCACATAAGGTTAATGAATGATTTTCTGACAGCTTAAGACAAGTTATGTGCTCCCCTCTGGAGCACTGACCAGCTCATGGTGCTCGCAATGTGTATGTCAAACTCACAATGCAGGTCTATGGGAGTCAATTCTAGGCGTTCATATACTAGCATTGTGAGATTGATCTCCGGGAACCAGTGTGTGCATCAATGCAGCAGAGAGGTGATCCGTGCTCTGGAGGGGAGCACATAACTCACTGAGAGCTTTATTGTGCAGCTAGTTACAAACATTACACAACACTGGCTCATTTTTAAACATTTTTTTTAAGTAGTTGATTTTTATGGCTTTATTGACGAATTTGGTCAGTATTTTGGATCCGTATTTGCACAGGAAATTTAGGAGAGTATTCCTAACACGGTAGAAATTAGGTTTCCACTGCTTCTAATACGAATACTCCCGACTTTGGCTTCTAAATAATGTCTGCAATGTTTGAATTAGCCTTAACTTGATAACTGATAGGGTAGGTCCTCAATTAGAGGGTTATCCAGTTAGGATAGGGCATTAATATTAGATCTGAAGGGCCCAGGACCGTTGCAGATCAGCTGTATCGAGACCGCACGGCTCGGAGTAATGTTTACATTTCTGGAGCTGGGCTGCTCACTCACAATACAAATTGTAGTAGTGGATGTAGATACTGCAGCGCTGCTCTAATGAAGGCTTCGGGACAGCACTGCAGTACCTAAGATAGACTATCAGTAGTGCAAACTGGATAACCCCTTTAAAGAGTTGAAGGAGACCATCACCCAGATGTCTGGAGAGCTGTTGGAAGAGACTGGACTTATGAAGCACAGCGCCAATAATTTGTGCAGTGGCTGTGTTTGACATTACAACTCAGCCCATTCACTTGAGTGGGACTGAGCTGCCTTGTGCTGGCCTTGTGCCTGGGATCCCGCACCTCTACAGATCTTCAATGATAACCTATTCTATGGAGTGGGGAAAACCTCTTTAAAGTTTTGCCCAAGGGGCAACACGGGGGACTCGGTGGTTAGCAATGCAGCCTTGCAGCGCTGGAGTCCTGGGTTCAAATCCTGCCAAGGGCAACCTCTGCAAGGAGTTTGTATACTCTCCCTGTGCTTGTGTGGATTTCCTCCCATACTCCAAAGACCTACTGATAGGGAAAATAGTAGAATGCAAACCCTATATGGGCTACATTTCAATAAAAGTAAAAATTTTTGTTGAAGATGTTCAATGAACAGCGCCATCATTGTCCATAGGCTGTGCCTGGTATTACCGCTCATCCCCATTCAGCCCCTTTAATGTCGATAAGTTATATACACAATATACTTAATATACTTCTTTTATTTATCAGGAAAGTCCAAATCAAAGAGCGGCGATGATTCATCCGATGAAGGCTCTGACCTAAGCAGCGAGGGAGAGGAGGGCGAGTACGAGGTGGAAGACGATGACAGCAGTGCTTTCGATGGTAAGGCCTGGAACCTCTTAACATAATGGCTTACGGCTCGATCATCTTCTAAAAACCGTAAAACGTGTATGAAAAGTACCCATCGATGCGACGTTTTAGGCGACGAATTTATAACTTGTCGTTCATTTTGAGCGACTGATTAGGATTTTTAGTTTCCACCACGTATAAGTTTGGCTGTAGAATAAGTGTTTGTGAGTTGAGGGAGTTGTAGGAACGGGGGAGGCATGAAGGGGTTAATGCGGTACAGCTGGCCGGTAATGAGCTGTGGAGGCAGCGCGGGACGGAACGCTTTATCGCAGGCCCTGTGTCATTAATCACCAGATACAGGGAGAGCGAGATCTGGCAGGCACAACGCACTACTGCTCCCCCCATGTGCACATTTACATAGCCCTATACTCATCCATCCGATCATACACGCCGCCGCCGCCACCACCGCCGCCGCCTCCCAGAGATTACTGACACATCCCACATTCCGGGCACACATAATGGAGGCGATGGGAAGGATTCGTCAATTAATGAGCTTGGGCTTTCTTTCCATTCCCTAATATGAAATGCAGAAAGCTGAAGAAGTCTTAGGAAAGCATTTTTTTTTCCCTCAAGGCAATAAGACTATATTTTATTAGGAAACTTAAAGGGGTCTGGAAGATTTAAAGATCTCCGCTTGCTGTCATCCAGTAGAAACCAATCCTAGTTGAGTAATGGACACGTAGGAATGGTTACTCAAAGGGGTTTATTGCTATAGAGGGATCGGTGGGGGTCTGCAAATGCACTTAGCAGCGGTGTAGCTTGTAGTGTAAGGGCCTCAGGGCAAAATCTGCAACAGGGCCGCACTTACATATATTACACACTTATAATGCGTTATATAGGATGCTGATGCAACTGCGACCTCTATAGCTACGCCCCTGTGATATGTACTCAGTCACTTCTTTACTCAAGATTGAGGGTCTCTGGCAGTCCCATGTGCACCACCATTCTATTCACAAGGATACTTGGGGACCTCCTTTCTCATGATCAGTGATGGTCCCAGCGGTTTGGCCACCCCCAACGATCAGACCTCCTGTGGATTGGGACTGATCTGTCTGTAGTGAGGTAACTATCCTTGGGATGGGTCATCAGTTGTATATCCATGGCAGTCTGACACCCGGGACCCTCCATGGAATAGCCATTTAAAGCAACGCCTCAGCTACCCAAACGCCATTTCCACTTCGCAGGTTACGTATTGCGTTCATCGATCACATGACCTGATCGCAGCTCAGCCCATACACATGAATGGGACTGAGCTATAATACCATGTAACCCGTCAGCCTCTTAGCACAGCTGATGGTCCAGGGGCGCAGGTGTCTGACCCCACTGATCCTTAATGGCTGACCCATCCTGAGGATGAGCCGTGTATGTTTACATGTCTTATTCCGTCTCCAAATCTGTTCCAAATTCTGTCTGAAATCTGCCTACCATTTATTTCAATGGGAGACGGACCCTCATTTTTTTTTTTTGCCTCTAGCTGATTTTTTTTCAGCAGTTCATGCTTCAAATTCCTAAAGCTGAATTTTTCAGTTAGTACAAATTCCGCTGTGTGAACATACCCTTAGGCAGTGGATCTCCCCCCACCAGCTCAGAGAAGACGTCTAGATACTGCATATAGTAAGGGGGGGGGCATAGTGTTATTCCTCACATACAGATATGGTAGGTTATCCCGGAAACCAAAATGAGTCTCACTTTACTGTACTGCCACAAAATAATCCGCTTCCTCGGTTATCATCCACTTGTTGATTTTATTTGCAGACTGTACAAAGTTTTGTCCATGAATTTTAATGCTGAGAATTTTTCTTTCGGACTATATTTCTCTAATATAGATGTAATATTCTGATACTTGCGGGGTTACCCTCTAATGCAGCAGCACCTCCCCTTATATATTGTATATTGGGGTAAAGCCTCACGAGAGCGAGCCCTTCCTTCAGACGCACATCTGGCCGCAGAGCTGGGCCGGCCAAGTGTCCTCACTATCTGGATGCTGCAGAAAGCAGCGATAAATTAATGAGCGGCGAGATTAATTAGTGATGAGCCACCCTCGGCCGGCTTGTTCCTTCCTGATAAAGCAGAATTTATATTTGCTCTTCCGCCCACAGGGGAATCGCAGGATGAAGACGAGGAGGAGGGGGGAGAAGCTGAAGCCCACAAGAAAAAGATCCAGAAGAAGAATAAGGGGGCGCAGCGCCTCTCTCAGGCCGACCTAAAGGAACTAGCCAAAGGGGGAGAAGATATTGTACAGGATCTTGAATTCTCAGACGATGAGTAAACATGCGCCGAGTGTACCAGTAACTCTTCATCTGCTGGACTTACCAGATTTTATTATACGGTGATGCCCACTGCCAGATTTTTTTTACTGCCGCGCTCATAGTGGTGTAATAGGCATAAATATAATTCGGAGGCTTATCCTAGTACACCCTGCACCCCAAAATACATCACGGAGGACAGGTGCAATGATGGAGTGTTACAGGACGCGGAGAGAAAGCGCGGCGATTACTAATTCAGCGCCTGGGGGTTGCGCTCCGTCACCATGCAGTTAGGTTACTCTGGGAATATATGATTCTGTGTCCGGGGTTTGGGGGCAGCTGTGTATTCCTTCAGTAAGACATCCCAGGGACTCCACGTGTCCGTCACCTGCTGAATATTACATTAACTCTTTTGTCGCCGGCAAATATTACACCTCTGTGGGAAAGACCATTGATATCTCTTGGGGTCATATGGACTGTGTCCGGTTTGGATGTAATATTGTGTACAGAACGTTCTGTTAACAGATACTATTTTCTTTTTTAATATATCTACAACTTCTCGTGTGTGTGTTTGGCATGTTTCTTGGAGTTCATATACTCTCCGCATTATAAGAAGTGTCTTCAATGTGTGTCCGCCATATTGTACATTCACATCCGCATCATAAGCATGCACGTTCCGCTTAGTCGAGCATGCCTCTTTACTTCATAGGTAGGTCTTGGCATGCCGAAACCCAACTTATTTCACCCCTCTTTCCCCGATCCAGGGTACATTTGGGCTTCTGCCATACACATAACATCACCAGGCAAACCCTGCGTAAGGGTTTATTCACACTCGAGTTTAATTCGTTCTTCTGTTTAGTCACAGGGACCCCATTGACTATAATGGAGTTCGCTAGTTAACCCTCGTCCCATCACTGAACGAAAAGTCATATACGGTAGGACTCATGGACTTTTTTTTTTCGTCCATGATTTTAAACAGATTCTGCGCCCAAGGCTCCAGAAGGCGCCTCTGACACAGATGTGAACATAGCCTAAGGCTGACTCGTATCTGAAGTGTATGGCCGGCCTGAAGTGTATCCAACATTGTAAAGCAGCTTTTCATAAATGGATAGTAGCGGGGACTATAAGGAACTTTGTCATAGATCTTATTAAAGAAATCTGCTGCTTTCTCTGTTTTTAGGGATGTTTTCCTCCGCCCTCCCCTCACATAGTCTGTTATCACCATTATAATCTATATCTAGACAGGAGGAAGACTGTCAGTGTCATACGCAGATGTCTGTGAGTGGAGGGGGGCTGTATGTGACTGATTTGTTTCATTCCTTCTCTGCTCCTCCACCTTCCCCTCTCCATAGACTTCTATGTATTAGACGGACAGTTTGTATCCAATCTTGGATACTGGTTCTATTAGGCCAAGTATGCAGATTAAGGGGTGGGTGGGGGCAATTTTTTTTTTTACCAATAGCCACTCATGCAGTCTCTCAGATGATGGTCACAGGGTCACCAATCTGTAAAGACTGTCTACAGAACACACTATCTTCTGAAGTTTCTGAGAATCGGCCCTACTCGGCTGTTCTTACTGTAACCTCCGCAGAATCGCTCTGCTATTATCAAAGCCAAGCTCCGTTGAATAGATTCAGAAGACTTTGTGTGATATTGATTCGCTGGCGCCCGACCTGCCGCCAGGCCCTCTCTCCGATTGCCAGATATAAATATAATTAAAAATGACTTGGCCATCTCCGGTTCAGCGCTGCGTACTTACAGAAGTCTTCATCTGACGGCCGCCGGCGTCCTGAAGAGCTGGAGGTGCGGATCAATAATTAGCACCAGTCCTTCTGTAATATAGCGAGTGACACCGCCGCAACTTCACGCTAGCGCAGAGGTCGCCACGTATCACCTGCTGTATGCCCGCTCTGTTTCTAAGCAACTGCATGAACATATTTGGGCTGTTGCTTAGCAAAACAAAAATTAATATGGAGCGTAGGCGATGACGTGTAGATACGGCACACGTGACTGGAAGGGACTAAACACGTTAGATATAATCATCATCCAGTTCGAGAGGGTCACGTTGCCCTATAATGTGGTACGCGTCATTCAGCTCCGGTACTAGGCGGTGGCAGCGGTGCCGTCACGTTGACTGTACTTCCTATAGGTTTTGCAGTTTGGGCCGAGGCGTATATCTCAAATCTCATTCCCTTTGTCACCTTACTGCAGATTTTCAGGCGTCATGCATGTAATAGATTACGTTTTACTATGCGGTTTTCTGCGGCCTTCTAGGCGTGCCAGAGCCGTGCTTCGTGCCGCTATATGGTGATCTTTATATGCCGTAAAATATGCCCCAGCGGTTTTACGAAAACATTAAAAATTCCTTTTTGGTTCTGCACAATTTCAGAAGTTTCCCATCCAGAGCTGTGCAAGTTAACCCTGTCATGCCTGGCTGCATAAAACCTTTCTTTCCATCATATACAGATCTTAAGGAGCCCGCCGGGATGTTCATGGGGCACGGCCTGTTCTGATAATGAAATATGTCTTTGGGGCCAACCAGATCAGATTGGAGAGATGAGAAAAAAATGGGTAATGATCATCTACATATTCCTGTTATTGCTGTGGTTAGGTTTCCCATAAACAAATGTAACAAGTGATTGGGGAGGTAAGGACCTAAGCATGCATCCTATAGAAGTCCAGCAGCCAGATATAGTACCGCAAAGCGAGCAGGTAAGGAATATGTGAGAAGTTGAGTAAAAACATCCAGCATGCCCAAAATTCTTAAATAATAAAATATAACTTTCACTTCATAACAAGATAAAACATCTTACAACACAGATCCGGGATAAGAAGACAAGAAAAGCCTTCGCGTTTCGAAACCTACAGTGGCATAACTAGGAATGGTGGGGCCCCGTGGCGAACTTTTGACATGGCCCCCCCCGACCGACACCGATGACCTCGACCAACCCCCTTCTACGCATTCCTGCGCGTTCTATTATGTCCCATAGTGGCCCCTTCACACACTATTATGTCCCTTAGTGGCCCCTGCACACAGTATTATCCCGCATAGTGGCCCCTTCACACAGTATTATGCCCCATAGTGTCCCCTCCTGCACACAGTATTATCCCCCATAGTGGCCCCTTCACACAGTATCATCCCCAATAGTGGCCCCTGCACACAGTATTATGTCCCTTAGTGGCCCCTGCACACAGTATTATGCTCCATAGTGTCCCCAGTACACAGTATTATCCCGGATAGTGGCCCATGCACACAGTATTATCCTGCATAGTGGCCCCTGCACACAGTATTATCCCGCATAGTGGCCCCTGCACACAGTATTATGCCCCATAGTGGCTCCTGCACACAGTATCATCCCCAATAGTGGCCCCTGCACACAGTATTATCCCCCATAGTGGCCCCTGCACACAGTATTATGTCCCTTAGTGGCCCCTGCACACAGTATTATCCCCCATAGTGGCCCCTGCGCACAGTATTATCCCGCATAGTGGCCCCTGTACACAGTAATATTCCCCATAGTGGTCCCTGCACGCAGTATTATCCCCCATAGTGGCCCCTACACACAGTATTATCCCCCATAGTGGCCCCTGCACACAGTATTATGTCCCTTAGTGGCCTTCACACAGTATTATCCCCAATAGTGGCCCCTGCACACAGTATTATGTCCCATAGTGGCCCCTGCACCCAGTATTATATCCCACTGTGGACACCCATAAACAATTATTATACTCTGGGGTCTTTTCAGACTCCAGAGTATAATAATTGGAGACCCGGGGGTATAAAAACATAAAAAAACCCGACTGTTTCTTACTTGTCCCCTGGCTCCTACGCTGCCTTCTCTGCTGCCGTCTTTCTTAAATGATGTCGGACGTCACATGACCCGGGACGCAGGTCGGGTTCATGTGACGTCAGAGACATCAGAAAGGACGTCAGGAACGAGGTCTGGCAGGATCATGGAGAGGTAAGTAACATGTTTTTTATGTTTCTTACATCTCCCGCTCCACCAATCATTATACTCGGAGGTCCGAAAAGACCCCCGAGTATAATGATAGCAGCGGTAGTGGCTGTCACCCTAATGTCCTGGGCCCTGTGGCAGCTGCCTCTGCTGCTATGGCGGTAGTTATGCCACTGTTGCGGTCTATAGGGTCCGTACTAATGTCCCTGATTGTTTAGGGCAGCGAAAAGGTCAGTGCTCACATGTCAAGACTTAGACTAGTAAAAAGGTTTCTGGTATGAGTCTTGGTGATAATGAATATAGTTACTGTAAGAACATAATGGGTTAATGTCTGTAGCCCTGGTAGTCTAGGCCATTTACGGGTGCTAGCATCTGTATGGAAGGAAGGCTAAGGCCGTAAAGCCGTAAATGCAGCACTAAAGTGCTGCGGGAACAACTACGGCGTGATCACCGGGTGTTTCCGGCCTAAAGCAGTGTTGTACTTGTATACCTTGTGGTCCACATAACATTCATCATTGCATCTACTACTGACAATAGATCACATCACAACTTATCTACTCTTCCTTCCTACACAGAACATGTATAGAAGTTCTCCTATAGACCTGTGTGAGTCTGCTCACTTGCTGCCTATGGCCATGACTGTGCTGTAAAGCATATCACTAAATGCTGTTAGCAGGGCAGGAGAGACCCTCCAGGTAAGATGGCTGCCCCTGTACTCGCATAGAGAAAATAGAAATATACAAATATACAATCTTAGTAAACAAAAACTATATTTTCCTAAGAGAACGTCATCTTCACGTGATATAGGAGGATCACGCCAATATACAATCCAACCTTTCTCCATATCCTCCATAGACTGCACAGTCATGACAATTGCAACCAGCAACTATGTTGCACAGAGGATTCCCGTATTGATAAGATTGGGATATCACATGGTAAACGGATGAGTACAAAATCAGACTTCAAAGTGATGCCGCACGTATCTATGGCAGTAGATTATTGAGCTGAATTTCCCCTTTAAGTAACACTGGATGACTGGGGCAGACTCAAAAGACATGAAAAGCGCATGCAGCCTGGTGTGACTGATACCAATAACTGCTAGAGGGTATGTTAGCGGTCCTGAGCACTCCGGATGACATTGGCACAAGCTCCTTCATTATTACCTTTGTGCTACACTTTGCAGCTACATGAAAAGATGAAGCCAAAAGTAGCGGGGGTTTTATCTGCTTCTGATCATGTTTATTTCCCAGGGTTCTATTATCTCGAGGACCGAGACGATGCTTGTAATAAAAACTAAAGCAAATGTACCGATAGAACCGCCTAATTCTTGTGCGCTGCCCATGGTTACAGACTACAAACAAACCCTGTGTAGTCTGCTCCTGCCGTCATACTCTAGTCATACCTCTGCACCCTGCTAACATGTAAAGGACTATCACTGCAGGGTCCGGCTACAAAACGGTATTCTCCTGACCCCAGCAGTGGCCTAAAGGCGGCCGGTGCCTTACCAGGGGCAACTAAAGGCTCGTTCCCACGGGGACAGAGGGGGCAGATTTTGTCGTGGAATCCACGTCATAATCTGCCCCATCACAATGGTGGTCTATGGAGACCGATAGCGATCTTTTTTGAAAAAAGAAGTGAACTGCCCTTTCTTCAGGCGGATTCCGCGGCCCATTGAGCCGCGGCGTCCTCCTCACGGCAGCACCCTTCGGACTAGGCCCATTCATTTTGGGCCTACTCCAGAGCAGGAAGCCGCAACTGACAGTCAAAATCAGAACCAAAATACGGTCAAATGAGACACAGGACTCAATGGACACCGGCAGAAGACAACAGAGTGCCAGGGACAGGAGAGTATCCTTCGCTTTTTGGGTTTTTTTGGTTTCTATTTTTTTTTTTTTTTTTTTTTTACCTCCCCAGGATGCCACACAGCTTGCTCCAGTTCCTAGACAACTCCTTTAAAGGGTTTATCCATGTTTCTAATATCGATGGCCTATGCTTAGGACAGGATCAGTTAAAAAAAAAAATGTATCCCCTCCCACCTTCCCTGGCGCTTTTTTTGAAGCAATAACTGTGCAGGGGAGGTGGGACAGGAACTACGACAACGAAGGCAGTGAAAAAAAATCGGAAAAAGGAATTGGCTGGCTAAATCCGGTGACCTCCAATTTAGACGAATGGTGAATTTAACATTAAATTAATTTGGGACTGTGAATTATGTGACTTTGAGACAGGGACAGATCTACAGAAAGGGATAGCTAGGGATTACCTTTATTTAGGGGGGAATGTCACTCACCCAGCTCTTTGGGGCTCTATCTGGTCGGGATCCCTGTCAGCTTGCGATATGCGGGAGCTGACTTTTTCCCATAGGAATGCATTGGCCAGCGTTGATTGACTGAATGCCATATAGAGTACAGCATTCGGCCAATCAACGCTGGTGCTGCCGGAGGAGACGGAGTCTAAGATCGGTCCACATCAGTTTCCATTGTGGTCCAATCTCAGATGTAGCAGTGCTGACACAGCTCTGCTACACGGAGAAGCAGCAGAGCTCGGCACACACAGAGATGTAGCAGAGCTGAGTGTGCAGCAGGGTTCAATGCACACTCAGCACTGCTACATCTGAGATGTAGCAGTGCTGGCTGTGCGCTCAGCTTGCCTGCATCTCCGGAGTAGCTGAGCTCAGCGCACGGCCAGCTCTGCTTCATCTCCGATGTAGCAGTGCTGGCCATGTGCTCAGCTCGGCTGCATCTTTGGAGTAGCCGAGCTCAGTGCACATCCAGCTCTGCTTCATCTCCGATGTAGCAGTGCTGGCCGTGCGCTGAGCTTGGCTGCATCTTCGGAGTAACTGAGCTGAGCGCACGGCCAGCTCTGCTATATCTCGGCATTGGAATGCATTGACCAGTGTTGATTGGCGAATGCGAATCAACCCTGGTTCTGCCGGTGGAGGCGGAGTCTAAGAACGGTCCACACCAGTCTCCATTCTGGTCCGATCTTAGACTCCGCCTCCTCACAGATGAGCCTTCGGCAGAACCAGCGTTGATTGGCCAAATGCTGTACTCTGTATGGCATTTGGCCAATCAACGCTGGTCACTGCATTCCTATGGGAAAAAGTCAGCTCGCGTATATCGCAAGCTGACAGCGATTCCGACATAATACAGTGACTTGGGCATGTTAGATGCCCCCAGACATGCTTCCCCTGCTGTCCCAGTTGCTTTCCAGGGTGTTGGCATCATTTCCTGGGGTGTGATAGTGGACTTGGTGACTCTCCTGAGTTGAATGGTGGGATCCCCTGAAACTAAGCATTTTTCCCCATAGACTATAATGGGGTTCGATATTCGTTCGAATAGTCGAATATTGAGCGGCTATTCGAAACGAATATCGAATATTTTACTGTTATCTCATCTCTAGTCCTTAGGCTTCATTCACATCTTTGTCGCAGTCTCCGTAAGAGACTCTGTTGCAGATTCCGATAAAAATTGTCAGAGGGAAGAAGTCTTTACTCTCTGCCATTTTCAGCATAAAACATCCTGCGGACCCCATTATAGTCTATGGGGTCTGCAGGTAACTGCAGGCTCTCCATAGTTCGGGTCCCACAGCGGATACAAATGACAGAGAGCAGGGTGCAAGTGTGAACCTAGCCTTAGGGAAGCCAATGCAGTCCAGTGAAAACGCTTCGCTGTATGGCCAAGCATTGTAAGGTAAGCCAACCACGTAGTGTATGATAACTATGTACAGGACACATCTCCGCAGACAACAGATGTGACCCTGAAGGGAAGCGGCTGCTCAAATCTGCAAGTGTGCACTATCAGTGCAAATAACTGGAGAATAAGAACAGGCAACCCAAACTCCCAGGACGTCAGCCAATACAATGCTGGGACTTGTAGTTCAGCAATGGCTGGAAAGTAGAGATCCAAAGACTGGAAGCGACTGGTGTAGGATATTGATGTGTGAGCCAGCAGTGCCGGTTTGCAGCCAGTGCTTGCCATTCATAATGGACATAATAGCAGCACCTGCCCTGCAAAAAAGTCACTGCTCAATAGTGAAGTGCGGGCTCTTGGCCTACTGTCAGGAGGGCACAATGCAGATAAGCCAGTGTCTGAGCCGCTGCCAACTATTCTATTTTATTCTTCATATAAAAGGAGCGGTACAATAGGCTCGGGGAGCCCATCCTGTCCTAATCACCGTCCCAAATCGTAATGCACTACCCCCTTTATTACAAGCCTGTGTCCAGCTTAGCCCTAAGTCGCTGCCTGTCACTCAGCCGCACAGGCATTAAAGGTTGACCTCAGGTTTGCTTCTAGTTGAGGTCACCGGGGTAAGTATTCAATCTTAGAGCATTGCAGGATAGGATAGGGGTTGTCTTATATTGCCTCCACTCCGTCAGGGTCAGACAGTCGCAAGAATACAGCGGCAGAAGGAGCGCCCCCTGTCACTTCACGATACATGTGTATACCAGTACTGCTTGTCTTCCAGTGTCAAAGACGGCTGTATTGGGCTGATCAAACATGGCGATCCCATCAGTGCTTGTGCTGAGACAGTCCCTTTAAAGTTCTTCTCCGCTATCATTTTGTCAGCTGATTCTTCGTTAATTCTGCTTTGGATAAAGTTGGGTGGCAACCACTGCACCTCCCCCAGCGGCTGCCACCAGTCTGACGCCTCTATTTTTCAACAGCCTAAGTCGAACTCCTGCTCCAAGGGGGTTATTAAGGGTACCATATGTAAGGGGCTTATGGAATAACTGTGTCATTTGTCTGATCTTCTGCTGCCATCTACTGCTGAAAGACTAAATTGCAGGGCAAATCTATTCACAAAAGAACCCCCCCTACAGCTCAGAGAAAGATGGTATGTTCCAGAGAGGAAAAGCGTGTGCATACAGGAAGCTGCAGGCAGAAGGGGGACACATGTCATGCTAGGAGGACATGCTGCAGGCTGCTGTGCCCATTAAGGACTTTCCTTTGCTGAACAAGGACCCTGAGAGACTTCACTATTCCTGCCTTGTGTCAGCTTGTAAACAGAGGTATGTTGGAGTGTGAGTAGAGTGAGGGGCCATACAGCTCGGTCAAGCATTAAAGCAGCTTTGTGTGCTGGAAGACAAAGCAGGCCCTGCCTGGAAGATAAAGCAGGCCCCTGCCTGGAAGATTAATAAGGTGCACCTTGTTACTGACTTACTTTAAGAGAGGCCTCTCCTAGCCAATGCATACAGGTTCTAACTAAAGACACTAGAGGGGTAACTACCACAATCTGTTGTGTGCACTGTCATATTGAAGTTATATGTTTTGCTTAGCTACTGTATACTTATTTCTTACCTTCTCTCCCGTTCCCATTCCCTTCCCCTCCTTTCTTTATTAAACTGTTATATATTGTTATTCCGTGGCTCTGTGCAGTTACTGCGTATATCATCACCTGCTCCCCATTACATTTCTGGCGTAGTCGGCAGGATACGCAGTCTGTATTGAGGCATGGAAGGACAGGGGAATGCTGTAGATGGGAATGCACTAGTGCAACCAGAAGGGGATGCACCAAGGCAACCAGATGGGGGAATACCAGTGAGACCTTTATCCCTGGGTGCAATGTTGACCCATATACCAAAATTTAAAGGAGATAATATACCGCTGCATGACTGGGCACAGCGTATGAAAGGCATGTTAAGGGTGGCAGGAGTAACTACAGAAAATCAAGGTGAAATATTGCTGATGGCCTTAGAGGGGCATGCTCAAGATACTGTATTGCTGCGTCCTGAGAGTGAAAGGAGGACACTGGAGCAGGTGGTGAAGATTCTTGAGAGAGTGTATGGTGGGAGACCTGAAACAGGTGATTTGCAGGCACAATTGTTTCATAGATTACAATGTGAGGAGGAAGGGTTGCCACAGTATGCCAATGCACTTCAGAGAATTATGAGGCGAATTCTTGCCGCAGAGCCAGAGCTAGCACAAACTCCCGGATATGCCGATCGCACCCTGCGAGATCAATTTCTTAGAGGACTATACAATCCACTGATTAAAAGTGCCCTCCGGGAATGAATCAGAGTAGAGAAAAAACTGACTTTCCAAGAGATATTAGAAGAGGCAGTCTCACACACGCAGGCTGAAGACCATGACCCACCGAATAGATGGAGTGAGGTCTGGACGCATAGGGTAGTCCCGAGTGAGGGGCCCAGAGAGCCAAGTCGGCTGGAAAAACAAGTAGATCTTCTGCAAGAGACTGTATTAGCCCTTCAAGAGCAGCTGAAGCTTATGCAATTACAAGCCAGAACGCCAATGACTGAAGTGGTAGCAACAAGACCAGCGGCCGCGCAGCCAAACACTCGCATAGCATCAGAGCAAGAAAAGAGAGACCGGTTTGATCAAAGGCGACAGAGACCCGCTAGAGAATATCAGTGTTGGGACTGTAGAAGGTGGGGCCACATGGCAAGTCGCTGCCCTGAGAAGAGGGGACCCCAGGGGACTCCGACGTTAAACTAGAACCTCCCTCCATAGTTGGGCGTATGGCGGGAGGACAAACGGACAGTATGGGAGATAAATGCCCTGAAGATATAGTTGCAAACACTCCAACGATTACGGCTGAATTTGAAGGGAAGAAAGTGAGATGCCTGCTAGATACGGGGTCTCAGGTGACCACGATGCCAGAACAATTCTTCTATCAACACTTTGGACGGACCATGTCCATTGACAAGAGAGCCCATATCAAGCTGATGGCCGCTAACAATCTACCTATTCCAGTAGTGGGAGTCGTGTGGATGGCGGTGCGTGCTTGTGGCCAAGACTTAGGCCAGAAGGGGATTATATTAACGGAAGGACAGTACAACAGGGTGGTGCCAGCCATCATGGGCATGAATATTTTGAAGGAGCTGGATCAACTGCTTTTCAACAAAGAAGGACCTGATTACTGGAAGCAGACCGCTAATGACAGACCCACGCAGAAAGTTTTCCAGCACCTTATCCGCACCAGCGGTTTGAGGAGGAATGGCGGGAATCGATATCCAGTAGGAAAGATCCGCGTACCAAGGCGGACCAAGATAACTTTACCACCAAATCGAGAGACTGTCCTCACGTTACCTGTTGGGGCACACCGGAAGCTAGATGGTATAGAAGTTTTGGTGGAGCCCATATTCCTCGAAGAGGATAGAGTTGATCCATTGGTGGCACGAACTTTAGCCACGGTGAGAGATGGAAGAGTCCCTTTGCGGTGTGTGAATACAAGTGATCAAGCCCTCACGCTCACACCGGGTGTCGTCTTGGGACATGTTTATTTGGCGCCTGAAGAAGTAGCAAGTACTGAGACAATTGAGCTGAAGCCAATAGAGGGAGAAGCCTGGGCCTTGTCCGTATCCTTTGAAGAAAGAGAGGATCCCACTGAACAGTGGAACAGCCGCATTATCCTAGGACAGATGGGAGCAGACCTCACACCCTTTACTCCTGTAGAGGCCAAAACTATAGAAAATTTTATCTGGGAAAATCAGGCCACGTTCTCTCGACACGAGGAGGACTTCGGTTGTACCGACAAAATTCAACATGAGATACCCACTGGGGAGGCTTCCCCCAGCAGAGAGAGATATCGACAGATACCCCCAAAGTACTATCAAGAAGTAAAGGAATTGCTTGCGCAGATGCTGAAGAGTGGGGTGATACGAGAAAGTCAGAGCCCTTGGGCTGCCCCGATTGTGCTGGTTAAGAAAAAGGATGGGTCCACTCGGTTTTGTGTTGATTACCGCAAACTGAACAGTTGTACAATCCGAGATTCTTACCCGCTGCCCCGTATAGAGGAGTCATTGACCGCCTTGGGAAAAGCCCGTTACTTCTCCTCTCTGGACTTGGCCAGTGGGTATTGGCAGGTCCCTGTGGCAGAGAAAGACAAAGCCAAGACTGCATTCATTGTGCCCATGGGGCTCTTTGAATTCAACCGAATGCCGTTTGGACTGAGTAATGCCCCGGGAACCTTTCAGCGCCTTATGGAAAGCTGTCTAGGAGACATGAACTTTGAAGCTACCCTGATATACCTGGATGATATCGTGGTATATTCTGCAAGCTTTACACAACATCTAGACCAGTTAGGCCAAGTGTTCCGACGCCTGCGGGGACATGGGCTTAAACTCAAGCCTAAGAAGTGTCGAATCTTTCAGAGAGAAATCGAATATCTGGGGCACAAAGTGTCCGAAGCTGGAATACAACCTTCAGATGACAAAGTGAGAGCAGTGCAACAGTGGCCCACACCGACCACATTGAGGGAAGTTCGTGCATTCCTTGGGCTAGCGGGTCATTACCGCCGCTTTATCAAGCACTTTGCGAAGTTGGCAGAACCCTTGCACGAATTACTCAGAGGGACTGCGAGAGGGCCGAAAACACAAAGGATCAACTGGGGACCTCGACAAGCGGAAGCTATGGACAAAATAAAAGAAGCCTTGACCAGCGCCACTATCCTCGCATATGCAGACTACAATCTTCCCTTACGGTTATATACCGACGCAAGCCTTTACGGACTAGGCGCAGTACTGTCACAAGTACAAGAGGGCGTTGAACGTGTAATTGCTTACGGCAGCCGTACGTTACGAGAAACAGAACGTAATCCTGTGAATTACAGCTCTTTTCGCTTGGAACTGCTGGCGTTAGTGTGGGCAATCACTGAAAGGTTTGCCGAGTACCTCGCTGGAGCCCGGATTGAAGTATACACGGACAACAACCCCCTGGCACACATCACCACTGCCAAGTTGGGAGCCATGGAGCAAAGGTGGATAGCACGTTTATCCAAGTATGACTACCATGTACAGTACCGCTCAAAGCATGAGAACCAAAATGCTGATGCGCTCTCTCGAGTCACCTCAGAAGTTCCTGTGGGAGAAATAGATGAACAATTGGAAGAAGATGAAATCCCAGATTTCCGCAAATTCACCTCAAAGGTTGTAGAGGCTCGGATTTTGGAAATAACAACAGGAACATCTTCACGGCTACTGGGCCAATCCAGGGAAGAATGGATCAAAGTGCAGTCTTCTGACCCAGAGTTAGTCAGGGTGAGGGAATGGGTGACTCAACAGAGGAAACCAAGCAAGAAGGTACGGGAAGAATTATCACACGAGACCCTCCAGATTTTGAGCCAGTGGGAGAAGTTGTCTATGCAAGAGGGGCTGCTGTATCGCAGAGTGTACTTGGCGGCTGAGCTAGAGGAGCGATGGCAGGTGGTGATACCGCAGAAAATAGCATTACCCCTGGCTCAGGAAGCTCATAAGAAGGGGGCCCACTTTGGACCGGATAAGACGTACCAATGGCTGCAAAGGATAGTATACTGTCCCCAACTTCTCCGGACAGTAGAAAAAGCCTGCAAGTTGTGCCGTGCCTGTGAGCTAAGCAAGTCCCTGACACAGAGAGCGCCAACGCAAACCATTGTTACCAAGGAGCCATTGGAAGTGCTTATGATTGACTATCTGAAGATTGAACATTCACATCGGGGCTATCAGTACTGTCTTGTGATGACGGATCATTTCACCAAGTTTGCAGTGGTGACGCCCACCAAAGATCAAACGGCTGCATCAGCTGCGCAAGCCATCAGTGAAAACTTTATCCAAGTGTATGGCTGTCCCAAACGAATACACTCTGATCAAGGGGCCTGCTTTCAGGGCAGTGTCATGAGGGAGCTGCAGAGAATCTATGGCATGCAAAGGTCAAAAACCACTCCGTACCATCCACAAGGAAACGGAGCCTGTGAGAGGTTCAATCGGACTCTATTACAGATGCTACGCACATTAGAAGATGATCGCAAGAGCCACTGGCCCAATTATGTAGCAGAATTGGTGTGGACTTACAATAATCGTGTTCACTCTACCACCGGCTATGCCCCATATGTTTTGTTGTTTGGAAGAACTGGGAGGGGCATCGAGGAATTGAACCTGACTCCCCCTGGGGATAGTGAAAGTCAGAGTGTGGGCTCCTGGATAGACTGCCATCGCAGACGACTGGAGACTGTACATCGCATTGTCACCAAGCGACTACAGGAAAAGAAACACCCGCCACAAAAACCTGCACAAGAGGTTCCGTTCCAACCGGGTGACAAGGTTCTAGTCGCTGAGAAGCGTCCACAACATAAATTGAGTGAGCGCTGGGAAGTAGAGCCCTACATTGTAGTCAGAAGAACCTTCCCCCATGGACCAGTTTATGAAGTGAAAAATGAGCGAGGGGACCGTACTCGCATTCTCCACCGAAATATGCTAAGGCCCTGTTATTCTGAGGCAAGACCGACTGAAAGCGAAGCTGAGAGCACGCCTGCATCTGTATGTGTCCCCACTGAGGGGGGCTTTGAAGATGAAGATGAAGAATGGTGGCAGCCTCCAACCAACCCAGTCGACTGGGGAGCATCACCTGACAGAGATCCAGAAGATGTAAACCTTGAAGACAGCCTCCTTCCTCCATCTAATCCAGATGCAGGTGCCACCCCTGCAGAAGATGATCTGACCTTTGCCAGAGCCAGCAATGAGAATGCTGTGACCCCTGATATGGCTCAGACCACGAGAGAAGTGGCCATGGCTCCACGTAGAACTGAGAGGGCCAATGCTGGTATTCCCCCTGAAAGGTATTTGGCAGATGAGTTTGTGTATACTGTTAATAGGGTTGATTATAAAGTATTGACCCCCAAACACCAGGTTGGGAGGCCGAGCAGAAGGTGCTTTCGCATGACCCTATGTAAGGCGTCCAAGGAAAGTATCGACCGGGACGGCCGATGTCAAAGAGGGGGGGCATGTAAGGGGCTTATGGAATAACTGTGTCATTTGTCTGATCTTCTGCTGCCATCTACTGCTGAAAGACTAAATTGCAGGGCAAATCTATTCACAAAAGAACCCCCCCTACAGCTCAGAGAAAGATGGTATGTTCCAGAGAGGAAAAGCGTGTGCATACAGGAAGCTGCAGGCAGAAGGGGGACACATGTCATGCTAGGAGGACCTGCTGCAGGCTGCTTTGCCCATTAAGGACTTTCCTTTGCTAAACAAGGACCCTGAGAGACTTCACTATTCCTGCCTTGTGTCAGCTTGTAAACAGAGGTATGTTGGAGTGTGAGTAGAGTGAGGGGCCATACAGCTCGGTCAAGCATTAAAGCAGCTTTGTGTGCTGGAAGACAAAGCAGGCCCTGCCTGGAAGATAAAGCAGGCCCCTGCCTGGAAGATTAATAAGGTGCACCTTGTTACTGACTTACTTTAAGAGAGGCCTCTCCTAGCCAATGCATACAGGTTCTAACTAAAGACACTAGAGGGGTAACTACCACTATTTGTTGTGCGCACTGTCATATTGAAGTTATATGTTTTGCTTAGCTACTGTATACTTATTTCTTACCTTCTCTCCCGTTCCCATTCCCTTCCCCTCCTTTCTTTATTAAACTGTTATATATTGTTATTCCGTGGCTCTGTGCAGTTACTGCGTATATCATCACCTGCTCCCCATTACACATATGTGCCAAAGATCCCTGTGACAGTATAATGTCCCATAGCGGCCCCTCCACACAGTATAATGTCCCATAGTGGCCCCTGCACACAGTATAATGTCCCATAGCGGCCCTTCCACACAGTATAATGTCCTTATAGTGGCCCCTCCACACAGTATAATGTCCCATAGTGGCCCCTGCACACAGTATAATGTCCCTATAGTGGCCCCTCCACACAGTATAATGTCCCATAGTGGCCCCTCCACACAGTATTATATCCCATAGTGGCCCCTGCACACAGTATAATGTCCCATAGTGGCCCCTCCACACATTATAATGTCCCATAGTGGTCCCTCCACACAGTATAATGTCCCTATAGTGGCCCATCCACACAGTATAATGTCCCATAGTGGCCCCTGCACACAGTATAATGTCCCATAGTGACCCCTCCACACAGTATAATGTCCCATAGTGGCCCCTCCACACAGTATAATGTCCCATAGTGGTCCCTATGCTAATAGAATTAAAAACAAAATACCATACCTAGGGATCACATAGCCAGTTCTTGTTACATATTTTTGGGGTTTGTTGGTGGTTCCAGATCCCAGAGTATAATAAATTGGTTCCCAGGGAAGGCAGGCATAGAGACACACAGGCAAAGAGGGGGCGGATTATGGTGCTGAATCCATGTCATAATCCGCCCCCTCACAATAGAAGTTTATGTAGACCGCCAGGCTTCTTTTTCCCGTGAGTATCGACATGCTCTTTCTTGAAGCGGACTCCGCGGCTGATTCAGCCTCGGCGTCCTCCTCGCAGCAGCACCCTCCGGATTAGGCCCATTCATTTGAGCCTACTCCGGAGGAGGAAGCCGCAACAGTCGTGGTAGGCGCATTCTCGGTGCCAAAATCCACCCATCTGCTCCCCGTATGAACCAGGCCTAACTCACCTCCCCATCCTTTTCAGGCTTCTCCCGGCCTCCTGAATGATGTCAGAGACCACTAAGGCCTGTGATTTGGCCTCATGGTCAGGTGGCTCGTGCAGTCTCATGACACTTATATCAATGTGTAATTATACCAGTTCCTCTTCAGACATGTTTGGTTCGCAAGATAAATCTGGCAATGTTCTCCCAGTACGTACTCATCTCCTGTAGACTCCGGCGCCCCGGCCACACTCATCAACTCCAGCATTACCGGATGCTGATACAGATGATAACAAGGTCAGACTATAATGGGGAACATGGACAATTACTTGTTGTTCAGCCTCGGGCCCTGGACTACAACCAAATATGCCCTTATTAGAATCTGCTCTTGCTTGCTCTGATTCCTTTATAAATGACTGACCGCCATAGTTAGGCAGAAACAGTAAAAATCCTCTAATTCACAAAAAGAAAATCTAGTGATACGGTCCCATCCGCAGGCGGCATGTTATAGAGCAGGAGGAACTGAGCAGATTCATATACTGTATAGTCAGATAAATTCCTGTATATCTTGTCATTTATTCTACACAATCTCTGGTCATTTTGTGCTTAGGAGTCCAGTGGGCGGGTCTCATCAGTGATTGGCAGCTGTCTGTGCACTCAGTAGGACCGCCCACTGGACTCCTAAGCCCAGAATGACCAGAGGTGTCTAAATGTTAAGTTATACTAGAACTATACATCAGTCTGCTCTGCTCCTCCTGCCCTATAACATGCTCTCTATATACTCAATATGACCGGTCCTCTTTAATTTGATGCATACAGCAGATTTGCTGGTCAATAACACCCAGCTTTCCCACTACCAGATATAAGTAAGAAAATGATGCTTGTCAGAAGAGGTCGACTCAAGGACTTTGATTTTAGAATTCTTTAAATTCCCGTCTTGTTCGGTATAAAGCGCGTTCACCTCGACTGGCTTTATGATCACAACAGTAGTTATCATCTTGGCAGCCTAAATCCAAGTTGTCAGCCTGTCTGTCTCCACGCTGAGGGTAAAGAATCCTCCGCTCCGCCGGTGGGTTGGGGTCCTGTCAGCCACTTTCTTATTCTCCTTCTGAAGTGCGCCACGCATTGGATGCAAGGCAACCGGTTAACTGATCCGCTTGCTCCTGGCGGGTCAGTCTGCTCGGCTGCTTTTGTCAGCAGGCAAAGGGTTATCAGGAAGTTCTGGGAAAACAAGCCTGGTGGCGGCTTTTCATTCAAAGGGGAGACCAAAAAATAAAAACCTTTGATGTCACTACAAAGCACGACTTCACAGCAGAAGAGAGTAACCTGCACAGCGGCGCTCGCCACGCTTATTGAGCATGCAAAATGCCTCCAGGGCTTCATCCTGTAGGGATTGAGAGGCTTTGCGGATATATGGTTAACCATTACTCTGCTATGGTACCTCGCCTGCCAAAATAAGCAGAGGACATGCCAGGCTCACACCCTTTAAACCACTTCTTACAGTTCACTGGTAAGTGGTTACGACCTCCCCCAACCTTTGCTTTTTCCCTTTTGGAAGCTTTCTTCCAGATGTAGGACGTGGAATCCATTGAAATGTTCCTATTTGGGCAGCAGGGTGGCTCAGTGGTTAGCACTCCCGCCTTGTAGCACTGGGGGTCCTGGGATCGAATTTGACCAAGGACAACATCAGCGTGGAGTTTGTATGTTCTGTCTGGATTGGTATTGGTTTCCTCCCGATATTCCGGTTTCCACCTACACTCCAAAAAACATACTGATGGGTTAATATGGGACTGTGAGGCCAAGGAGTGGCAAGATGGCTGACAATCTGTGCACAACGCTGAAGAATATGCTAATAAAATAATCATAATTCATGAATATGAGTCTGTAAAGCTTGTGGCAGACTGTTTCGGACAGGACCGCACTAAAAGTTTTAGGCAGTCCTGGAAAATGTAGTGCAGAAATGGAAGGGTTAATAACTTTTATTTGTCAATAAACAAAAAGAAGAAATCTAAATCCCATCAATATTTGGTGTGACCTTTGCCCTTGACCTTCCATCACACTTGCAAATAGCTTTGGTAGGATCCCGGCAGGGAGGTTATTCCCATCATCTTGAATAACTCATCTCAGATCTTCTGTGGATGTAGGCTTGCTCCAATCCTTCTCTATCTCCATGTTACCCCAGACAGACGGGATGATGATGAGATCGGGGCTCTGTGGGGGACATATCATCACTTCCAGGACTCCTCCTCCAAAGGACAAAGGTCACACCACATAAATAGTAATAATGGTGATGGGTGGTCTTATTCTGGAGCCGTAAACATGGGTGCCATTGGTTTCCATTGCCTTAACAATGGGGGACACATCACTATAAAGTATATGATAGTATAAAATGGCTTTTCCCATAAAGCATTGAATATGAGACTCCCTACAACTGTTGGCTCTCCTTAGTGTGGTCTGGTACTCCCAAAACTGCATCAATGGCATCAAGTACCAGTACTTGGTATCAGTACCCTGCTCCGTACAGATCAAGTGCAGTTGTCTAGATATAGATGGGCGTCTCGTCATCTTTATAGGCTTTTTTAGAGTGGATATTGACTTATAGTGTAGTTACCTATAGGAGGAGAATCTATTTGCATATGTTGTTCCCCTGGTTGATTATTTGTAAGACTCCATACCTCAGCTGGGTCTCCTCAATGAGACCAGAGAAGTACATTTTTAGGAATGGGCTTTATTGTCTTGGCCTTTTGGCCAGGTCTAATCAGTGGTCCGCTGGCCCATTGCCAGGGAATGGAGGATCCCAATGTGCAGAACAGTGAGCAGCATTCAGTGTAGGTGATCGGCAGTCACAAGGTCAAAGTCATGGACTGTTGACTTGACCAACGAGGAATTTTTTTTATAGACCAGGCTGGATGTCCATTGATTATGTTTTTTCACCGTGTTTTTTTGTCCACAGGATTGAGGGATGGGGCAGCCTTTTGGGACCCTTCTGAGATCTGGGGGAGGAGTTGTATGGCCATAGAGGTTCCTACCAGCTCCACTTTACCGCAGAGAGGGGTACAACCAGTTATGGGCTCCTTGGTGGACACTGGAGTGGGAGGACAGATGGAAGTAGGGAGCAAGAAGGGTCTCCGTAAGCCTGAATCTTTTATGGCCTTCTGGTTCGGATAATTGCGGAGGTTTATGGGTTTCTAAGAGATGGTTATGTGCTTGGATGAAGAAAGCGCGATACCAAGGATGGATGCTAATGTGACAGCAGCCTATATGTAATGGGAAGCTACACATTAATAGCATGCCGACATGTCAGGACTGTACTCGTATATGTAGGCAAGCGAGATGGAGATCAATTTAGGCCTTGTCTACATAGATGACCAGGTCATCTGAATTACGTCAAACTGTTTATGGGGTTTATGAATTGTATATTTGTAGACTACATCTTTGTCAATGCATTCATCTATATGCACTACAGCTGAAGTTATAGGGGATACTTTTTTTTTTTTTTTGGGGGGGGTTGCTGTAAGAGGAATAAGAGTAATTTTGATTGACAATAGAAAGCTGCAATACTGTCCCAGCATCGTAACAAGCTAAGAACCCCCAAGGTCCCCTTTTGCCCATACAGACAACTTGGCCCAACAGGGGTTCCCAACCTGAAGTGTGACTACTACAGCAGATTACTCTCCCAGCCATGGGGACCCCAGCGATTGCCTCCCGGGTAGCATTCATTTTAGGCACATTTCCATGTCTCCACTCCGCAGTTTCTTCGTAGTTTTCCATGTGTTTGCATTGTGTTATCTCACTATTGCGATAGTAATGTTGTAACTATTTTTGATTAATGAATCTCATTAAAACCCAGCGGCTTCCAGCGAAGCACTGAGAAGATTTCCAGGCTGACAAGTCATGGTGCCTGCACCTAATAAAAGGAAAACAAACATCGCTAATATCCCATATTGTAATGAGCGACAAGAGCCCAGTGCATGCGGGATAGAGATTAGATAGGACTGTGGTAAACATGGCTCTAGCTATGTCCTTCAGGGCTGAAACTGGAAACTGATTTGTCTAGATCTGAATACCGCCTTAGGAATTTACTATTAACCCTTGTTTTCTACCGCTTACTACTACAAGGGCGAATAGTGATGGCTAGACAGACAACTAGGGTTGAGCCGATCTTGAGATTTCAGGATCGATTTTAAAAATCCGATTTCCGATAAATTTCGAGCCGATCGCAATTGTGAAATTTGCTCGATCGCCAATCGGAATCCAATCTTTTCTGATCCCGATCGCTCAACCCTAGTCAATGCTTCTCTATGGGAAAAGTCACTTTTAGAGTTGAGCCGATCTTGAGATTTCAAAATCCGATTTCTGATCGTTTTCCAGCCGATCCCGATCGTGAAATTTGCTCGATCGTCGATCTTTTCCAATACTGATCATTCAACCCTATAGACAACTGAAACAGACTGTCCCAGAATGGCAGGTCTTGTGGGGTAACCTCTATAATAAGTGAAAAGGCATGGGCACACTATGGCTCATTCATTCATTCACATGGGGGCAAGGGCTATGCTGTCTGGTCTGATCCTACAGAAGAACTAATGTAGCAGTAGCACCAATTGTTGAAAAAGTTAATGGTGGCCATGACAGAAGGTCCCAGTACACACAGTGAATTGACACTTGCTGATCCTTTTCTACTACCAAAGAGCAACTTCAGGGGAAACATGAGTATCACATCTGGACTGTGCAATGGAAGAAGGTATTCTAGTGTGATGTCCTGGTTTTGTACATCATGTGGACAATTGGGACAGATGCACCAAGAGATCCTGGAAAGAGATGGCGCCAGGATAAGCTAAGCTGGTGGTAGCGGTGTGATACTCTACTGGACCTTGACACTCTGACACATACCACCTACCTAAACACCTCCCCTGCATAGCAGTAGTATTCCCTAGCGATAGTGACCTCTTTTAGCAGGATATTGTGCCCTGGCACACTGCAAACATTGGTTTGAGGAACTTGACAAAGAGTTCAACGTGTTGACTTGTCCTCCAAATTTCCAAGATCTGATCAAACCTCTGTGGGACGTCCTGGAAAACCAAGTCTGGTCCACAAAGGCTGCAACGTCTTGGCACCAGGTATTATGACACCTTCAGAAATTTAGTGGACGGCTCCTATGGGCAGGTGCTACTGTGGTGACACAATTAATAGACCGGTGATTCCAATGTCATAGATAATCAGTGTATATATTGCAAGCCAACCTATGTATACCTGGCGGCCTGGGGCTTACTGTGTTTTTTATGCTGAGGGCCCCGTTTTCCTAATACCCACCCTGATCTTATAGACGTACTAGATGAACGAGTGATTATGAAGATAATCTTGTTTCCCTAAGTCCTAACAGCGGCACAATGTGGGGTATTTCTGCCCCTGTGTGCTGGTAGGACAGGCGGATATTTAATTAGCCAATAAGATGCGTGGCAGGCCCTATAAGAGGGCACAAGAACCTCCCCTCTGCGTGTAAATACAAAAGTACCTCCATAATATTTATATACAGCTTTTAGACATAAGATATGATTCCCAGGGTGGGAAATCTTGTGCCGCTGTTAGGACTTAGGGAAACAAGATTATCTTCATAATCACTCGTTCCCTGTCGTCCTCAACAGCGGCACAATGTGGGGATATAGCAAGCAGGTCCCCAGGATGGGTGGGATTAACCCATAACCGAACTTAAAACGGTATGGGCAAAAGCAGTGGAACCTGCCACTTGGTCCTTCAGGCGATAATGCCGGATGAAGGTAGATTCCGACGCCCAGGAGGCCGCTGCACAGATTTGATCCACCGGCAAGGCACTCTTCTCTGCCTGAGAGGTGGACACTGCCCTGGTTGAGTGGGCATGAAGAAATGCTGGAGCCGACAAACCTTGGGTGGTATAGGCGATTTTAATAGTCTCGGTCACCCACCGGGATATTGTGGCTTTAGCGGCTTTGGCGCCCTTGTTTCTCCCCGAGTAGCTGACCAACAAGTTTTCAGTTCGCCTAAAAGGGCGAGTGCGCTGTAAGTAAATCTGTAGGCATCTGACCACGTCCAGTTTGTGCCATCTCTCTTCTTCAGCAGAAGAAGGGAAAGGAAAAAATACTGGAAGGGAGATTGTCTGGTTTCTGTTTACAGCGGATGGAACCTTGGGACGAAAACCCGGGAGGAACCTAAGCTGCACATGGTCAGAGAAAAAGGTGGTATATGGCTCCTCAGCGGACAAGGCTTGCAGTTCACCAACCCGTTTGGCAGTTGTTACTGCCAATAGTAGCGCCATCTTGCCGGTTAATGACTTGAGGGAGCTTTCCTCCAAAGGTTCAAATGGATGAACACATAGAGCGTTTAGGACCGGAATAAGGTCCCATTGGTGGACAGGGGTGTTTACCACCGGTCTCAGCCTAGTTGCCCCTTTAATAAAGGTGCTCACTAAGGAATCTTGAGACAAACGCCTCCCCAGATAGGCGGACAGGGCCGCAACGTGTACTTTGAGTGTGGCCACAGCGAGACCTCTGTCTAGTCCGTCTTGAAGGAAGTCCAGGATCGCCTCCGTAGGGGGATCGGTGGAGTCCACTTGATGCTGCAGACACCAGGCATTAAAGATGTTACTTATTCGACGGTAGTTCTTGTTAGTCGAATCTGCTCTGGCGCTGGATAGGGTCTTCAAGACGGCTTGTGACAGTCCTCTATTTCTCAATAGGGACTGGTCAACCTCCAGGCTGTCAGGTTGAGTCTCCTCAGATCCTGGCATCTCAGCTCTCCTTGGGTTACCAGGTCTGGGAGTGGGGGAAGCCTCCAATATATGCCCTGACTCATTTGTATGAGCTGAGCAAACCAAGCCCTTTTTGGCCAGAACGGGATTATGGCTATTCCCGAGGCTTGGTCCTGTCTTATTTTTATCAATACCTTCGGTATGATTGGAATTGGAGGGAAAATGTAAAACAGCCTGAACCTCCAAGGGATGGACAGGGCATCCACTGCCAAAGGATTGTCCTCCTGGTACAGGGAGCAGAAGGTCCCTACCTTGGCGTTGAGTCGGGTAGCCATAAGATCGACCTCCGGGAGACCCCATCTCTGGACGATCTGTTGAAATACGTCTGGATTGAGAGACCATTCTCCTGATACGGTAATACCCCGACTCAGCTGATCCGCTACTATGTTCAGGGAGCCCTTTATGTGAACAGCGGACAACTGGACCAGATTCTTCTCTGCCCAGGTGAATATGAGATTCGTCTCTCTCAGCAAGGTTGGTGACCTGGTGCCCCCTTGTTTGTTTATATAAACAACCACCGTCGTATTGTCTGACCGGATCTTGACTGACTTGCCTTTCAATTCCGGGGCAAAGTGTACTAGGGCCAGGTACACTGCTCTGAGTTCCTTGAGATTGGATGACCCCAGCTCCGGACATCTCCATCGTCCTTGTACAGTTTTGTCTTGACAATGGGCTCCCCATCCCCACTGGGATGCATCTGTTGTCAACAGGGTCCACACTGTCGGGACCGTGGACCTTCCGTCTTTCAGGTGTCTCCACCATCTGAGGGAAAGACGGGTAGCGGGAGAAAGGCAGATCTTCTTGTGCAGTCCCCGTGGAGACCTGTTCCAGGTTCTCAACACTTCCATCTGCAGGGGACGCAAATGCCATAAAGCCCAAGGGACCGCCCTGGCCGAGGATGACATTAGGCCCAGAACTCTCATGGCGGTGCGGATAGTTACCTGCCGAGTGCGCAATAGGAATCGTGCACTGGCTTGGATCCTTTCTTTTCTCGGACGGGAGAGGAAGATCTGCATCGCTTCTGAATCCACTAAAAAACCGAGGAATTTCCTTCGGGTGGATGGAACGACTTCGGACTTCTCCCAATTGATAATCCATCCTAATTCTTGTAGGAAGTTGATGGCAAGATTGAGCTGCTGGAGGAGGGCAGCAGGAGACTGAGCTTTCAATAGCCAGTCGTCTAGATAAGGGACGATGAAAAGACCCTGAAGTCTGAGGGTCGCAGCGACCGGAGCGATCACCTTGGTGAATACCAGTGGGGCGGATGTGATGCCGAAAGGCAGAGCTGTGAACTGATAGTGCTCCCTGTGGCCTGCCATAGAAACGGCAATCCTGAGGAACTTCCTATGGGAAGGAGCAATAGGGACATGTAGATAAGCGTCCTTCAAGTCGAGGGTAACCATCACCTCTCCTGGTTGAAGAAAAACAGCTACGGAATCCACGGTCTCCATTCGAAATGACCTCTTTCTGATAAACTGGTTGAGGTACCTCAGGTCTATTATCATTCTCCAGCCCCCGGTGACTTTGGGGACCAGAAAGACGGGGGAGTAAACTCCCAGACCGTGATCTGAGGTTGGTACCTTCTCCAGGGCGCCCTTGGTAACATAATCGGCGACCGAGGCTTCCAGACTGGACTGCTGAGAAGGTGAAAGGATTCGGGTGATGACGAACCGATCTGGAGGAGGAAGGTGAAAATCGATATGATACCCGTGCTGTATAATCTTCAACACCCAAGGGTCTTGAATGTGGGTGGACCATGCTTTGAAAAAGGAGGCGAGACGTCCTCCCACAGGAAGAGGGGCCACAGGGAGCTGCCCCACGTCAAAACTCAGGCTTCCTCTTGGCATCCTCCTTGGGAGCGCCACGTCCGGCACCCCTAGGGCGGTATCTAGAACGCCGCTGCTGAGCCGGGCGTCTATAATTAGAGGAAGAACCTCTGCCTCTAGAGGGAGCACGTCTGCCCCTGGATGCTTGAGGTAGGGACCTTCCCCTACCTTCAGCTAATCCCTCCATAATGGCGTCTAAGCTTTGGCCAGACACCCTTCCCGGCTCAAAGGGGAGAGCGCAGAGAGCTGCCTTAGATGCAAAATCTGCACGCCAAGGCTTTAGCCACAGGGGTCTACGGGCAGCGGTGGATAACGCCATAGATTTGGCGGAGATCTTCAATTGATGGCGGGAAGCTTCCGCCAAATAATCTGCGGCCCTATGAACTCTCTTCATAGAGGACAGAATTTCATCTCTATCCACGCCCGCATCTATATCCCGCTCCAAGGCGGCTAAACGGTTGCGCAGAAAGTCGCCAACCGTGGAGGAGGCTATGGCCACAGAGGCTTGTGCAGAGGAAGCGGAGTAGATCTTCTTTAGAGCAGAGTCCGCCCTGCGATCCAGAGGGTCTTGAAGATTGGAACCATCTTCTAGGGGCACCAGGGTTCTGCGGGACAGCTTGGCAACGGCCAAATCCACCTTCGGGGGAGGCCCCCAGGAATCCCACTGGGCAGTGTCAACAGGAAACAAAGTCTTGAAAATCCTGGAGAGAGTGTGTCCCTTCTCTGGCTGTTTCCACTGCTGTGCCATAAGGTCGGACAGCGTGGCGTCCGCATGGAAGGCAATATGTCCCCCAGAGGCAGACGTGGAGGCTTCCCCGTCAACATCTCGGCCCACTGTAGACCGGATGGACTTCAGCAGCCTGCCTGTTTGTTCATAGTGGAACACAGGTCTGCCGGAAATTACTGAGTCGTCCTCAGAAGAATCATCCTCTGCCACCCGCAGCAGTTCCAAAGGTGGCAGGGAGGAGGAACGGTGCTCAGGGCATGGTCTTTTGGTAAGCTGAGACAAGGTGGCATGAATTCCTTTGAGGGAATCATCCTGCAAAACAAAAGGAGAAAACAAGCAAGGGAAAAACTATTTACCCAAGCGATGCCCAAACTCACCATCTCCTTGACCCAGGCCATCATATCTCTGGGAGAGGGCTCCTCAGGTGGAGGACCTCTACACCCGCGACAACGGGCCCATTCATAGCCTAAAAATAATAGGCAAGTTATAGGACCACAATACATGAAAGGGACCAACCCCTTAAGCCGCTACCTACCATCAGGGAGCGGTGTGTCGCAATTAAAACAGGAAAGGTGTTTCCTCTTGGCAGAGGATTTCCTCCTACCATCCCCAGGAGGGGTAGTAGAGGATGACATATCCTGCAATAAAGAGATAATAGACCATGCAAACTGTCACCATGCATCATACCATTGCACTTTTTTTTTTTTTTTTTTTTAAAAAAGGGTAGATCTTACCAGGTTCAGAAGACCGGATGAGTAAAGGTGACAGACAATAACCAGACTCAGGTTAACAAACGCAAACGCAATGCCAGTGAGACCAATAACAGACTCACAATAATAGCACAGCCTTCCAGATGCAGCAGGAAGGTACAAGTGACACGGCCGGCCTGACCTTTAACCTGGCCGGCCGGAAATGGGAGGAGCTAACCGCTCCCATCCACTACCCCAAAACAGGGGTTAATAAAGGCTACTATCTCCCCTCCCCAGCAATCCCCAAGCCAGGGGAACACTCACCCTCTCCTCCGCTAGGGCTCCGAACACTGGGAGTGGAGCCTGAAGTGAACGATAGTTTAGCTGGCCGTGCCGCCGGCTGGCCTGACCTCTAACCCGCGCCGCGAACTTCCAGTCAAAACCGGAAGTGAGCGCAAGCAAAGTGCGGCCGCCGCGAATGCAGCCATACAGAGGAGTTCCGGCTGCCGCACGGACCCGCCGTAACCACGGACGCAGTGGCGTGGTGCGGCTCTGAGGATCAGCGCTCAACAGACGCTGAAAGGGTAAGGAGGAGAGGGGAGGGAGCAGGGGAGGAGAAGGAGGATTCAGGGGGAAAAGCCAACGCAGGCTAACCAGCACCCTCTTCATAGGAAAGAGGGTGACTTTGAAAAAAACATCAAGCTCAACAGCTGAGCCCTGTAAGAGGACACAAGTCCTCACACCTGTCCTCTGTCCACACAGGACAGAAAAAAACACGCAGAGGGGAGGTTCTTGTGCCCTCTTATAGGGCCTGCCACGCATCTTATTGGCTAATTAAATATCCGCCTGTCCTACCAGCACACAGGGGCAGAAATACCCCACATTGTGCCGCTGTTGAGGACGACAGGGAACTACAGTGTGGTAGATTGGGAGCAACGTTGCTCCTACAAAATCTATTACAACT
This sequence comes from Leptodactylus fuscus, assembly GCF_031893055.1. NCBI lineage: Eukaryota > Metazoa > Chordata > Amphibia > Anura > Leptodactylidae > Leptodactylus > Leptodactylus fuscus. The sequence continues at coordinate 29,613,869 of NC_134270.1, read as the reverse complement.
ATTGCAGTTTATATGTGCCTAAAAGAAATTTCCGACAAGGCGCAGGAATTTGATTGTGAGCTCTTGAAGCATGAACATTTCATTGTTTCAAGCTGCGCGTGGTCCTTGGAATGTATAATATATCTAGAAAGGTTGGTTGCCATGCCTGAAGCATTAGTGAATTATAAATTACCTGGTAATAGGAAGCAGCGTAGAGCATGTTAAAGTGCCCGGCCGTGTAGCGCCATGTTCGGAATTCCTAATATGCAGTCAGATTAAAATCTGATTCATCCATTATCTCTGCTGCCGGAATTATTAACCCCGGGTCACATGTCCATCTCCAGAGATGATTTAGAATTTTATCCCATTTGCAATATATCCGTTGTTCACCTGAGACATTATTGGGAGATCTCTAGCTACAGATTTCCTCTGACCTGCTCACCCAAAATAGTAGATCCTCATATCTCCGATGCCAGCACCTTCTGGGAAAGGAAAAATGTCAGACCTAAATGTAATATTAATATACGAGCGCTAGAAACTGGCACGACAAGGACGCATGATCACCGCCAAGTCTTTCAGATGAATGCATGGAAGTTTTGGATATTGGTCCTCTGTGGTAGATAAAGCATGTCTATTGCTGTACATTGATTATAACGGCCTTTTATTTTAGGTATAAAGAGTTAGGATTTGCCCCCTGGTGAAAGAGTGTGGCCGCCAGCACTAAAAGCATTTAGCAGCCGGGTGGTTATACTGATTGTATCCGAATCCACTTTCCCGCCTTCCCCAGGGACAAGGTAAAAAAAACTGCAGTCAAATCCCGACAGCCATTGTGTCCCCAGCCTGCATCGATCGGTGCTAGCAGGACAGGAAGTTACAGGCCGCAGATCGGCGTCTGCACAGATCTCATGTACTTGACCAGCAGCCGCCGCCGTCAGTGTAGGATCATGGTCCTAATAAATTATAAATGAACGAACTGCTGGAAAATCTGCTCCAAGTCGGTGGGATATGTAGCGGACGTAAAATCAAGCTGCTGGAACACTAACCTATAGATCACCCCACTCCCTCTACCCAATCCCTCTGTTTTGTTCCATGTCTTGTGTACCCCCCTCAATGGTGTTTAACTCTTGGGAATCAGGGCGCTTGTTGCCAAGATATCGCAGTCTAAATAATAAAAAAAATGAGCTCTTTTGGAGCAATGAAGGCGTTGCCATTGCTCCAAAGAGGTAAACGGCATTGTTACAATGAGCTCAATGTTATATCTCGACAACAGAGGTGGCGATTCACAAGGGGAAATCCCTATGATCCAAGTGAGCCTAAACTATCTGCGGGTCATATGCCGGGTTCTGGTGACAGACTCCCTTTAAGAATGAAATCCGTAATTCCAATAAATGGGTAACAAATTCATATTTATGACAATCACTGATTTCAAATTTAAGTAGTTGATAATAAAATAAAGAATTTCGTTTTGTCTTCTACTTCTGAGACCTGTCATCTGGTGGTGTTGGAGGATACCGAACATTCACAGGAGCGGAGCGGCTTGACATTATATCATATCCCACCGAGTGACATCGGACAGAGGTGATTGGAGTGGCCTAATAGAGGTCTAATAACACTAATAGGGGAGGTCGTGTATACTAATACCTTACATCTATATCTCTTCCCATAGGGCATCTCTCTTCTCCAGTTTTTTTTTACATACGGCATTATAAAGCGGTATAACTATGATATGGACACCGCAGAGGTTGGTGCTGCTATGTGGGCATAAAAGGGGCTGAAGGTTTTATAGTAGAGCTAGTAATAAGTATCTCGTTGTGGTTGGGGGACTGCGGCCAGATGAAGATATAAAGCAGCGGTATTATGGAGATTCTTCTCCAGGAGACTATGCAGATTAGCCCCCATCCCGGAGGACAAAAGCCACCTCTTTAGTGCCACCTACTAGACATCGCTTTTGTCCTTCTGGATGAGAGCTCATTTGCATAGTCTTTACCTGGGGAACATTGCCTGGTCTCTAAAGCCTAATGCACACGACCAAGTGTTCAGGCCGAGTGGGGTCGATCTTTTAATGGAATGCACTCGGATGACATCCATGTGCCTTCTGTGATGCATTCATTTCTATGGGGGCTTCCGATCTGTTCTGAAGACATAGAGAAGAATAGGGTTTGCTCTATAATCATTAGAACGGGACGGAGCATTGGACGCCCCGCTCGCTCGCCACTCTCGGTCATGTGCATGGGTCGTTCATCCAAGGATACCATAGAGAGAAACCTTCTTATGCCTCAGTATAAGATCTCACGTACCGTATGACCCTATAGACTCCACTGTGTCATGCTTCTATACTACTCTGTGTGAGATATTTATCTTACTATATTTCAGCCTCCGCCCCGTCGCACTACACAGTTTATTTACAGTGAATCGAACTGCACACATAGCTGTCCAATAGATCTCTCTGGGTACCACACTGCCGCTTTATAAGACCCAGAACTTGTACTAACCTATAATATGGCTATGTGCACGAGCCCTTACTCTACAATTGCCCCTGTGTTCCTCCACTGAGCCTAATATGTCACGGAAATCTCTGAGTAACTTTCCAAGTTGTTCTCCACCGTCGAAGGCTTGGGCTACATGGTGATTTAAGATTGCAAATCTCAGCTGCCCCGAATGTGAATGACTTTAGTCGTGGGGAAATCCTATAGCGGTGGATATCTATGGAATTTCGTTATATAATGTGACCACATTCACTATCATTACATACAATTACAATCTAAGGTGGGCGTGTAATCCACATCATAGTCCGCCCCCTCACAATGGTGGTCTATGGAGACCGCCAGGCTGCTTTTTTCCTTGAGCGGCATGCTGCTGTGACTGCGACAGTCATGGCAGGTGGGTTTTGACCCGAGAGTGACGCGGTTCCCCGTGGCAATATCGGTGCCAAAACCCGCTATACCGCCCCCCCGTATGAACTAGCCCTTATGTAGCCCTAGCCTGATGGCAAATTCATATGGCTGTATGTGAGCAATATTGTCAGTGTGACGGCCGCAACTCCAGGTCGTGGTCACCATGATGTTGTGAGTTGTTGACCCACCATTGGTTTTCAGCCCTGTATTGATACTGTGAGTACAGGACAGCAAACTGTGGTCTATAGGACAGCCGGGAAACATGTCCATTACCTGGACAATGTGGGGAAAAATTTTTAAGACTGGCATATTGTATGCTAGTCTTAATAAACAGCTCACCTGGTGCAGGGACCAACAGATTTACGAAGAGGCTGCGACCTACCAATATGTTGGACATCCCAGAGCCTTGGCCCGCTCCGCATACATTCAAGGAAAATGGCAGGCAAGGTGCGTATTTGGGCTTCAATATTTTCCCTCTACGCCAGTTTGCTGGTGTAGAGGGAATGACAAAACTCCACCATATTTCTAAAAAACTCACCACACCCATGACTTGTATAATTTTTCATTTATTGAATGTGCTGCTATGCAGCATACTCTGCTGATCTGTTAAGGTCGGAGTTTTAATAACAAAAAAAAATAAAAATTGCTAACTGTACCGCTGATCTACAATTCATCTGTTTCTCCAATAGAAATGAACATAATCTGTGGATGAGCATGGATAGATGACGCCAAAACATGTAAACAACTCAAACCCTTAGAAATAAAAAAAAAATCTCACACACACGGGCGCGTACCATACCGTACCCCTGACAGAACTGTACGGTGACATGGCGTTTCTGTCCATTTGCAGTAGTTCAGCAGTCCCACCCCAGAGTCCATGACAGTCATTGCCTGCCGAGTTGTTTGCTGTCCGTTCAGGCTCGCTACCAAGGGGCTGTCTTTGAGGATTGTCCAAAGCGGGTGAAGAATATGTTGATGCCCCCTTGTCCCATTCCTTCACTTAAGCAAAATAAATCAAGGCCGACCGGGTGGGACACTAATCTATTTGAGGATATCAAGGGTGGGTTATAAACTAAAGGTGCAGTATAGACTAAAAGAGAACCCAATTCCAGCAATGTACCGACGCCAGCCTGGAGCAAGGCAGCGCGGTTATTCTTTGGTACAATATTAAGTTGCTGGAGATGCATAGGAAAAGCGGGGCGAGGCGGACAAAAGAGACAAACACCCAGAAATGAAAAGCCTTTCATAAAAGAAGGGATGGTTGGCTTTGTCTTACAAGAAGTTTCATTGCCTCTATGATCCTGCACGCGGGTACCATGCCACCTCCCGTGGCCGCAGTAATGGGATAGGCATGGCTGGGTAGGACCGTGCCTGTCTCACTTATTCCATCCCCTAGGTTTGTTATGCTTGTCCTTCTCCTTTAATCTTCTGCAGATTTCCAGTTATTGCTGGAATATGGTCGTCCATCAATCTCTCTTCTTTGATCGCTTTACAAAGGTGTCAATGGAAAATAAAAATATATACATACATATATCTATCTGCGTCACCCGTGGAAGGTGCAGGTTTCCATTATTTGCTTTTTTTTTTTTCTTTACACTGTATGCAAACCCTCTCAGTTATTTAGTCTCTCAAGCAGCTGAAGGGATAGCAGCTACCCAGAAGAAAAGGATCCCTTCTGGTTCAAAGCTCCGGCTTCCGCAACGCAGAGGTTGAAGTATCCAGCTATATGGCAGGGCACGGTTAAGAAAGAGATTTAGCAGGTTCATTTAAGTATGTTGCATTGCCGTTCTCATGTTTCGGTGAAATGCGGCTTGGGGGAAGGAGTGCACTGGGGAAGGGAGATCCGGCACTGCCAGTAGAGGGCGGTCTGATTTCATTGCTCGTCAGGTCTCTTTCTGATGGCCGGAGGCTCGGGTGTTGTAGGGGGAATGCCACTGGAAAACTTGCCATGTAAAGGACTCGTCCAATTCTTTTGGCAACCTAAAAAAGATAGTTACACATCGTGAGAGGTTAGCCAACGTTCAGTCCTAATAATAGAAGGTGTAAAGGAGACTAGTTCAGACAGTCCATAGAGTACAATGGGAGGAGTGAAGACCACCCTATGGCTGGTCTATACAAGGGATACATCCCCTGTATACGCAGTGTCAGCAGCTCATCCCCTGTATACTCAGTGTCAGCAGCTCATCCCCTGTATACGCAGTGTCAGCAGCTCATCCCCTGTATAGACAGCATCCGCAGCTCATCCCCTGTGTACACAGCGATGGCAGCATATCCCCTGTATACACAGAGTCAGGACCTCATCCCCTGCGTACACAGTGTTGGCAGCTCATCCCCTGTGTACATTGTGGCGGCAGCCCATCCCCTGTATACACAGCATTGGCAGCTCATCCCCTGCGTACACAGTGTTGGCAGCTCAACCCCTGTGTACACAGCGGCGGAAACATATCCTCTGTGTACACAGTGTTGGCAGCACATCTTTTGTATATATAGCGTCGGCAGCCCATCCCCTGTGTACACAGTGACGGCAGCTCATCCCCTGTATACACAGCATTGGCAGCTCATCCCCTTTATACACAGCGTCCGCAGCTCATTCCCTGTATACACAGAGTCAGCACCTCATCCCCTGTGTATACAGTGTTGGCAGCTCATCCCCTGCGTACACAGTGTCGGCAGCACATTCCCTGTATACACAGTGTCGGCAGCACATTCCCTGTATACACAGTGTCGGCAGCACACTCCCTGTATATACAATGTCAACAGCACATCCCGTGTATACAGTGTCGGCAGTACATTCCCTGTATACACCGTGACGGCAGAACATCCCCTTTTACCCATCTCTACTACTGCTAGAATTGCTCCACTTCTTATATGTCCAGTTTTAGTAAATACCAATGAACGACCAATTCTGTTGCATCTTTTTTTTTACAACTATGTGCACCCCTATTACACCTCCTGTAAATGTATGACTATGTTAACTATTTATTACTACCCATTGGGGGGGTGTACCTACACAGACTGACCTCGTCCAATCACGGCTGACAACCGTGGGCGCACTTATTTAAATAGGGGAAACAGTTATTGATTTATTTATCCATTTCCAGGAGGAATAACTGAGGATCAGCACAACACGTATAATTCTGCAGCATCTTTACATAATTATCATTGAACCCTCTTGTCACTCTCACCTTTACTGTATCTGAGATCCCCCCAACACTACCCCAAATCCAATAATCTGGCCCCGGAGAGAAGCCTCTCCTGCCCGCCCCTCCCTGACCTGTTAAACTGCAGCACATTTCTAACGAATTGATCCACGGGGAACAATTGGCCAAAGAACCTTTTTATTACACCCGTCATAAACAGCCAGGGCTGAAGGGAAAGCTATAAAGTGCAGTTACCACTTTATTATAAGGCCTGCAGGCCACAGCGCCATCCTATTATATTGTGTATGTGTGTCCTACAGACTGCAGCTTCTCTGCCAGCAACCAGAGACTCCCACTATACTTACAGGGGTCGCAGAGATGATAAGGAGTATATATATAATTACTTGCAGTAGATGGCGTGCTGGAACTACAACTCTCACTATGCCCTGCCGATCCCAGGCAATGACTATGTAATGTATAGCCGGGGTACATACCTGTGCTCTGATCTTTAGTGCCGGGCCTAGTTTCAGGCCCATGTTATTCAGTAAGTGCTCTTCAGTCAATAGCGGCAAAGTCTCCCCATCTATACAGTGCTCCCGGAAAACCTGCAAAGGGAAGAGAGTGAAATTCATTATTACTGCACAACAAACGCTTCCCATCATTAATCACACTGGTTTCAATACCAAGGTGCAGAGTGGTATGGCCCAGACTGGTACCACTGCTATACAATATACGTATTAGTACATTACAGTATCCATCAGATTTGTGGGGTTTTTGGCTGCATGCTTTGAAGACTGGCCAAAAGCAGGATCGGGCATATTGAAATCCAACATGGCCGATCTTCTCGCTGCTTCTGGAGAAAGTCAAGAGGCCATGCTATGGATGAACTACGTCTAATGTGTAGGATCAGCTTAAATCCACGCATGGATACCAATGTACCGTCATGGGAATATAGAAGTCTGAAGTTTAGAAGAGCCAACACCAAACAGACCCATAAGGATGAACGTTTGCCCCGGGAGCCACCAGATCAATACAGATTTTCGGCCTACAGGATATCCTCCTTATTAATGACGGTCTGGCCATTTCCCTGCAGTATCCGGTTATTATATTGTAATCTATGGGGTTGTAATAAATTCACACAACATGGCTGAGGCCTGCTTGTTCTTAGGACATGTGGTGCTTTGTTAACACTGTAGGATATGCCATCTCCCGGGGGAAAATCGTGGCAATTTCAGTTTTGTCACGCTGTGTCGCATGTGGTTTTCCTAGAAAATTGCATATATTTGGCAGCTTTTCAGACATCTGTAATAATGACTACGCCAACAATGGGTAACTTTATTTATATGTACAAGTGTACGCTATGAGAAAACGGTCTCTTGGATAGATCCCTCGTAGGCCTCCACCGTAGCGTGCTGCATGTGCGGATGTATCTGTGCAGGAGACCAGGGGCAGAACGTGAACATAATTCCTCAATCTGTCTTTTCTTCTGTTCTTTCACAGTCTCTGCTTTGAACCGGCCGTACCTAAACCCCAATGTATTCTGCCTTTTTCCCTCCACTCTCTTTCAGACTGTTTGGCATGCACAGGCAGTGCTCTTGTGCGTGGTCCTGCTGGCCTGACCCCCGCCTCTCCGCTTCCTCCCCGACTCTGACTTGTAGCCTGTCTTACTCTTTTGGCCCAGCTGCAGGGGAGGGAGGGGGGGGGTATGACGGTGCAGGTGGTTTTAATGAAGCATGTCATGAGGGGATTAGCACAGGGGAAAAGGAAAAGGGAAAAAAAAAACAGCAGCCCTCAACCTCCCCTCTGTAACTGGTGGAGAGCAGAAAGAAGGGGGTAGTAAAAGGGACGGTTAGAGGGCATCCTCTACCCTCTAATGAGCAATAAAGCTTCAAGTCCCAGATACATCCTCTAATGAGGAATAAGTGGCATACCAGCAAGAAGCCAGTCACAAGGGCATGAATAGAGCTTTATAGAAAGAGACAGGGCAGAATGGGAACACAGAGAACGGAAGAGTGGAGCCCTATACAAAAGAGGAGTCATATGGATTACCTGCGTGTATTCAGCACAGCCAGACAGACTGCCTACAAAGCTGCAGACGTCCTCCACTGTCCACTTGCTGAGGTCCTCCAGCACCACACTCTCCTCTCCATCCAGGAAGAGCCCCCCCATGGCACCTGACAAGGGGAAGGGAGGATGTAGGAGATGAGCAGACAAAAAGAATGATGGATGGAGATGGGGGGGGGGGGGATATAGAAGGACAAGGTGAAGAAAGATGAGGTTGTATGAGGAAAAGCAGAGGTGGGGGAAGAAGGGTAGAGAGGAAAAGAGGCATTAATCATTAAAATCCCATGAAGAAAACAAGGAGGCAGCAAGATGAACATATTCTGTAGCCTAACATCCATCTTTAATGACCTGTCAACACCATGCCGGGTACAGACTCTGCGCTCCCACAATGCTTTGTTGGTAGATCTCTCCAAGTGAGAAGAGAGTGCAAATTGTAGCAAGAGACCTAAAGGCCCCTGGTAGATAAAGAGTATGTGTGTGTGGATGTGATGGGGAAGGTGCCACACGGGGAGGTCAATGGTCTGGAGTGGAACAAAAATAAATTCAGCTCAATTATTCCGCGCACAGCCTGAGGTCAGACCCTGCCGCTGGCTTTCCAAGCACCACATCTCTTAAGGAGGTGGATGGCTGGAGCTGGGAACAACTTCCCAATTAGCCACTTCCTTAGGCTCTTGGCGGCCAGAAAGTTGCCACTGTGTCTGGCAGCAAAGAGGCGGCGGAGCTGTCAGCTAGTCGGAGACCTGGGCCTGGGATGAGATTAACAATCCTACCTGTAATTGCCTGCGCTTGGCTCAACAAGTGCAATTACTGGCTAAGAACTACATTGCAGTAAATATATATATATATATATATATGTATATAACACACACCGGTATATGAGCATATAGGTGAATGTGATACATTGCGGTTTAGTTTGTACACTGCAATAGTGTTAATGCACTAAATTTACTAGCAGTCCCATGTAAAACCCAATGACAAATACAGCGCCACTTCTCCTGCAGAATGTAATGACAAATGATATAAAGAGGTTGTACATCCCAAACATAATGTGCGCCCGGGCTGTGTGCATAACCCGTACCAGTCTCTGCCAGGGGAGGAAGGTAGGGGCTGTGGTGAGCGCAGCTCATGCCAGGTTGTGTTAATTGTACTCAGGGCCAAGGATCGATAGAAAGGATTTTAGCTTCCTGAGCTGTCCCCGGGGTGTGTGGGTAGAAATGAGAGGGTGGAGGGCGGTTGCTGGCAGTCCCATATCTCACACACTAGAGGGAAGACAAGGTCGGTCACAGAGTCAGAGGCAGACAGGATGGGGGCCAGGACTGGCACTGATAAACAACCCCCTTCCTCCCTCCCCTCCTCTCCCCTCTCCTCTCCTCACATCTCAGAGCCCAGCAGACACATGGAGCACAGAGGTCAGGGGAGTATTACAGCACAGTGACAGGATGCACAGCTGCACAGGCTGCCCTGGCCCCAACTTTATAGGGCTCACAGGCTCTCTAAAATCATGACTGAGCTGGCAGCTTCCATCATCCGCCCGACTGGCCTTTAACCCTTTCAAGATTAGCACAGTATACATGGGGAAATGAAGGAAATCGTAAGGAGGGTTGCTGTGGTGTCAAGGAAAGAGCCTGTCAATGCAATGTAATGCACAAGGCAAATATATATATATAGTCACACTACATGCACTCCTACATGAATAGGCTATAGACATATGACTAAGTTATTGCAGAACTACTACTCTAGAATGATATTTGCAAGATCCTACTCATCCTACACTGAAGACTGTCATCACTATTAGATATATGCAATAACTCGGGCAAAGTAGATAAGCAACATGGGACAAAATTGCAGCAAAATAAAACACGTCGCGCATATTTTACATGTAGTATTTGACACAGACTTCACACAATGGATATGCATGTAATGGGTTAACTTCCACAATCATTTTTTTTATGCAGTGAATTTATCAAATTTGCAAAAATCTCATAAACCTGGCTACTACTGTAATAAATCCGGATGGAAAATCTGCAAGATATCTGCCACGTTACCCTAACCTCAAAGTGAATGACCGCTTGCTCGCGCCAGGTTATATTTAGGTGACATGCACATATGATACAATTCTGTCTGTGTGCAGTCTCCACTAGGGGGAGCTCAATGTATATTACTCTTTTACTGAGTTCATTGTATAAATTGTATGCAGTAAACTCAGGAGCTCCACCAGGTGGTAGCTGATGGTATTTTATCATTTAGCTCTATGCAGCAGATTTGGGAATCTACTGAGAAGGACCTATTTTTAATTTATTGGCTATAGCAATTTGTCTGATCAGGCATTTCTTGCTATACAGACGGGGCCCTTAAAGTCCTGTGTTAATGGGGCGGTAATGGCCATATACGACCAGTGACCATTCACTTCTATGGGACTCTTCATCATGAAAGGAGTGGTGTTTATGTACCAATCCATTGACATAGGTGACTTGGGGTTCCCCTTTGTCATGATATGTGGGGCCCTAACAGTTTATATATTCATCTCCTATTCTGTGGATAGATGATAAAAGCATGTTATAAGAAAGCCTCTCAATTTTCATCCAAAATACCCCCCTATGCTTGGGTTCAGTCCCATTGAGCGGTTTTCCTATACCATACTTTATTTGCCTTCTATTAATTGCTGAAAGTTCTACTGGCCACTAGGGGCGCTATACCGTTGCCTCCTACTGTATAGACTTGTTTTTGCTATAGCACCCCTTGTGGCTAGTAAAAGAAAAAAATCTTACTACAGTTATACCAAGCCGTTACAAAGCATAGATATTAATATTACGTAACTTTTTGTGAGTGTAATGCAGGACAGATGACAAAGGAAGATGGGAACGCCCTATAGGATCATTCTGTCATTTGCTATGATCAAAAATGGGGTGATCACTTTATAGGACAGAATTGCTCAGAATTCCTTTAATAGAATAAGTGGCTCTAAACCATAAAGATTAAGTCCAGAGAAAACCTGATCTGCATTTGTTTTCTGGCCGGTTAATGAGAGATGCAGGAGCCGGGGCGCTGGGGCTGGTGAGGACTACGGAGGGGGAGGTGTTGCTTTAACAGGAAGCCTTTGGAACAGTGATAGGAATTCCATTCTCCTAATGTATTGCAAAATCAATATTGCTAAATCCAGTCCCGGCACAGCTGTCTCACTCAATTACAGCCGCGGTGAGCCTGGACAGACTAAGAGGGGAGGAAAGGTGGAGGGAATACGGGGTCCCCGTACACCTGTCAATCCCCTTACTGCATACACCAATTAACTCATTCCCTGCTATCGATAGACGTTTGTATTCTGTTCTGTATATTCCCATTTTCCAATACCGTGATTCCAGTCGCCACTCTCTTCTTTCAAGTGGTAGACGCCCCTCCACAACCGCCATATGGCCTAAAAGACGTATGGACGGGGGCTTTCTTTACAAGACAAACCCTTTAATAATTTGATAGGGTATAATTAAAAGCAATGTTTGATTTAGAAACCCATTCTATGAGAGTCTCAATTAGATTGTGTCTTGCCCTCTGGAGGGATCAATATATGTAATACTTCATTCTTCCTGTGGGGGTGCTGCAGGGAATTGAACAAGTGCTGCCAGGTCCCTACACAGATTACAGCTGGATACTGAGCGTCTTTTGGGCAATATATCCTTATTTTTCAGTGTTCCCTTCTTATGGAAATGAACTGTATAAAGCAAACAACCGTTTTACAAAAATAAAAGTTTCTGCCCCTGTGTCAGTATTTACACAATAAGGATGTATGACATCTCCAGAATATAAGGAGACAAACAGTGAATTAAAGCTGATAAAAAGTGGTCCTACCAACCTGTGTGGAAATATGGGTTGACAGCGTAGGGGAAACCAAAGGGAAGTGGCTGAGGTGGAGGCACTGAGCTGGAGGGCAAATATTTTGCATCTCCTTTGTTGATTCCTGGTCCCAAAAGATGGGTAGGTGACTCTGATGGAGCACATGTCAGGCTTTGGTGGGTGTGTGAGTCACTTGACTCTTTTAGAGACTCTCCTCCTTTGAGAGGATCTTTCCCCTCTTGCAGTTCATGGGACGAGGAGGAGGCACCACGTTCAGCTCTTAGACTGTCTGTCTTCTCCTCTGCCTCACTCTCTGAATCTTTCATCTCCTCATCATTTCCATCAGACGCCCCCTCCCTTATACGTTGATCCAAGAGTTCCTTTGTTTCGCTGTGGTTTCCTTGGGGCTCCATCCGGTGATGACCAGACTTTCGACTTGTCCTCCTTGCACTCTGGGATTCCTTGGGAGGAGGCACGCTAGGGACCCCCTGATGATTCAGAGAGAGCAGTGGGGTATTATTGTGCCTTAAGACAAGCATGGCATTCCTTCTGGAAAGTTCCTCTCTTAAGGGGTGACCCTCAGGGAGCTCGTGCATGTTGCGTAGTGCAGGGTGGTCAGGGGGTAGCCCTGGGTGAAGCGTCAGTGGATCGCCAGCTAGAAGTCGCTGTCTGTGAAGATTCTCCAGCTCCTTTTGGCGTATAATTTCTGCCGACATCTCAAGTCTACGAGAAAAATAAGGAAACAAGTTGAATTACAAAGAGCTGTAGAAATATATACTATCAAGACTATCAAATGGGTAGAGGGGATGTAGCCTCTGCCAGCAGCTTACATCTGCCAAATGGATTGGACATGTTGAAAGCCAACTACCCAATCCTTATCTCCTCCTACAAGAGGTGCTCATAAACATTAGATGGGCAGCTACCCCCCCCCCCCCAAATTGTAGGGTTCCAATGTGTATGACCAGTTCAATATCGAGTCAAGAGATGCTCTCCTTGTGATGCTAAAAGTCGGATATAGTAGCAAGAAAGGCGTTTCTATAATGGGGCAGAATAGTAATACAATATAGTCACCTGGCCAGGTTCTGTTTCCGTAGAATTTCCTGCTGCCGTGCAAATATTTCAGCTTGGGCTGGTTGCAGAAAACCGTAACCTGCAGAAATAGAAATATATATAGTAAAGCATCTGGTCACTATAAACTTTTCTCCCAAATATATAGGTGTGCTGACTTAAAGTAGAGAGCCACGACTACAAAAACCGAGCTGCTTTCTTCCAGATATGGCGCCATACCTGTCCTTCAGTTGTGGCTGGTATCGCTGGTATAACCTGTGGACATGTGTGGCACTGTTTTTGGATCAAAGCAGCCATGTTTTCATAAACTCCTTTAGGGCTCGTTCCCACGATGTAACACAGCGCTCATTCTGACACGTAAACACGTGTCAGAGTCAGCGCTTCAAAACAGAATCCCATTGACTTCAATGGGTTCCGTTTACTGCGCGTGACCCATTGGAATCAATGGGTTAAAAAGCCTCCCATTGATTTCAATGTGTAGCGCGCGTAAGACGGAACCCATTGAAGTCAATGGGATTCTGTTTTGAAGCGCTGACTCTGACACGTGTTTACGTGTCAGAATGAGCACTGTGTTACATCGTGGGCCCTTAAGGAGACGTCCGTGGATATATGTACGGTATAGTGATACAGCAAGGCTCCCACAATCCAGGACTAGATCGAGCTCAGGCATCTGGACTATGGCTTACTAATATTTACATACCTGGACTCTGACACAAGGCGGATGGCACCCCAAGAAACGGTGGTCTCAAGTGTGGCCCCAAGGCAATGTGAGGGGCATTTTGCGGTGACAGCAGAGGAGGCGGATGAGACATCTCCCTAGGAAGTAATTAAAAGTAGATTTTTATTAAATGCATACTTCAGATAGTTACGGTGATCTATTCATACATAATGAATACAGCCCAGACAAGAAAAGGGATATTTTCGCACCATTATGAGCCATTAGAATTTTAATAAACCGATACCGGCGGAACAGACTGCCATTATACCAGTAAATGGAAGCAAGTATTTGTCTTTCCATAATCAAGCCTGACGGTAACATCAATATCAATTATAACTGGAAAGTAATAACTGCGATAATTGTGTCAGTAAATCGCTACAAGAATTTAATGGAAGTCATTTATACACCCTATACGGAGAGCAGGTTGTCAGGTATAAGGCGGTTTTGTATGAATGTCTGTCTAGAAAGTTCAAGTACATAGGAGAAGAGTTTACTAAAAGTTGCAGCCCCCCACCCCCAATATGGAGATCTAGGTGTGTAATGGATCAACAATGGCAAAGACAGATGGGGCCCGGGGTGCTCAAACATTAGCGATACTCCAGTAGCCAAACATTTCTTACAGCTGAGCAGCTTATTCCAACATCTGGGTACTACTCCCATAATTCACGCCGAGACAGGAGTGCGACGGCATGGCATGGCGACACAGTCACATTGGCAATGTAATAAGGCAATAAAACATTAATGACTCTGAGCTGCCAGAGATAGATGGGTCTCTCACCACCCACCATCATTAAGATTAACCTCTCTAATCTTGGAGGGGACCCAATTCAAAGAGCGTTTCTGTCCTCTCTTCTCTCCTTGAAATACCAGGTACCTCAATTAAAAACGCACACAATAACCCGGGTATCAGGTAACGTCTCGCCCGCTCATCTCGCTTTTCCTCCCAAGTTGATCTAGCCATGTGGCAAGGTTTACTATATTTGGCATTGATCAAAAAGACCCCGGTTGGATGCGCCAATTTAGGTATAATGGGGACAATACGCTTGCATGACTCCATATCAGATTAGCATGTAGAGGTATAGTCCTGCCCCATAGGGTGCCATATTGTGGTCATGTCCATAAAACCTGGCATTTTAAGCTTCCGCAGATCCATATAATGGGAGCCGGGGACTGATGTGACGGGGAAAAGTTTGATGTCCATCTATGTAACGCGCCGATATTACTGTATTTCCATCATTGTGCGATGTACAGCTGACCCCCAGCCTATTTTCTCCAACAAGCCCCCACATATTATTACCTCCCCCCCAGCGCTCCCCTCACTCAGCACTAAACTAATTGCACTGCTCGTGTTGTCTGGGAAGAGCGGCCATCGATTCCTCGCTGCTGAAACGTCCTGCTAATCGTATCAGCGCTCCGCCAGCTCCTCGCACTCTACTGGCAGCTCCAATTAATCTCAGGTAACGCAGAAAGTGACCTTCGGCTCCGAGCCGGGGCAGCAGCCAAGCGATGCTTATGTAATTACACCGTGAAGTGTGTAATCACCTGGCCTAATCCCCCAGGCCCGACAATTAGCCGAGGCCTCTGTCGCTGGGCTGCCAAGTGCTCTGCCACCCGGACAGCCTGCAGATGAATAACGGTCAATTAAAGCTGCATGGCGGGGGCGAGGAGGTGTCCGGTCGATGTAATTAGCTGTAATCATGGGGAGACGAGGCTGCCAGACGTGAGGCGGCTTTTATATAGGATGCAATGTGGGAAATCAGGCGGCGTTTAACCATTTCACCGCTGGCTAGTCTCTGCATGCTACACAGCATTCATGAATGATATTACGCCGGCTCCCGCTCCGACCAATGCAGCAGAAAATCTCTAGCAGAGGATGTACAACGTCGGAGCGGAGCGAGAAAAAGACTGTACGCACAGCATCGCATGTGAATGGAGCCGTGAGATCATTTCATCGTGTTGGGTATCTGTCTGAGTCTTGTTTTTGCCTAAAATGGTCAGTATAAAATGGAAAAAATCTAAGTTGTAATTCCTATTAAAGGTCGTCTATCTTTGAGCTCAAGAGGGATCAAGAGGACCCATTCCCTCTCCAGAAACACCACTTTTAGTAAATAATTGTATTCCTCTAACTATTCCGTAGCAATTACAATAACAATTTCCTTAGAACTCTGAATTGTGTTAATTGACAAGTGGGCGTTACCAGTTGAGAACGTGTCCCTACTCACTAACAGTCCAATCGGTGCTGTTGAACTGTAAACAAAGGGAATAGTTACAGCCAATTGTCAGTTTATTAACCTTTCCAGGAGGAATAACAGAGCAACAAAAGGAACACAAAGTTCTAAAGAACAATGATCCTAAATGATCTCCTGGGAAATTTAAGACAGAGATGTCAGGGTAAATGACAGATCTTTAAACAACACATGTAGGGCTCATGATATGTGGTCTGTAAACACGGAGCCTTGGGTCCAATGTGTTACGCTGACAGGCGGATTCAGAAGATATATGAATATATCATGTATCTCAGTGTCCCCAGACTCCTAGAATTAGCATAGTTCTGCGGCGATACATCATATATATATACGTGCGAAAGACTCCTATGTGGGTCGATACGTGGTGGATTGCTACAAGCAATCAATTGACAAGATGCTGGCCGATTGCACTATATATATATATATATATATATATATATATATATATATATATATATATGCGTATATTTTATACAGTTGTCACCCAACTTTCCTAGAGCCAGATGCTCTGAGTTCTATTGCGCTTGCCATGTGTAAATTCCCACTGGTGCGACATCCATTGGTGACCCGTCCTGATGTCATTGGGTGACACGTCCTTGCTTGTCCATGGATACGAAGCCATTCTGCTAATGTCCGTGCCCAGCCTGACCACCCTAGACTTCATTATTGCCATCAGATGGAGCGGCAGGCATCGATTGATCACATTTGCGCCATGCCGGAGGAGACAAAACCACTTATGTAGTAAATCTCTCACGTTCTAAGCAGGGCCACGGTATATTAGCAATATACGGAAGTGAATGGATGACCCCGACGCTCTCTGCGCAGATACACGGGTCCCAACTGCACACTCAGACACCTCATACGCACAGGCTCACGGCCAAAAGGCATTAATGGACACCTTAATGGCTACCTTAACCCTGTCCTGCGCATGTTGCCATAGAAACAGCCCATGATGGAACCCTGGGGACAGGGCAGTGAAATCCGAGGCCTGCGGTCACCGCGCACTATTTGTAGCAGTGTTTAGATACTTCCCACTATTTCCATAATTGTGTCACTGACTAATGGTCAGCCATAATGTCCGCCTTACAACCAAGCGCTGTACCAAATACGCTATAAATAAGGCATAAATTATTATATTGTAATCCATTATTAATGAACGCTTTCCCTATATTACCAGTGACTACAAGCCATTCAGTCGTCCTATTCCTGTCAGGAACACATTCGCCATCAGGACTCATACAGGCCACAATATGGCGGCAGCGGATTCCCATTTACAATGTGGCAAAGCTCTGTCGCGTTACCTTGGCGGTTCATATTGTTTTCCTAGTGCATGTATATGGCGGTGAGGGGTAAGAAGGTGAATGTGACGGCCTATTGATAAACCGTCACATCTGATGTGGCTGATAACAGGGAACAATACCAGCGGTTACTCCTTTACATATCACCCTATGTCCAAATCCTAGTGACCTATAAGCGGTGTATATAAGTGTATACACAGTAACGTGAGTCACACAAGATGTCTCTTCTGCTTAACACTGGAGTGTAAATAGGTTTCAGCATAGATGGCAGATCAGCCTGGGAAGCCAGGGGCTAGATAGCGGATTTGGTTCTGGCACAGGAATGGCCCTGGGATCCTGTGTCTGTTTCTCTGCTCTCCGCTCCTACAGCCGTGCACGGCATTAAGGGATTTGCGCTGCACGCTGCTAAATTTGATATGTCCTTTAACAGGAGACAAATGGTTCACGAGGCTTTAAAAGTATTGACTTTTCTTTAACAATAAGCGCTAATGGCCTTCAAATAATCAATAGTTAAAGTCATTACAGGGTTACATTATACGGTTAAAATCAGCCGCTGCCCTTCTTAACCCTGTCTTGTCCCTAGATAGATTCTGATCTAAGCAAAATCTGAAAAAAAAAAATTATACATTTTTTTTTTTATACAAACCACCTTAAAACGTATTTCTGTCCATTGTTACTTCTTGATACAGCATATAAGTATTGCACTATTTCCTCCAACCTTTGGGGGGCAGAGTCTCCTTCTCTTCTCCAGAAACACTGCCACTCTGGTCCATAGGCTGCTTCTGGTATTGCAGCTTAGCCCTATTAATTTGTAAGGGGCTGATGTGCAATACCAAGAACATCCCACAGACCAGAGTGGCGCTGTTTCTTGAAATAAAAGCAATAATATTTGATAGTAATACAACCCTAGGAGCAAACATTAGGTCTGTTCTGCTCTCTTCTGTTCCTTGGAAAGCTGGGTAACATGGGCGGCATTATAACTCCCCTATAATTGCCAAGCATCCTGACCTTATACTGCTGCATACAAATGTGCCCAAAGGCTAGTGATGGTCATTGGTTACTAAGCTACTTAAAGGGGTCACTCACTGGACATGTCCATTTCAATAATTATATTCCTCATGAAATAAGAATTCTGGAGCATCCGGTCTCAGAAATCTGTGTTGTGCCGTTCCTCTGTTATTCCTCTTAGAAGTGTACCAAAAAATTTTCACCTGGGTGTTACCACTTGGGGAAGGGAAGCGGGGTGGTACTGACCTACTCTGACATATTTCACCCAGGGCAGCCAGTGTCAGATTATTGAGGGACACACCTCTTTCACAAGGGGAATGGTATTGCCCAACTGTGATTTTAATGCAGAGGAGTAACAGAGGAACACAGGATCATATAAAAGACAGATTCTCCCCAATTGTTATTTCAAGAGGAATACAAGTCAGAAATAGGACAGGTCCCCTTTAAGGGCTTATATTTCTGGGTAATGTTATATTCGAGAGGTGATAAAATCCTTAGAATAACGTTAGATGGCCGCCACTAACCGCCACGCTACGGATAATTTTTATCATGTACAAATTAACAATAGCGGATGATTTCCAATCATGGAGACTTGTCCGATCTATATCTAGTTCTAGTTCAATCCCAACAATTAACCCCTCCTCTGCTGTAATGGCCATACATAGAGACTGGACGCATGCTGCTCTGGAGGACTGAATATATGAGCTGTCGGGCTAAGTGCAGTGATAGGAGTTCCCTGGATACATTGTGGCCTCACACTGGGACATTTTTCCTCTCCTGGAGTTCCCACACAGGAAGATGGGATGGAATCCTAACCCCATGCCAAGCCTTCTCCAACCCCTTGCAATTCCCTCTATCTCCGGCTGCCATAAATCTACCTTCCACTCACGCACCCTGCCTGAGGGAGGGAACTGGGAATGGAGAAAGAGGGGGGTGAGATTCTGTCAGCTCCAGCTATGTGCTCCAGGCTAGCCGGCTTCATCTTGACTTTAACCCCTTCCAACCACATAGATAATGGCCGTGACTCTATATGAGAGCTGACTCAATGGATGATTAAGTGCCTATAATAAGAATTATATATACCACACATATATATTGATTTCCTTCCGCATCTGCTGTGATATTACATCCAGGCTCCTTTTGTAGAACACTGCCACCTAGTGTCCAGATTTACATGCAATTCGTAGCTGAAATGCAACGACGCACTGAGCATTTAGGCACATCGAGAGCTCTGAGAAATACACATTTCTAGCACGATCGGGGCAATTTATTATTTCTGTCTTTTATTGCGCATGTTGTTTTTGTGACAACTTGGTTTTCATTTAGCGTGATTTACTAATCCGGCGTGCATCATTATATAAATATAAATTTGGCTCGTCGGCACTTGCACCTCAACGTGCCAGAATGCCTTCAACATTGTCAGTCTCAGTTCTCACCAAGTGTTTACGGGGATCTTTTACGCCAAAGCTTTGTGCCAGGAACTGACTGTGAACTGTAATAAACACGTCAAAAACGTACACACTGCTTAAAGGGGCACTCCCATCTCGGGCATTTATAGTATATCCATTAATGTCTGATAGACGCGGGTCCAGGATCTCGTGCACTGCCATAAAAGTGAATGGACAGAGTAGCAGTTTCATTTTTGCTTCTCCATTTACAGGGAATATAGAGACTTAAACCGGGACTTTGTTGAATGGTGCCAGCGGGACCACCTCAGGATTAATGCTGGGAAGACCAAGGCGATGGTGGTGGACTTTAGTAAACGTAGAAGTGCTCCGATCCCAGTGGAGATCCAAGGGACAGGCATTGAGATAGTCGAGACCTATAAGTACCTGGGTGTGGTCTTCAATAATAAACTAGACTGGGCTGATCACCTGGAGACGCTGCACAGAAAGGGCCCCAGCAGGCTCTACCTGCTCAGGAGGCTGAGGGCCTTCGGAGTCCAGGGGCCACTTCTTAGGGCCTTTTTCAACTCTGTGGTTGCTTCAGCCATCTTTTTAGGTGTGACCTACTGGGGGAGAAGTATATCAACCAGGGACAGAAATAGACTTGACAGGCTGATCAGAAGGGCCAGCTCTGTCCTGGGGAGCCCCCTGGACCCAGTACAGGTGGTGGGTGACAGAAGGATACTGTCTGTGGTGACCTCCATGCGGGAGAACAAATCCCACCCCATGTATGAGACCTTGATGGGACTTGGCAGCACTGTAAGTGACCGTCTGCTCCACCCCAAGTGTGAGAAGGAGCTATCGCAGGTCCTTCCTCCCAACCACGATCAGGCTGTATAATCTATATCAGTCCAAGCGAATATCACTCCGCAAAGAGAACTAAATGATCCTGAAGTCTTCCTTCTTTCTTCTCTTCCTTAGCTGCTATGGACTCCTAGTATATCTTCTATTCTCAGCATATGTGTGTCTACGTCTGTAATATATTACTGTGTATTATCCTGTATCTGTATTACTATGCTACTGAAATTTCCTCACTGTGGGACTATTAAAGGATTATCTTATTTACAGCATCTGAAAAATGGGGTTCAGGGGACCCCTGTTCTCGAGAAGTAGGACCTACATTTATTGAATATTTGGGGCATAACGTCTGAGATGGGAATACAAATAATAAAGGACAGGCAAAAATTTGGCCAAAAATAGATGCGTCTAGTGCCAGAAGACAGGTGCATTAGGCACTAATACCTAATACACCAATTTTTTGGCCTACTGATGCCCTTTTGAGGGCGCCTGGGCAGGTTCCTTCAGTACATTCTTCACAATTTTTCTGTCACCAATGAGAAGGACTGACTGGACCTGGTTGACAGATGACATTCAGACAGCCATAAGCCCCGCCAGTCTCCTGGATGACAGTCACAAGAGTTTCAGGCTCGTCTTGCTATTAAGTTAGGGGAAAAAATTGTCTGGCAACAGGCCCCTCCGGGAGCTGGATAATCCCACCCTGTCAAGTCTACACCAGACAGAAGAAAAACAACCACAGTTTTTGTTTGCCAAACACTGATCCTATAGAAAGCCCCAGGACTCTCCCGCCTCCTTACTGGAATGAGCCGTTATTTACTAGTCCTCTGCCAGCATCAACGGCAGAAGATCCAGCGAGGCCCAGACAATGATCCTTTATCTGGTGATAAACAACCATTGCATTCCCCTTCTCAAGTCTGGAGCACAGAGAAGGCCTCGCTCCCTTCCAGATGGAAAGTGCAGGTCGGAGCCAGATCTTACTCCTCAGACACACTTGCTCCCTTCTCTCTTGCTCTCTCCCCCACCCAAACATGCTTTCTTCATCTATTCCTCTGACTTCCCTGGAAGACTTCCAGGCCACACAGAGGTTGGGAGGTTTTCCTGGAGTTATGCTGGACAGGAACCATGCAATCCCCACAACTGGCGTGTCTGTGTCTGCAGCTTTCCCCATGATGGGAAGGGTTAGCCAAAGTGCAAGCCCCTTCGCTCACTTGTGTTCCCACAACACTGTCATACTTAATGCAATCCTACTGCCGAGGCTGATCCTACACATCCTTCCAGAGCTATAAGCCTAGTCGTCTTTCCAAGGAGACAGATTAACATCTTAAAGCCTTCCAATCTCGCTTAGGAACCAACAATCCCTGTGTGACAACACAGACTACATAAGAGGAAAGAAAAGAAAGAAAAGGGCAGCGAAGCCAGAAACGACAATTACAGAAAAGTGGAAAATAAACTGAGATTAACAATCTGTAGATCCATCTAAACACTTAAAGGATTGTGCAAGTGAGCGGCCCAGCCTTCCCTGGCCATGCCCTACGCAGGTGGTTCCACATCCAAACAATAGAACACATTATCAGTTATGTATATGGAAGAACATGGTTCGAGAGGTTCTTAGATAGAGATTGTTGATGAACATCTTCACCCCATTGAAAACTGGGCTATAAATACAAGCACAGCATCGCAGAATGTATAGTGGCCGCGCTTGGTATTGCAACTCATTAATTTCAAAAGGACTCAGCTGAAGCATGGCTAAGGGACCAATGGACATGATGTCACTACCCGACAAGCCGAAGTAGACCCATAAACCCCTTTAAGTAGAATATATGTCTACAGTTCAGCATATTATTGGACTGGCCAAGGATGCAGCAATGTAATGGAAAATATATCTCCAATACTTCATAACTTGCACTTTGTTCTCCTCACAAACCACATTTATCCACCAACCACGGTACAGACGGTAGAGATAAGATTGCTTGGGGGCTCTTGTCTCCTGTTCTTCCCCATACTTGAAGACCACCTTAAACCACCTTCACCAACTTGAGTTTTATTCTTAATGGGTGCCTTTCCACCGATTCCAGCGCAGTTATAATGTTTTCTCTAGCCCCCACCATTCAATAAGTGCTCTTAGTTTTGATGCCTGATACATTAACTAGACTTCCCAGTGTCAAGTGGGTGGAGTTAAGGTCTAGGCAAGGGGGTGTGATTCATACAATCACACGGGCAATGCATATGGAATCCACGCAGAAAAAAAGCCTCCCATTGACTTCAATGGGTTCCTTTTTCCGCTCAGATTCTGCGTCAGAATCCGCGCCCTAAAACTCTTTGTGCATTGACCCTGAAAGGCAGTCCAGCTGTTTGGAGCTATGAATCATGCCCCTTGTATGCTCCTGTCTGACACCACCCACTTCACATAAGAGAGTCAGGCACCAAAACTAACTGCACTTATTGTTCAGGAATGGTGGGGGCTAGAGAGAAAATTCCAACGGTGCAGGAATGAGTGGATGGGTGGATATTAGTGAAAGAAAAGAGAGCAAGTTGGTGGAAGTGGTGAAAGGTCCTCTTTACCATGCCATACTTTTCTCCCCTAGTAGTATTGCTTCTAAGGTGAACTTGGCTGGATCTGTAGGAACCAATACTGGCGGGGGCTGGAAATTTTTGGCAATCATCTGATCGGTATTGCCTTCATTTTTAAAAGAGGGGGTCTTGGTGAAACAACCCATCGTAGCATACATTTGCCATTACATGCTGTTCATTTCTAGAGCTTGTACTTCTAGCTAGGACTTGTTCCGATGACCTAAATCTAGTCCCGTGCATACTTGAGGAGGCGCTATATAAGACACCTATATGTGGAAGTTTGCACAATCCCACTCTCGGTGTGCCGTGCGTCAAGACTGCTGCCCACACAGCGTTTCTTACTCACTTTCACACATAAGTAACCTTTCAATCTGTCATGTTATTTCGCTAGCACAAGGTCCCACAATGTTTGCACAGGTTGTCACATAATTGCTGGATAAGACGCTATCAGGAAATGAGCCTGAACTTGTGTTCGCCTACTACTTAACAACCTCTATTTTAGATATTAGGTGACACAAAAGCCACAAGCACAAAATCTGTTCGAGAAGATCAAAAGCCAATACTGGCAAAGATTTGCATGGTTTGCTCTAATTCCAGAGATATGGGCCCTAAGACGGGGGATGTGTAGGGTCTATGTACCGCTGACCTGTCATATTCGGGAAGACAAAGAGAGAGTGGGACTTGGACATATTGACATCAAATACTGTAGGAGGAACATAATCAGTTTATGCAGGGGCAGAGCCTGAAGGGGTAAACAAGGATGTACCCCGAGAGCCAGGTTACTTTACTATGATCAAGATATTTAAAGGGTTTGTCCAGGAGGAGAAAAATATGGCTGCCATACGTGTCCACAAGTTGTGTATGTTATGGCTGCTCAGCCTTATTCATTACAAGGGACCTGAGCTGCAGTACCAGATATGACCCATGGACAGGTGTGGCGATGTTTTGGGAGCAAATCAGTTATAGTTTCCTAATCCTTAACATCTCCCATAAATATTGGGCTAGGGCGACATCCTGTGTAAGAGAGCACAGTAAGCCGAGCATGGACGTTGCAATATGGTGTGACAATCACTACCAGACCCTGGAGACTGAGGGGGGCTCAAAGACCTCTCTACAGCATAATAAGACCACAGATAGGTGGGGGTCCGGTTACAGATTTTGCACTGGGGTCAGGAGGTACATGGTACGCTCCTTGTCCCAAGAGATCCATCATTATCCATAAATAATGCTTCCCTCCATATCCTGCTGAACCCCACAAATGTAATTTTATTTACACAACCCCTTATGTTTTCTCACCATCATTGCAGTATTTGCAATTAGGTAAAACCCCCATAAAAGTGATAATTTAAAAATAATCCTAATATAGTAATAAATGTCACACAATGGACACATATAATGTAATCTCTTCCGGTTGCACAGTGTCACCCCCATGGGTCATACGCTACCTGTCAGTGAAGTGGGAGGTGTCCCGATGCTGCGGCAGGCCTTGCTTCCTCCTCTGACTTGAGGAGTTACTGGAGGTGGGTATGTGAGCTTCCATCGCTCCTGGGTTTCGCACCACAGCAGCTGCCACTTCTTGTCGTGCCCGGAGCAGATCTGCCAAAAGAAGAGCGGAAACTGTGTCAAGCTGAAATACCCTGGAGTGCTGCAAACTATTCTCAAGTCGTCTCCTGACAAAGATATCCTTGAGTAATCCGTCCTCCTTCCTTCCCCACCTACCTCCCTCATCCCAGCGTGTGGGGGCATTACCTGGCTGCTCGCAGGGATCATCCTGCTCCTTATCAGCCTCTCTCTCCATCTCTTGACCTCTTTTACTCACTTCTCTATCCTCCCTTCTTTGGCGGTTTCTTTCTCCCCTTTTCGCTCCTTCTCTCAGAACGAAGCAATCAAAACCACATGTTTTTCTGCCATTGGAACTAGTCATGCCTTTAACTCGAAAACATACGGCGCTGAGTCACCCCCGGGGTGGGGGGTTGTGAGGGGCGGACCAAGTTCCTCTTCCCCAAGTAAAAAAAAAAAAAGAAGAAGAGGGCATTATAGTTCCAGACAACGTCGTGTTCTTTACGTTGCGTTCGCTATCTATGTATTACGTCTTCTAAGTATTGCCGGTAACACTTCTACTGGCTGGAGAAATCCGTATACCAAAAGTTGTTTTCCATCTTGGGAACCAACACAAAGCACCCCGGGGTCCTTCCTCGCCTAAGTTTGTAAGGCCAGGATTACTGCGCCTTTCTTCAGGAACACATCCTAATTTTGGCAATGGAAAAAACGTGCGAAGCGACTGAATAAAAGTGATTTTCCAGGCACAGCAGCCTGAGATGGAAGAAATGTGAATAAAACCTGCTCTGTGTCAGGATCCGACTGGACAAATATTAGGCGGACGACTACAGCTCGCTTCATCGTGTGAGTCTTAATTGTCGCCCGGGCAGCAAGTACTCGCATTTCACTAGTGCTAGGCTAGGGCTACACAGAATTGTGGTACATATCATACTAGTAGAGGCAACTAAGGCTAGGACTATACAGCGACTTATGCCGTGCAATCACGACTAATAATAGTGAATATGGTTGATCAGAGCCCTGGCATGGTTGGCATTGGTCACAGCAACGTGCAGGTACAATAGGACCACATTCATGCTCAAGGTGCTGCGTTGCAGTGTAATAGCGTGAAAGTGTGATCTTATGATATACAAGTACAAGTCACCGCGTAGTCCTAATCTAATGATAGCGAATGTAGTTGCACAGAAATCCAGCAAGGTTAGAGAAACTTGCAGGTCACAATGGAGCTACATTCACCATCACCGTGTTGTGGCGTGAAATTGTGATCTTATGATACGTGAGTCCCAACCTCCTGGTAATAAATGCGATCACAGAGAAATTGTCAGGTTATGGTAACTTGCTGGTCAGTACGTAACCGCGTTCAATAGCATTAGCTGCAATGCAGTAGTGCGACATTGTGTATTTTAGTCGCGAAATGGTAAAGCTGATGATAGATAATACGGACACACATTTATGGTACATCTGTCACTCTGTATAATGTATTGCATTCATTCATCTGCTATGGACTGTGTAATGACAATGAGGAGGCAGCGCAATCAATGATCATTAGCGGTAGAGATGCCCAGACACAATTAACGCGGCTTGGTTAATTGCCTTCTTAGGGGTGCGGATCTTGTCGCCTGGAGGTACTGCTTTGAGTCGGGCTATGTCTGCCTGCCGCAGATCCTGGAGTCTGAGGCTCCAGGTTACCAACTGTGTAGCTGGATCCTGAGCGATCTGTGAGATGCACTGTGTAGATGAGATATGGCAGTTCAGCCTGGGGGGGCTTCCCAGCTGCAGCGCTTGGCAGTCATGGGGGTGTCATAGCCTGTCAGAGCTGGCGGCTTTAGGAGCGCAAGCCACAGCGATAGGAGGGGGGAAGGGGGGCATCAGCGAATGCAAAAGAAGCCGGAATTGTCTGCAAGCTAAAATTGTCTGACCACCAAGAGATAATAATCAAATTTACATTTGGATGTCGCAGGATCTTAAAGTACCACATCCCTTTCCTAGCAACTGCCACAAGATATCTGCTGAAAACGTACTCACATGTCTGTGCTATGTTTGATGTAACCAATATCCGTGCACAAAGCAACTTAAGAGATGGGGACCCCCTACCGCGGTTGGTCTGCCACGGATAACTTAAAGGAGCACTAAACCTAAATTAGAAAGGCTATCATGGTGGGAACATGTTGCATCTGAGCGCAAACATCCAAACCGTGCCCACATGTGGTGGCGAATCTTCAGACGATTTATCGGTAAAATTGTGTAGCCATTCTTCACAGCGTGTGGTCGCGGTATGGGGTTTACATTTAGCTCTACCTTGTGGTCTTGGCAGCTTATTATTAACCCTCTGAAATGTGACGGCGAGAGGTATAGTCAACACAAGCGGGGTACAAAATGAGAACGTCAGTGATATTATGGTCAGACAACACTAAAGGGCTGATAACAGGGAACAACAGACTGCATTTAAGTGCAGAGTAATTTTAGATATGGCTTCAGGCGATGTCCCTTTAAAAGTCAGTCCTTCTAACCCACATCACGTCTCCTATTCTCTTCGGAATGACCTGCATGCACAACCACAGCTTCCTCTGTCAGCGCAGAGTGGCAGCATGGTCACTGAGGGCAGCGCCAAGTGCCAGAGAGCAAGTGTGCACAGGAAAATGACAAGGAGGAAGGCGCAGTGGGAAGGATGCCGTGCTACATAATGTAAGATAACAGCATGTACCACTCTGTGCTGGGTGAAAATACGACAAGATACGGAACGTGATGTTCCGCGCCGCAGGTAAGTGAAATAAATGACTGTCCTGATAAATGAAGAACAGGCATTTGTATTCACTAAGTGATAGAAACGTGTGCAATTGGCTAAAAAGATGGATGACCGGCCATAATGGTTGTCACCCAGCTTTTCCAGGACATTTTAGAAAGCTTTAACGTTCCATGTACACAACTATAAGGTCCACGAAAATAGAACGGACAGCATCTGTATGCCGCCCGTGGTTTTTACGGACCCTAGCAATAGAATAGACGATACTAAGGGTCCATCCACACGGAGGAAAATGGTGAGGAATTTGGTGTGGAATTTCAGCGCTGAAAAAAAAGCCTCCCATTGACTTCAATGGGTTCCAGCAGAAAAAGGAACCTATTGACTTCAATGGGAGGCTTTTTTTTCAGCGCTGAAATTCCACACCAAATTCCTCACCTGGACCCTTAACCACTAAGATGGACAGAAACAAGGCCCCATGCACACGACCGAGTGCCCTTTGAGATAGATTGTGCCATCCGTGATACTCTCACCTCTATGGCAGCTTTCAATCCGTTCTGTTTCGATGGCACAAAGCAGGATAGGGCCTGCTCTATATACGACAGAACCGAGGGCCCCCTTGGAAGGGTCTCGGCCTATAAATTAGGCCTAAGACCTGCTATAGTTTTGAAAAAGGCCGATGTGCAATGGGTCAGTATACAGTCCAGTATATAGAAAACAAATACAGTGAGCAAGGGGCCTACAATATATCATGTAGTGCATTGTATAGCCTGATATAAGATGTTACTTTGTTATTATTATTATTTTACTTCCTATCCTACATCCTCTTTAATGTCGGATCCTATTCTGTATAATAAATCAACGGACCCCAGGTAAGCGCGTCTTCTAATGAAATCCTTGCAGCATTCCTGTAACGTCCGCTGACATGTCGCTTGACTCGCTCGCTATCAGTGACAGGCCCGGATGTGGTGCCCTGACTCAGGCCCCCGCCGCCTCTGAATGTGCAGAAGGCAGGCCGCCTCTCTGACAGCTGGAAACATCACATGGAGTGACACTTTAAGCCCAGGAGGCTACGGGTAAAGCCAGGATCAGAAGGCAGGATTAATATTAGACAGGAGAAAGCAGAGATAAAAATCTTCATGGATCTGCATTTGTATCACGATTGATGGGAAGAGAGACCAGAGGCCACGCTTCAGATATTGCCTCACCCTATAAAGTGATTCCTAATGTACTCCCCTATCCCGCACAAAGCACTTTTAATTATTGATATCTCCTAGTAGTCGCCATGTACAGGTATATATTAAAATGCACTCAGTACGTACACGGAGTGGCGCCAGCCGTCCTGTCATCTGACACAATATGCATGAGAATGGCATTTATCAAACCTGCCTCAGGGATATCGCTGCGTCCCGATGAGATGATAATCTGCCTTCTCCTAGGAGGCCATGCACAGCAAACTGTCTGACGCCAAAATAGGCAAACCTTAAAAATCGTATAAATCTTCGAAAAACTGGAAATTCAGCCTCCGCCACCTGACAGCGTGCAATCCCACTATCTTATAGGTATCCTCTCCCCTACTACATGGAAACGCACGCTAGTAAAGATCCACCCAGTCATCTGTATAACGAAATACTCCCTCTGCTGGATCCTACCGTATCCAGCAGGAGGAATAGTTATTTAGACAGGGGACACGAGTAAACGGAATGACCTTTCCTATAGATCCATATTTCGAGTCGGGAGAACAAAGGTTTCGAAGGAGCAATACGCTGAATGAATAAATTATATTTTTACGCTATGGTGGATGCGTATTTCTATGACATAGCTTATATATAGCTTACTCCACTTTTTAAATTTTTTTATGCAAAAGTGTCCACTAGGGGGCTTTACATCAATAGAAATTCAAATTTTCTATATTTATTTGCTATTTACATACATTTTATTCCACTTAATTTATTTAGAATATAGGATATTATTGTATTATTATATACAGTATTACCGATATCATTATTAATAAGATGATCTATCATTGCAGGTCTCTCTGTAATGCCGAGGAAGTGCGATTGTTATCAGGGAATCAGTCACTATCTGAAGTCCCTTCCCCCACCCTCAGGCTGGTACATTTTAATAAATCAAGGCCACCCCTTGACTCTCCGTCACGACTGAGAGTAATGATTTTAATAAATCAAAGCCCTAACGGGTTAGCGGAGCTGTGGCCTTGATTTATTAAAATCTGTGCTCAGAATCTCAGCCTCATCCCTGTGAAAACAGCTGCGGTGACTTTAAGTGACTGCGCCTTCCACCGGCGTGCCTATGGATACGCTCTTCTGTATCAATATCCTCAAATGTTCAAGCACGCCTACAAGATCTCACGGTGTAACAAATCCATAAATCAGAGGAAAGGAGAAGAGCGTTTGTGGTTGAACGTTTCCGTTCCTGTTAAAACGGAAGAGGTAATGAAAGGGTTAATCCCATAAAGTGATGGCAAAGCATAGCTAGGATATGCCATCATTTGTCATCAGTGGGACCCCACTTATCCGGAGAATAAAGGGGATGTAGCAATGATTTTTTTTTTTTTGCAGGTGGCCCTATACATATTCCCTTGTATTGTCACAGGCCTGTGTATGGGGCCCGGCGCTCAGGAGCAAAACTCCTTTGCGACCTGGGCTCATTGCAGGAAATAAACGGCACACAGATATACATTTCATCAGAGGTCCTCATGCTTACCGCTGTGGGTAGGTACCGCCATGGTGTTAGCCAGTTGGTACAGCCGTTGCTGTTGCTCCTCGAAACTACCGTGTTCGTTAAGTGCTGACATCATACGTCTGTAGTGCTCCTCGGGGGTCATTTGAGCCAATGGCTCCTCCAGCAAAGGAGTCTGGGAGTTTTCTGTGGCAGAAAAGAAAATTAAATGTAATTTTTGGCCATAAAAAAGGAGACAAATTGCATGTATAACTATAACCCTGTGGCTTGTGCTCCATGTTTTTGATCCTTATGGATAGACCATGAATATCTGATTGCAGGGGGCTGACAGATGGACCCCGCATCTATCAGTTGTATGGTGCTGATGCTCATATCATCGAACCGGGCTGGAAGCAGTTGGCACCGTGCCCTATATGGTGGCTGGGCACTGTTACTGCAGCTTAGGTCCCCTGAGCTGCAGTACCACCATCTGGCCACTATACAGGGACTGGAGTTTTTTTTTTGCTTTTGGCCCCATGTTGTGTATATTACAAGCATCAGAAGCGGCCCTGTACAGTTGACCAAAGCAGGAACCATCTGCCAGCCAACCCGCCGATCAGATAGGCCATCAATCTTAGAAATCAGATAACCCCTTTACTGGGGTAATATCACTCCTTAAGGAGAGATCACCAAGTCGGCTGTATTATTATTATAATTATTATTATTAACATCAATCCGCACAGAGAACTAAATGATCCTGCAGTATGTCTGTGTTTCTTTATTTTTTAGTTGCTATGATTCCTAGGATTTCTCTATCTGCCATGAGCTTCTATGTGTTTCTCTCTTGTTATATACTACTGTACCATCTATGAAACTGTATCACTGAAATTTCCCCATTGTGGGACTATTAAAGGAATATCTTATCTTATCTTATCACCTTCTCAGGTGTACGGAGTCTTACAAAAGCCTTTTCCGCTCTACTGGGGGATTATGGGAAAAATATGCAAATCTGTTTTCCAAGATGTAGATAGGAAAACAGTGCCTCTGCTTGCTGCCCTCTAGGGGAAAGCAGAGGCACTGTATGCTTTTGTAAGACTCCATACGCCTGAGAAGGTGATGTCTCCTTAAAGAGTGATATTATCATTTTATTTTGAAGCCAGAGTTGGAGTCAGTAACTTTTTTTTCTGCCCAAAATTGGTCACAACTCCGACTTCACTGTCCTGAGGGCATGTATCTTGACACGCAAAAATCCATGCTATGATAGTGTCCTGCCACCTAGGCAAATATACTGTAATATCATCCCATAGGTATGACCTCATAGGTCAAAGTATCTGCACAAACAAGTCGTGAGGGGTGCCCATGATGGTTCCTTCAGGCTCTCTGAAAGATGAGCTTTATCCTTTCCACCATTTGCAGATAAGTTACCAAAGTATACACAGCTCTAGCAAAAAAAACAAAAAGATCAAGGTTGGGCGACATATCTAAAAAGTTATCCTATGTGGCGGACTTTTTGTTAATGTGCATGGGAGCTTTTATTGCCTGTCTGCTAATATATCATGAAGCGGGCTCGTGGTTTGGCCATAGTTCCTAAAATCTAATTAATAATAATTTGTCCATCCCCGATACAAGAGATAACACAATATTCTCCAGGGTCACACCTGCACCAGAGCCCTCATTTCCTACCGGCCCAACAATGTTGATGCACACCTGGGTACATAGACAGCGAGGCCTCTCCTGACGCCCCTGCATGTATATTTATAGCGTGCCGTCACCTGCACACGCGCTACACACTGACCTTTCTGGAAATAGGCAGAGCCAGCCTTGGGGGAAAGAAAACGCAATTACATTCATAAAGACAGGAGCGTGACGCTTCCAGGGCACGAAAACAACAAACAAAGGAGACGACTACTCTCTAAAAAGCGTAAAATGATTCACCAAGTGAAAGAGACTTTCGACAAGGATTGCACAATGAATAAAAAGCGAGTCTGAAGGCTACAAAGCTCCGAGCCTTTATAAAGTAATCAGAAGCTGCTCAGAGAAGAAACGTAGGAGAATAAAGGACAGTAAAGGG
This sequence comes from Leptodactylus fuscus, assembly GCF_031893055.1. Classification (NCBI taxonomy): domain Eukaryota; kingdom Metazoa; phylum Chordata; class Amphibia; order Anura; family Leptodactylidae; genus Leptodactylus; species Leptodactylus fuscus. The sequence goes on along the minus strand of NC_134270.1, from coordinate 29,581,768 downwards.
AGTCTGTCCCCAGATCCCAGTATATCCCCAGCCCTGATGAGAGATAGGTTAGAGTCACGGAAGCACACAGTGATGTCCCTTTGTGAATCGCTGCCGATATGAGCTCTTTGGAGTAATGGGGTGTTACCACTAACCTTCTGGGTGCAATGGGAGCTCCGTCATTGCTCCAAATAGCTCATTTGCATATTGACAAAAACAGCAACAGAGGCACCCATTCACAAAAGGAAAACACAGGTGACCCTAACCTCTGGGCCTGCGTTAGTTAGTAGTAGATGGTGCTCCCATCCACTTCAATTGGAGCGCTGAAGAGTTCGGAGTGCTTTACTTCAGCTATCTCAAGCACTCCCACTGAATCCTAGGTGAGCGCCATCCAACACCATCACCATTCAGCCTGGCTGTGGCCAACATGAGTGCACAGGACCGCTCATTCTCGAGATCGGTCAGGGCGTCAGTGGTCAGGCATACTTTTTGCGGTAGATCCCCTTTAAGAGGAGGCAAACACCATGGGACCAATATTTACTGGCAATCCCTGACATGACTAAGGCTGGTCATGCACCTTAGATAGGATAGCTGAATATGGCCAACAGCTATGTCTTCTGGCCTCCTCATACACATGCATGCTCAGTTTTGAATTGGCAAATGGGAATAAATCCACTATAATGGGTTGGTATCTAAATGTCGGATCCTTATCTCTCCCAAAATCTTCCAGATGGGGCCCCCTTACACAATAGATGATCTGCCAGAACCAACAAAATCGGGGCTTTGGCTGACATCAGTCTAATGTGTGTGACCAGCCTATACCTGGCCATTGAGCTGTCGTATCATCTTGTGGGGGTGGGCTATGGCTAGTGACCACCGCTGGAGGACCAAGGGGCTTTATACTGTCCGCATAGCATCCGGCTAACAAAGAAGTCAGTTCCCTCACTATAAAGGTGGCGCTAGAGCAAGTTCCCCTCACTATAAAGGTGGTGCTAGAGCAAGTTCTCCTATCTTTTCCTACAAGCAGGAGTTATACACATATTCCTTTCCCAGATATCTATCAGAGAATGCTGGGCGTTGTAGTATCACAGGAGTGAGATCGGTTGGAGACCTTACCATGGCCAAACAGAGTTTTTCTATGTCATTTTCTTTGTTGTAACATTATATATAAGAGAATGAAGGAATCAGAAGGCGACAACACATATAGTATGCAGATAAAACCTCCAGCCACGTCTTAGTAGTCACTGAATGTTATTTACAGAGATTACACAATGGCGGATAGATCTGAAGTATACGGCTAACACTATAATCTGCTCATAGTCCTGGATTAGAAAAAAAAAAGAGAAAACGCCAAGACAGGGGTCTCCAATTACCAAGAAGGCCAGACAAAACCTGATCTGGAGCTTTAGATGCACTCAGCCCTCGCTAATACCACGCTCGCTGCAGCTTTCCTGTGTCTGCTCTGGTCATTACCGGCTAATATGGCCAAAGACTGGACATTGATCCAGCCAAATCTCCAAGAGGCACCAGAAAGGCGATGGAGGCACCAGACAGCGGCATCTGTCTGTCTGTCTTATATCCCCCCTGACTTGCAATTATCTGGTGACTGACGGAAGCGGCAGCCAATTAGCGGCAGCGCTGCAGCCTTCCCGGCAGCTGGAAAGGGTGAATGGGTCGTAGAGTGGACAGATAGCCAAACTACTTATCTTACAATATGTTATCGAGTGCTGGAGACCTCTCCGAGGGAATCGTTAGATAGCTAATAACCTAACATATGTCTCCTGCACCACAACACGGGCAAATCCCTGAGCTATCCTCTTGTGTGAAGTCAGCCATGTCGGATTTATGCAGATTAACATTCCCATTGCTCTAGGTGTCAGTCTTTACTGTATTTATAGCATTCTATTCAACTCACCAGGAAGAACTGGACAAACAAAGGAGCATACATAACAATAAGTGCATTAAAAGGGCAATTTGCCTATATGTTAGCGAGGATCTTTCACTGCCTACATCAGCTCCAGCCCTTTGCATTTATTTTTGTTTATTTCTATAGCGCCAACATATTCTGTAGACATTGACAATCCGTGTCCCATATAGGGGAAATCTACATCCTTCGGACCGTAGGGACGAAACTGGAGTACACACCAACATGGACGAACAAACTCCTTGCAGTTGTTGTCTTTGGACGGATTCGAACCTGGGACTCCAGTGCTAACCACTGAGCCATCCTTCAATAGGCACCGCTGATTTGGATGCATTGGATTTTTTTCTCTGTCTACCATGGTTCCTGAGCAATCAGTGCAGTTAGTTTTGGTGCCTGATATACTAATGTGACTCTCTGAAGTCAAGTGGGTGGAGTCAGGCAGGACCAAGTAAGCAATGTGACCCAAAACTTGAATCAGAGGAGAACAGTATCAGAACCTTGAATCACATCCCCTTGCTTGCTTCTGCTTAACTCCCCCCACTTGACATTAGAGAGTTTACATAACATCTGCGCTGGTAACAATGGAGGTGCCGAACGTTCCCCTTTAAGGACTGTGACTATTTTCAGTATGACTACATGTCTGTAATGTGTTCACTATCCCTTACCTGGAAATCTTATTCCCCAAAGGAATAGCCTAGTTAAAACTGAATGCTTAATGTAGGGCTGGACAAATCCCAGGAGTCGGTCGACGTTGCGCCTCAGGGTGCATTCCTACTGGGCAGATTTGTAGCAGAAATTTCTGCAGTCATCCCATTCATTAGAATGGAGTCTGCAAAAGTCCAAGTGTTTCCTGCCAAAGCAACCCCACTCAGGTGAACAGAGCTGAGTTTTCCACTGGGGCTCAACTTTTTGCATTGTTGTCTATTAATATTTATACGAGTCTTATACTACCTGGCTACTAACATGGTGAAATTGTCCAAATGGTTTCTAAAGTTCATGGTAATTGGTCACATGACCTCGTAAAATGCAATTTCTATTAGGTAACTAGAGGTAAAGAAAACCAAAGAAGACAACTTCACACAATGTAGATGTAGCAGAGCTGACTCGGTCATGGTACTATCCACACTGAGCCAGGCTAACTCTGTAAACTGAAATACGGTAGACAATGGCAATCGATAGTGGTGGGGCAGTAAAGGGGTTAACGTCAAACATTTCAAGGCCACCAACCAGGTTCATTGTGCCAGGGCTGTCTTATAATGAGAAAGATTCAAGGAGACCTCAAAACAAAGGAAGGAATCTACAGAGACTCCAAAAATAAAAACACTAATTATTTCTGATTAATTTTGTTTGGTAGCGTGAACAGAAGCTTAGAGAATTAATTGCTATGTTTTTTCATCTACATTTTTTTTTCAGCCCGGCTCTGAGCGCAGTGTAATTATCTACTGTGCCGTCTTAGGCATGCGCGTTCCCCGAATATCCCAACGCCATGGGTCAGTAAGGGAAATTTTTAGAATGAGGAAAAATCAGGATTGTTACAGATCGGAATTGCTGGGGGTTGGACATTAAAGGGAGTCTGTACCAGAACTTGGTATACCAACCCAGTCCTGCAGATAGATAGGTTAGGGTCACAAGAGCCGAGCGTACCAACCCAACCCCGCAGATAGATAGGTTGGGGTCATAGGAGCCCAGCATACCAACCCAACTCTGCAGATAGATAGGTTGGGGTCATAAGAGCCCAGCATACCAACCCAACCCCGCAGATAGGTAGATTGGGATCACAAGAGCCAAGCATACCAACCCAACCCTGCAGATAGATAGGTTGGGATCACAAGAGCCCAGCATACCAACCCAACCCCGCAGATACATAAGTTGGGGTCACAAGAGCCCAGCATACCAACCCAACCCCGCAGATACATAAGTTGGGGTCATAAGAACCCAGCATACCAACTCAACCCCGCATATACATAGGTTGGGGTCACAAGAGCCCAGCATACCAACCCAACCATGGCTCTCAGACCAAGTCTTGTGTATGTGCCAGTGGTTCAGAGTCCGGTACAGGCGCAGTACTGCTGAGGATGTAGGACAAGAGAAAACAGATCCTACCGCGCATGCGTCAGACGCCAAACCATTGCCAAATACACAAGCCTTGATTTACCAAGTCGGCTCAGGAGGAAGGCATCCGTCAGGCAGTTTAGGTGGCACTGGGTGTGAATGGAGAGGACTATCCATGAAAACCAATACTATGGCAAGGACATCTTGAATGTACTTTAGTCCGAAACAACACTATGTCTAATGATATCATTAATGGACCCTACTGTCCAACATCTTGTGAACTATTTGGGAGGTGTAAACTCCCTTTAAGAACTGATAGAAGCTTATACAATGTTGTAGTATATATGGCATATTTAGAGGTGCTTCAGATACAATACAGAAGAATACTCCCATCATGTTAGGGAGTGATCTGGTACTATATACAGGCAAGAATGAACCCCGTGCTATAGATATCTTTGGCATATACTGGATAACACTAGAGAATGTACTAATAGAGTCCTCTGCATCCCATCCACAAATTTAAAGGGAGCCCGTCACATTAAACATACAGTCCGATCAAGTTATAGAGGAGGACGAGCTGAGTAGATTTATATATAGTTTTATGGGAAAAATATCCCCTATAACTTGCCATTTATTGTTCTAAAACTCAAACTTATCTGCAGCTTAGGAGTCCAGTGGGTGCTCTGGACCGCCCATTGGACTCCTAAGCCCAAAACAATGAATCTTTCACAAAACTATACACCCGTCTTTGCAAGTTTAGAACTACGGTGCTCCATCTATGCCTATCCTATAAAAAAAAATAATAACCATAAAGGGCAAGAGATCCAAAAAGTTGAATTTCAAACCCGGAAAGTTTCCAGCCCTTGTCCCTTATGGATGAATCGATGCGGATATCTCATGAATAGAGTCTTAATAAGATGTAAATAAGCTAAATAAGATTGCGGGGTAGGAAGCGGCGGCGAATTCGCCCATAGACCCATACGCATTCAGCGCAGCAGCTGCCAAGAGCCCTTTCAATCTGACACTGCCCGTCCTCATCCAGTCTCCTGTTGGCAGCTCGGAATGGATTGGATCACGGCTTAATGTCTGGGCTGACATCATGTAAAGTTTTAGCCGCCTCATTAACACCCATCTGCATGCAGAGCAAATCATTAGGGCACAGAGGAGTGATGTCCCTGATAGCAATGAAAGGGTGGGCTAATGAGGCATTTTTATCCACTCCGTAGCCCTTCTCCTCCTCCCTCCTGTTACACTTTGACACTCCACAAACACATCACCTTGACAACTCTCCCTCCTTCCATCCCCGCCCCTCCGCAAGCTATACAGCCCCCCCCCCCTCTCCTTACCCCCACCCCGACTTGCAATCAGCTTTAAGGAAGCACGCGGGGTGCCACTTACCCTTCGGAGACTCGCTTCTGGCTTTCTTGCTTTCCAGTGGGCACTCGCTGTTACTGTTGGGAGAGCATTCTCGCTTCTTGCCTAAAAAGTCATCTGGAAGAAAAAAAAAGAACAGCAAAAAAAAAAGAGAATATAAGATAAAGTCTTGACAAATACGCAGCGTTAGGTTTTACGGGGACGGGTAAAGGGTTAAAAGAATAAAAAATGACAGAAAAATGCCTAAGACGATCAACCCCCCCGGTGCAAGGGAACCCGCTAAGACAACAGTGATTTCCGATACCCCCCCAGTGTGGTACATCAGCCTGAGCTCACCCAAGGAGGGGATCAATGAAATGATTTAGAGCCATAAAAATATTAAACGCAGGTTATTCTTACTGAGATTCATCATCTGTCCCCTGTGTGTTTCCAAACCCTGGTGCTGAACAACTACAAAGAAGCTTGAGATTCTCCTCAGCCCCTTTCCAAATGCTTCTACAAGAGCCCTGAGCCGCCTGGTCTAAGTATTCCCTGCGCTCCCTGCTCGTCTCCTTGGCTGTCTCTCTGCCTTCGTGACTGTCTCGCCTCCTCTGCCTGCCTGTCTCTTCCACTTCTCTGCCCTTCTGCTTGCGGATGCTACGGAAACGTCAGACTCTTTTGCATTAGTGAAGCTCTGCAAGCCAACGCAAATATCTAATATACAATTACAGCGTCCCCCTGCACAGATTTCCAATCAATACCCTCCTATTATGTGGCTGGGGGAGGCTGGGAGCCTGATACTGCTGCACACGGCAGGAAGGAAGAGGCAGGCTGTCATTGGAAGCTTCAAATTCTCATCTATCAAGAGCTTGTTATAGAATAGATGCAGCATCTTCCAGGAGCACGCTACCGTCAGAGAAAGGGCTCGCTGTGCATGAGCGGCGCTCGCTGCACGCCAATTACAACGTCTTCCTGTCTCTGCATAAATGAAGACGCTCTTTCCACAATTACTAGATTTACGCCAATTGTGCTTATTGTTTCGGGGGGTCAAGAAAAATTAACTCCTTACGTGCAGCCTCCCTCTTCCAAGATTACTCATTCATAGGGCTACGACTACCATCGCCACAGGAGGCTTGAGGTTAAACGTTACGAAAAAAAAAAAAAGGCAGCTGGCAAGCTATATTTGGCCATGTCTACAGCATGCGTCTCGTAAAGTTCTGTTGCGGCATAAAGGGCAGACAAACAAGCACAGGCAAAGTTTGTACAAAGTCACAGACAGTGTGCTCGGTCACGAATTCTGCAAACACAAACACTGGCAAGTCGCCATTCAACCTTCAGCGTGTGCTCCTGCCAGGAACGTTACAGACAAGGAAGGGCAGGAACCTACAGGCTTGAAGAGTGCGCCAGAAGCTACCCACACACAGACACAGTCACCCGCTCCTGACGAACATAAACAGAGACGCTTCCCTCCACCGCCGCCGCGCACACGGCGCAGGGACGGGTTCTGCCGCTATAGAAGAATGCCATTAATCTGAACAGTGGCTGCGACGTATTCTAGCGCGGCTCATGATGAATGCTTCTAATACTAAAGACGCTTCTAAAATAGGCACAAGCTCTAGATCTGACCTGTCATAGAGGCGGCACAATTATGAAGAACTGCCATCATTTCCAGGCCATAGGCATAAGAACGGTGTCAATGGGAACATTTCCCAGATATGGGGAGACAGTGGGGTCATAGGACGTAGACGAGAACCCACAAAAAAACCCATAAATCTTCGTGGCCGCAATACAAAACTGAACAAATGTTCCATGTAGCCAAATAGTTCCTTCTAATATAACCGCAACATTGTGCTACTAGAATGATAAGTCATTGTATACAGGCATAGCCCATTGGGTTTATAAGGTGGACTCTGTATACATAGCCCCTAGGATAAAAGTGGGCACCCTGTGCGAAATGCACCCCATTTGAAAGACATAAGTTAGGGTCATCCCCACACCAAAACCAAAGGGTGGACCACTATAACTAATCCCCAACCCCAATACAGCGGATTCCTAGCAAGGCCCGTGAAAATGGAACATGTGCTGTCCGTTTTTATCACAGACCCTATAAGTAGAACAAGCCACAAAAACAGCCACAAAAATCCCTACTCCATTTTATTTTTTTGCAGTAATGAATGGGTCCATATTTTGACATTATATGGAAAATAAATCCGGCCTATGCATGAGCCCTAATACATAAGGGTGACCATACATAGGGTCAACTTGACTATACATAGGGTCAACTATGTAGGCCGGGTGACCAAACAAGCTCTCATACCCTCAAAAATGGCTGGCTGGGGGTTAGTGGTTGTTTTTGGTATTTGGGTCCTACCCATAGGAACCATAGTCGGGCTTTCAGCATTAACTTTACTACGCCATTGTTCTTCAGCACAGAGATAGCTTGGCTGTATAGTCCTATATATTGGTATAGCTGTCCATCACTGGGTAAAAATGGCGGATTATATTATTTCTATCTATATGTATGTTACATAGGATCGCCATATTGTTCCATATATATTGGCATAGCTATCCAGTATATACTGAGTGATATTATTTCTATATATAGTATATTTTGCATTTACATAGGAAAGCTGAACTGTTCTATATGTTGGTTAAGTTGTCCAGTATTCACTGGGTTAAATAGAGGGGTTAGCGAATATTATTGCAGACTATATGTATTTTTGCATTGACTGTACTGCCACATATGATCACCGCACACCTTGATGTGTGCACATTCCCGCTCTGCGGTCTCCTAACAGCTTGTGTTTATTGGCTTGCAGTCGAGCAGATGTGTGTGGGATAGGGGTAGGCTCTGGCTCAGCTATGAGCAGCACTGTCCCAGATCTCTACTCTATGATTTATTGAATTGGCCCATGCATTGCCACATGAGTATGTTTAGGAGGCCAGCAATGTGGGATTAGAGGGCAGCTGAGATCCCGCGTTTACTCACAACATTACGCCATCTTACGGCGGAAACAAAATATCTCGGGGAGATGGAGCAAAACGATATGGATATTGAAAAATGTCAACCGTGATATCAAATTATCTGATTTCATAACCATAATGTAATGCTATCTCTTAACGGGAGCTTCTATGACTATGAAATTGGTCACCAATCCTTAACCATGGTCATCAACATCACATGAGTGGGGGTCTGACACCGGAACCCTCACAGATCAGCTGTAGTATTTGCATTCTCACTGCTTATCAAGAACAGCGCCGTACACTGAAGAGTGGCTGTGTTTGGTATTGCAGCTTAGCGCCATTCATTTGATTGGGATTGAGCAAATGTGACCAATAGATGTGATGTCACTGGCCTGAGAAGAGGAAGTGGAGCTCATCTAAGCAGCTGATCGGTGGAGGTCCCATGTTTCAAACTTTACCAATCTAACAGTCTACTCTAATGATAGGTCATCAATATTATAGTGTAAGCAGACTACTCTATGTCCAATCCAAAGACAACCCCTCAAAAAGATATATCCCCCAAATACCCCCATTCTGATGTTGCCTGGTCCTCAAGAAATTGGAAAAGTGATGCTGAAAGGGGCCAGAAACAAGAGCCCGGCAGGGCATCCAGAAGACAGAGGAACGGGGGTGGTGGGAAATTCGGTAGTATCAAATTTGTTACAGAATAATTTTTTGCAACCGTTTCGTTCCACCCCATTTAGATAAACGGATCTTATTTTTCATTGTAGAAATTTCTCCGACAAATCCACCCTGTGTGAATCCACCCTTAATCCCGTAGGAGATATCATCACGGTCACATTACTTTTCACTAGCAAGGTCTCCCAAAAACAGATATGACCTAGAAATGGCTTAGCAGAATTTATCCCAGAACTTAAAATATATTTACTGCTGACTTTTTAGAGGAAATTGCTCTGTCTGGGGTAAAACTGTAAAATATCTTCTTTATTATTTTTCTTCATTAGATGTATATCTCCGCGCACGTTGCCCATGAGCGCCGCGTGCCATCCATAGATGAATAATGCTCACACTGAGCCCTATGAGAGGCTGTTGTGCTGCTTTGCTCTGTGTTTGTTACTGCGTAAGCCTTATGGCTGCCTGCGAGATAAGCCAAAGGTTGGAGCACAGATTGCAGATACGGGAAAGCGTTCAATTAGGGATAAACCTCTCCAAGGGACGTGCCTACTCCAGACTTGGACGGAAATGGCGAGAAACTGGTTCTTGCCATTTGTGAAGCAGCAACGAATCTCTTTTGCACTATATATATATATATATATATATATATATATATATATATATTTTTTTTTTTTTAATAAGGATATTACTTTATATGCCAGAATAGAAATTTAGAAATGCCATAAAACAATGAGCGTATGTGCCCAGAACAAAGTCTATTGGGGACCCTGATATTACCAATTCCAGATGAACAGCTGCACTTTGGAGGCAACATGCCTGGTGGCCTTCTCTAAATCCTTCTGGCGTGGTTCCTCTGATTCCAAGTCCTCTCTTCATGGAATATGACCATCTTCTTCTTAGACTACTCCATGTACACTGTGCTTTGGTAGTCTGAGACACTCCCCCTGCTCTTGATTGGTCCATCCAAGATCAAGGGGAAGGGTCTCAGACTACTCTATGTACACTGTGCTTTAGTGGTCTGGGACACTCCCCCTGCTCTTGATTGTTCCATCCAAGATCAAGGGGAAGGGTCTCAGACTACTCTATGTACACTGTGCTTTGGTAGTCTGAGATACTCCCCCTGCTATTGATTGGTCCATCCAAGATCAAGGGGAAGTGTCTCAGACTACTCTATGTACACTGTGCTTTAGTGGTCAAGGCTATAACCCCTGCTGGTGGATGGATCTCCCCAGAGTAAGGGAAATGACTTAGACTACCAAGGCTCAGTGAGAAGCTGGTGGCCGTTTTACAAAAAGGAAGAGTGGACTGAGATCCAGAAGGCTTAGGATCTTTACTGCTTCTGAATGATTCTGGCTGTCTGCTTTTATGAAGGAGTCGGAATCAGAGCAGGAGTCAGAGTCGGCTACAACTAGGAGAAAATTGACCTGGTTTACTCATCCTTGGTAGTCGGACCATGGCATGCCATTGGGTAATATCATGCTACAATCTCAATGAGAGCCATCATTTTTCATCCCAATGATCCTCCTGGTAATGATTTTTTAGGTCCAGCCTCGTTACATTATTTCATCAGACAATTCTGTACTAATTACCCAGTCGGCGGTGACATACGCAATCCTCCTATTGGCCGTGTTCATTATTCCTTCCACATACAATTTCTGTTTGTGCTTTTTATTTTTCTCGTCTCCTTCAATTCCCGTATCCTTTTTCATTTTTTTCCCCTTGATCTAAACTCCGCCGCCTCTCTCCTTCCGCTCACTGCCTGTTTCTTTTTACAACCGTGTTTCCTTTCCTTGCGCTCTCTATGGAGCTCTCTGTGCTATTAAGGAGCAACCTGCAGGGCAAACACAGCTGCGGGAGCAAGCATTAGAAGGCGGCAGCGGCACATCGAGCCTGTGCCCAGCTAATGAGGCAGCACTTAACCACACTGACTTTACAGAGCTATGCCACTGAGCCCATCACTGTGTTAAGCGCCCCAAAGTGCACACTCCAGAGCTTGGCATGAGCCACAGATCAGTGGGGCCACCGCGTCTCCTGTCCGTGACACATCTGACGGCACAGACTTCTTAATTCCTTTCTCTTATTCCCTTAATCTGTCATCTTCATCAGGCTGGGGAAGTGGCAGCCAGCAAACCAGGGCTCCCGCACAATCAATCTCCACATTACAGCTGACAGAATGGTGCTAATAACTTATTGATCTAATGTTTGCCGAGCCCCACTGGGGCTGAAGAGCTGCCACTGATTGGCTCCAAGAGCCGAGACTCTGCCCAGAGCAAAGCGGAAAGCTTTCAAACTGTCTTCTTCATGAGGACCAAGGAAGAGGAGAGGAGGGGGTGGAAAGAAAGCCATAGGAGAAGGCAGACAGCGCAAGTGGAGGAGAGGATATAATAATAATAATAATAATTGTAGAGATGGGGCGCAGGGGACGAACCCTGGGCAAGGGACTAAACATACCATATAGGTTTCCCATGAGCATCATCAAATTTGTAGACAAGTAATAGATTATGGGGATAATGTCACTCCTTAGGGAGAGACCACCTTTTCAGGTGTGTGGAGACTTATACAGCCATAGTTGCTACACTGCAAGGGAACATGGGAAGAATATGCAAATCTGTCTCCCAAGATGTCAACAGGGAGACAGTGCCTCTGTTTACATCTTGGGAGACAGATTTGCATATTCTTCCCATGTAGCCAAGTAATAGTGAAACATTTTTGCAAATATAAATAATTCAAAATTTTGCAGTTTTAAAGATTTCCTCTAACCATCTTAGTGGCGTCATCTGTTGTCTTGATCGGTTGCCATTGGATGACCATGAATACGGGAACTTGACCCCGCCGTGATTTCCTTATTTCTTAGACAGACAAGGTATGACCAGAACATAATCCGGCCACAATAAGGAAATCGTGGCACGCTTTCAGAACGTATAAATTTCTGGCATTCATGGGTTTATCCATTGGCAATTGATCAAGAAAAGAGGTGGTCACCACTGAGGCAACATTCACATCTACGTTTGGGTTTCTGTTCGTGGAGTCCGCACGGAAACCTAAATGAATTAAAAAGTGGTTACCTAAGGAAACCACACGGACCCCGTAGACTATAATGGGGTTCGTATAGTTTCTGCACGAAACATGCAGAGAGAAAAGTGCTGGACCGAAGTTGAGCGGAAACCACATGGACCCCATTATCGTCTATGGGGTCCGCGTGTTTCCTTAGGTAACTTCTTCTTAATGCATATAGGTTTCCATTCAGGGGGTCCCCAAGCGGGGAAACCCGAACACAGATGTGGATGGGGCCTAAGACGGTTAGAGAACGTGGGCAAGACAAGAACAAGTAGACCTGAGCTGGGCCCAATAAAGGGGTTATAGACAGCAAAATGTCTCCCTAATCCATAGAATATTTCACACATTGTCCAGTTCAGTATATATATCATGAAATAGCTAATAAGTCACCTATACTACATTTGTGAAGTACTTTGGCCCAGGCTTTTATCTAATCCGCAGCGCTCTAGATGAGGATAGACGTTACACTAAGGAGGTATTTAAGTCACAACACCATGGGGATATTTGTGGACAGTAAACTTAACTTTAGCAACCAGTGCCAGGCAGCTGCTGCCAAGGCAAATAAAATCATGGGATGAATCAAAAGAGGCATAGATACTTGTGTCAGGAACATAGTTTTACCTCTATATAAATCACTAGACAGACCACACGTGGAATATTGTGTACAATTTTGGGTACCTGTGCATACAAGGGACATAGTTGGGTGCAGAGGAGGGTGACCAAGGTAATTCAAGGTAATGGGTGGGCTACAGAATCAAGACTCAAAACTTGGGATTATTCTGTTTGGGGAAGAGGTGACTTTGTAAATATACTGATATTGGATAGTACTGACATCTCTTAATGGGGTCATCCTTTAGGCGGATAGAACAGCAAGTTGCACTGCCACCATTGACAAGGATTCTTTACTGTAAGAGCAGGGACACTATGGAAGCCTGGGTGGTTTTGATAAATGATATACAAACTATAGTGAAGTGCAAAAGTTTTAGGCAAGGGGACGGTTACAACGTAAGAATGCTTTCACATTTAGAAGTTTTAATAGTTAATTAAGTGTATAAATAAAAGAGAAATCTAAATCTCATCAATATTTGGTGTGACCTTTGCCTTCCATCACTTCTTCTAGACACACTCATAGACAGTTTTTTGAAGGATCTCGGCAGGGAGGTTGTTCCCGCCATCTTGGAGGACTAAGCCCAGATCTTCTGTGGATGTCGGCTTGCTCCAATCCTTCTGTCTCTTCCGGTAATCCCAGACAGACTGGATGATGTTGAGATCAGGACTTTGTGGGGGCCATATCATCACTTCTAGGACTTCTCCTCCAAAGGGCGGTCACACCAAATACTGATGGGACTTAGATTTCACTTTCGTTCATCAATTTTGCTAATAGACAAATATGAGCTATAACAGTTCTAAGGAAGGACGGAAGTCATGAGAATATTGAAGACCCATATTTGTCATACACTACGGACAGCAAAGCACATCAAAGGTCCATCTTACTACGGCCTGCAAGACGACGGGGCAAGTAATCCAAAGTAAGACATTGCCATAGAGCTCCACCAAGTTCCTATTCATCTACCAACCTGAAGAGGGCTTCAGAGAGACAGGCAACGTCATGACGAGTCCTGCTGTATATACAGTCAGTCTACCAAAGCAACACCTTGAAAGCCATGCAAACCACTGAGATGTAACCACAAGACAAGTCCCCACGTACATGTCTGCTGTCTGCGCCAATCCCATCCCATTATGGAGGCCAGGGCCATCCGCTGCAACTGTCTAATCTTGCAAGATCTTGGAGACCTTCTTCCTGGCATCTATTATGACTCGCCACACACAATCCTGTCTCTCGTGTTGCTCAATTACTTTGTCCTACAAAAACTTTATTGGTGCGTGGACCACAGACCTTCTCCGTGCAGCCCACGCTCTAATTCTGCCTTTCGCTCTTCCTGCTGTGACTGTCTCCTTTTACCACTCGCTCTGTCTCAATTTTTCACAGCCAACTTCACCCCTGTCAGCGTGTCTCCGCTTCACTTTCTTGTGTGCAGCGAGCTGAGGTTTTCATGGCCTGCCGTGCAGCTGCATATACAGGAGCCAGGTGAATCCTGAATTCCTGTCACGCTGACTGCACACAGATATGAGCTGCCCATCCATACAAGTCCTCATCAAGCTGAAGAGCTGACAATCAAACCTGAACATGAAGCCGCCAGCCTGTCAGCTGCTGGATCTGTATATTAACGGTCTGCTACCCAATTGCCACAATAATCACACCCATACATGCGGGTCACTTTAACGTGGGCATCGTATATCATAATACCGCCCTATATCTCTTGTAGAATACAAAGTAGGGAGAGCGAATGTCTGGGAAGAAAATCTACTTGCATTGACTGGAATTATCCTTTCTATCCAATTCTTAGTTTATAGCGGTCGTCCTGAGCTTGTACCAAATGCAATACTATCCACTGTGATCATATAGTGATATCTCCAAGGGGGGATTGGCTTTGGTAGCCCAGGTATGACTACAGACCCGGCCTTGCTAAGCATTCTTAGTGGCTGTCCCCATCACACCTTGATCATCCGATGCAAAAAAACGGATGAACACTCATGTCAAATGGCGACCGTCCACTTATATGGATCAAAATTTTTAAAGAAAACAATGAATCACCCTCCGTTTATATAGATACAATATCGATTATATAGAAGCAACCCCATTAAGATGAATGGAACTGGTTTTTAGTAGCAAAAATTTCTACCTGGTGTGTATAAGCCCTAAAAATAAGAATGGAAACCAATGGTAATAGAAAGGGTCACGGCATGGCCTCTCCCTCCCTTCCAGCCACTGATGACACAGTGCGCCATGTCCTTGGGCTGCAGGTTATCACGTGCCGCCTAATTCAATATTAAGCAAACACTTTGTGCCACTAGGTCGAACAGGTGAGACCAGGATATCCTGCCTCGCTTTTAACCCTTTCAATGGACTACACGAAAAACACAATAATTCCTCAAACTTATATTAACGCCTTTATCGTAATAAGAGGTCTTTATCCCGGAATATCCTACAGTATAAGAGTATAGCTAAAAAGTAACAATATTGCAAAGCATTCCAAAACATGATGAACATTGCATTAGAAAAACATACAAAAAATATACTGTTACACATACCATTAAGTCCCAACACCGCTATAACATTACTAAACACATGCATATCCTATAGGTTAAAAAAATTATATATATAAAATTAATTTGAAAACTAAAACAAGATCACATCTATATCATGCAGACATTTCATGGTGACGGACAAGACAGCATATTACCAGAATTGCAAAAGATCCGCCGTGTGGATTGCAGAGGAGCCGAGGTCAAAGAGACAGGTGTCTGCAAACACAGGGCCATAAGAGAAAGGGGCATGTGTGGCCGGGGAGGAGGGCAGGTGCAGTCTCTCTCCCCTTCTGGGCAGGGCGAATTAGCTAAAGTGGATGGCCAGGATTGTGCTTGTTTACAGAGACACCTCGAGCCGCTTAAAGAGGCTTCTAAATCTGTGTTTAATGTGCAAACCTGCAGCTTTCTGGCCTGCCTTTGTCAGGAAGCCTGGGCTGCCTCATCCCTTTGTATGTCTTCTCCAATTAAGATTAAAGTGAGCCTTGTGCTCAGCTCATCCCTCTCTCTCCAGATAAAACCTCTGAGCTCCAGCCAGCACTGCACCTTGAGTCTTATCACCTGCTAATCTCATCCTTCCTACAGATAACAGGCACTTTCTGCTCACACAACATTTCCCCGGTGTTACAGAGAGATGCAGGGAAATATATTCAGGACGCTTCATGTACTAACTAAATCAATGGTTTCTTATGTACCGTGCCTCAACCATCGACTGCCGGGTGTAGCATCCACATCTGTCTACTGGGAAGGCAACAGTGTGATCCCTCCCATTCGTACAAGAAAAGAATTTTGTAAATGGGTCAAATACGGATGCCAATGGGTCAAAAACTGATCCCAATCTCTTCCGAGTGGCTTGCACAATTATTGGATCCGATCTGACTATCTGTGGCCAGATTTTGGCCAGCCAATCCCTAATGCCTAGAACAGGGATCAGCACTCCAACTGCAATGAAACTACAACTCCCGACATGCTCCATTCACCTCCATGGCAGTTCCAAGAACAGCAGGACAAGTATGCATGCTGGAAGTTGTAGTTTTTGGCCTAAAACAAAGTACAATGAGTAAGTATGTCTTGTAAGTGCTTATTCATATGACAGACTTTCATTCAACCATAGGAAATAATGGAAGTGTGGTCTTATATTGGGTCTCTCTCAAGGATCCATCAACAGACTGCATCCGTAAAAATGGATCAACATATTTTTCATCGCCCTGTTGTGTGAATATACTCTACTAAGGACATGCTATAGTACAGAGGACCATAACGCTATAACCTCCCCTGCTGGTGGGTAACCACATAGACCTGCAGATATTCTATCCCATATGACCAATACCCCACAATGGTGCCGAACACAACAATGATTTGCACTTTCGTTGTGATAGTTATCAGACACTTATAATAAAGCAGGAGACAGATCACAGACCAGACATTATAATTTGCAAATGGTTTTGCAAAGTTTCTTGGAGCAGCGAGACCTGATTTGCTCTTTCCAGGTACTTATTACGATTCAGACCCGAGAGGCCGTACAAGCAAATACAGAATTAAAGCCACCTAGGTATTACCTATAATTCACATGAACCTAATATCTTAAGGTGCCCATACACATTAGACGAAAGTCGATGAAAATAACAATGTAACAATAAATTATCAGGTGAAACTTAACAAAGAACTATCATTTTTGCAGACCGGTGACTCACTATTATCATAAGGAAAGAAGTCACCCACTACGTATCCACAACACATGGTAAGGTCAATGCGAAACTGACTGTTCTTCCAAAAAAATTCTGACATATATATCTTTATAGACTTGTGATTGGTAACATATACATATACTCATATATTCCATTACCATGACACGCTCATATATGGCACAATGCAAATAATTAAAGGGGACCTGAAAATGCGTGATCTGTGGGCAGTATGTTATAGAGTTGTGCAGATTGATATATGGCTATATGGGAAAGGATTCAATATAATTTATTTATTTCTACTTATTCTGGGCTTAGGAGTCCAGTGGGCGGTCCTACTCAGGGACTGACAGCTAGGTTTGCATGCATGAGACCGCCCACTGGACTCCTAGACATAGAATGAGCAGATTAGCACGTTATACTGAATCTTTTCCAATAAAGCTATGTATCAATCTGCTCAGCTCCTCCAGCTCTATAACATACCCCTTAAGGGGACCGTTTACCTTTAATAGACATCAATGTTCATCCAATATCCATGTATATTTATTACTTTACCCATTACGGTCTATTAATATCTGACTAGACACATTCCGCATTATAAAAGCAATCCTCGAGAATCCAAACTATAAGCAAGTAGCCGCCTTGAAGCGTCAGCTCTGCAGAACAGAAGACATGACGTTTAGTCCTTTGTTCTGATATTTTTCCAGCAGAGTCAGAGGTAAATGAATAATATCAGGCAGTCTCCGGCATCTGAATAGGAAGGGGATACACATCTCAATCACCCTCCGGCTCTCACACTGGCTCCAAGACAGATCAATATAGCAATTAGATGTTATCAGTGTGCGCCGCTTCCCCTGCCTCCCTCTGGCCTTCCACCCTCCCCCCACTAAAAACGCGCAGCTTTCATGCCCACATCTCATAGCCTTGATGTCACACGGATATCTGGGTTTAAGACCTCTGTGCGACTTTGTGCAGCAGTCCGGGGAGAACCGATATATAGCGAGGAAAAAAAAATGTAGCCGCATGCAAGTACACGGATTCAATGTTACTGTCAGCTCTGGAAAGGTATGGATGCCTGTTAACCCATCTGTGACCACATAACAGCACAATGAGAGAAGCTCTGCCTCGTGAAAAACACGATAAATCTCGTAGATCTGTTCACCGTAAGAATAAAAATAACTAAACAATAGAAACAGTGGTCCAAAAACATGAAATAACATTGTTTCTGACTCCAGTATTGCTGTGCCTGTCAGTGAGAGCAGGGGAGGGACTAGGTAGCTCCACCCTAGAGGATCTAGCTCCACTCCAGAGGACTGAGTTACCCATTAGGGTCGTACATCTTTATACAGAAATACTTCACGCAGATATTTCACACTTAAAGGGATTCTACCAGTAATAATCTTTTTTTCTCCTTAAGACGTTGGAATAGCCTTTAGAAAGGCTATTCGTTTCTTACCTTTAGAAGTCGTCTCCGGCCTGCCGTTCAGTAGAAATACCGGTTTTTACTGGTATGCAAATGAGTTCTCTCGCAGCACTGGGGGCGTCCCCAATGCTGCCAGAGAACGATCTCCAGCGATGCTTCCATCTTCAACAGCAACCACCTCTTCTGTCGTCTTCTTCTGTCTGAGTCACACTCCGTCAGCGCAGTTGGCTCTGCCATTGAGACGCAAGCAGAGCCGAGTGCACATGCCATTTTTTGGAGGCTGCTCTTGCGTTCATGCGCAGTACACTCCTGTAGTTCTCCGAAGAACTACAGGAGCATACTGTGCATGCGCACAAGAGCGGAGCGTGACCCCAGCCGGACAATAGAAGAGGCGGTTGCTGTTGAAGATGGAAGCATCGCTGGAGATCGTTCTCTGGCAGCATTGGGGACGCCCCCAGTGCTGTTTGAGCACTGGGGCCCGCCCCCAGTGCTGCCAGATAACTCATTTGCATACCGAACAGCG
Organism: Leptodactylus fuscus; assembly: GCF_031893055.1. Lineage (NCBI taxonomy): Eukaryota > Metazoa > Chordata > Amphibia > Anura > Leptodactylidae > Leptodactylus > Leptodactylus fuscus. Next base: position 29,562,986 of record NC_134270.1, on the reverse strand, counting down.
GGCCAGAGACGACTTCTAAAGGTAAGAGACGATTAGCCTTTCTAAAGGCTATTCCAACGTGTTAAGGAGAAAAAAAAGATTTTTAATGGTAGAATCCCTTTAAGACTGAGGTCCAATGTTGCGGAAATGCAGATTTTTCTTGTCCCCAAGCTGCAAAAAGAATGGGAAACATATAGGAAGCCGTACCTTTTGCGAAAACCATTCCTGGCTTTGGCTCAAAAACTGCAACAAAATCTACAACAAAAAAAGATGCATTTCCGCAACATGGGGCCGCAGCCTAAACGTGTTTTTCACGGTCAGAATATGATGGCGTATCATGACCCTCTTCGGATACTGATGACCTTTCCTTAGATAAGTCATCAATATGGGAGGAAGAAACCCGGGAGTCACACCAACCAGCTCTTCACAGTAGCCACCAGACAGAGGATAGAGCTGGAAGCAGATGGCTTTGTCGATTGTGTCGGTTTACCGCAGATATCCTCCCATTCACCTGAGGATAGGTCATCAATATCAAAAAGCTGAGGTTGTGTCAACTTGAGGTCATTGACTCCAAGGCATAGGAGGGTCACATATTCAGCATATATGGGCAGTAGTGTGGTAAGGGGGCATTTCCATTTTTACTCCGTCCCCTCACCATTATGCCAAGTCCTTTCCGTCTAATAAAAATCAGTTAATTAATAAAAGACAAAGCGCTTCTATCATTCCAAGCTACATCATTTCTATCTTCGGGAGCATTGAGCGATATTGACAAATGAATATATTTCAGGGTACAAGTGCACGCTGCATAGATTTTATCCGGAGCGCGGAGAAATGTATGGGTAATATTGAGTCAGTCTGCATGTTAATGATATCAATCTATCACACCATAGCTGCAGCCTCAGCAACTTTAATGAGGTCGAGCTGTCTTGACACCGGCTAAGGACATGCGATCTTATAAAGTGAGGATCACCATGTACAACACCCAACCTCGCTGAGGAAATGTGACCTTCCTTCTAGGAGAAAATGAATCCAAGTATGCACATGATTTTAATTAATTAAAACAATTAATACTTACAGACCTATAGCGTCTATCCATTATAATACATTGTCTCAGGGAAGTATAATAGCTTTGGTAGGTCAGGATTAACAATGATTTACTGATTTCCCTTCTTTCTGCTTAGATCAGGGTCTTCTTCAATTAAAATATTACAATTATTCCTTTATGCTCAGCTTTTTTTTATTTGCATTTGGGTTTTTCACAATATGCTCACGCACATGCACATTGTCCTAAATTTAGGACTAAATCTTGCCTGATGTTTACTTATAGATTCCTTTAGTCTCCCCTGGTTTGTAGAGGTTCATGACAAAGACCAGGAGAGTTTCGTTGCAATGTTATAGCTTATTAAAATTTAAAGTGACTGTCCATTAAGGGGTTAAAAAAGAATCTATAAGTCAGAATCTATAGAGGATGATTACCTGCTATTTAGTTTCTCACTTTCATGACTCCCTGGCTGCTTTTTAGCTCAGTTCCACCAGGACAGATTTGGAATCAGTGATCAGTTCAGCTATAGCACCTACAGGAAGTCTGAGACACACCCCCTGCTTCGTCATTGGTTCAGGCTGCTGCTCTTTCCCTTCCCCTGTAGCTCTGTCTGCTCTGATTGGCTGCTCACTAGGATGTCAGTGTATAGAGACCTGATTTCGAGCAAGGGCAGAATGATTATAAGGTACCATGAGAAAAAGATGGTCACTAGGTAATATGTCACTAGGGTACTATGTCTCCCTAAGGACATTGCCTGTATCCTCCCACCTCACGGTGTACAGGAACCATGTGTGCCCTGTTATGAATCCTGAAAATGGAATTTGCAAATAAGTCCTCCTTAGTGGAAAAAGGGGGACTTACTCTAGCACCATCTTTTCAAAGGTAGTTCCCTATAGATCAAAGCTTGATACAGATTAACCCCAAAACAGATATCTGCAGATGGGTCTCTCTTCCTTTTAGAAGAGATATTCTGGCTTGGCTTTATTCCCAAATTATACCACTAGGTTTCAAGGCATTGACTTATACCTTCCAAAAGGTGGCGCTAGAGCAAATTCTCCTTTTTTCCAGCACCCCCGGGACTCTCCATCCCCAGGACTCCCCGTCCCCCAGGACTCCCCGTCCCCCTTAGTGGAAAGAGGGGGACTTACTCTAGCGCCATCTTTTCAAAGGTAATTCCCTATAGATCAAAGCTTGGTACAAATTAACCCCAAAACAGATATCTGCAGATGGGTCTATCTTCCTCTTGGAAGAGATATTCTGGCTTGGCTTTATTCCCAAATTATACCACTAGGTTTCAAGGCATTGACTTATACCTTCCAAAAGGTGGTGCTAGAGCAAATTCTCCTTTTTCCACTAAGGAAAATGTATCTGCAGGTTCCTTTCCCAGATAAACTGAAGTAGATGTGCCTCAGTAAGTGGAGCCTCAAGGGTCGCTTTAACCAGTGGTTACAATCATACCCCCCATGCCCCCACAGTGCAGACTAGAGGCAAGAACATGACATTTTTTTTTCTCGTGAAGCTAAAAGATTCACACTTCAAAGGAGTCTGACTCCGACCTGTAAAGCTTGTTAAGAAAGAGCACATAGGGAGGGAGAAGCCTCACATCCTTATAAGTGTGTGTGAGACACTATTCCCCAGCCCAATAAGTCTCCTTATATTGAGTGCAATTGGCTGACCCAATGACATGTAGCCTGTAGGAAATATTTACCAGGATTCTTAATATATCGAGAAAAAAAAAATGTTGCTACTAACCTGTAGATGTAAAACTGAGCTGATGGCTGTTTCTCTTACTCTGATTCTCGGGCATAACGATTTGGTGGCTCTGGTGAAGGTTGGAGATGATGCTGGAAAGATCGCTGTCACGGCTGGGGGGGAAAATAGCAGAAAATCAGAAAAGGTCTAGAGTAAAAAACAGTGGATCATCATATATGTATATCATGTCTGAGTAATGGTCGTATAGTGTGAATGGTGCTAGAGTTAAAGGGAATCGGTCATCAGAGCCCAGCATATCAACCCAGCCCCAGAAATACATAGGTTAGGTTCCACTGCCAAAATAGGTCAATATGCAAATAAGCTATTTGGAGCAATGAACAATGGCAACACCTTCATTGCTCCAAAGAGCTAATTTCCTATTACAATAAAGCAATATTTCATTAACCAAGAGGAAAACACTATTTGATTCAGGATGACCCTAACCTATCTATCTGCAGGGCTGGGTTGATAAGCAGGTTCTGTTGAGCCTAACCTATCTATCTGAAGGACTGGGTTGATATGCTGGTTCTGGTGACACTAACCTATCTATCTGCGGGGCTGGGTTGATATGCAGGTTCTGGTGAGCCTAACCTATCTATCTGCAGGACTGGATTGATATGCTGGTTCTGGTGAGCCTAACCTATCTATCTGCAGGCGTGGATTGATATGCTGGTTCTGGTGACACTAACCTATCTATCTGCGGGGCTGGGATGATATGCTGGGTTCTGTTGAGCCTAACCTATCTATCTGCAGGCGTGGATTGATATGCTGGTTCTGTTGAGCCTAACCTATCTATCTGCAGGCGTGGATTGATATGCTGGTTCTGGTGACACTAACCTATCTATCTGCAGGCGTGGATTGATATGCTGGTTCTGTTGAGCCTAACCTATCTATCTGCAGGCGTGGATTGATATGCTGGTTCTGGTGACACTAACCTATCTATCTGCAGGCGTGGATTGATATGCTGGTTCTGTTGAGCCTAACCTATCTATCTGCAGGCTTGGATTGATATGCAGGTTCTGGTGACCCCAACCTATCTATCTGCAGGGCTGGATTGATATGCAGGTTCTGGTGACAGACTCCCTTTAAAAACATCCAGAACTTGATAAATGTACAGTATAACTTGTATCCTCTCCCCATATTTGAGTGGGTTTCAACCAGGTATCTTGCACTCTAGTAAATATATAACTATACGGGTGATATGGGGAGAGAGGACACATTCTGTATACAGTGCTGAGTAATATCTTGGTACTATAGAAATAACAAACATTAGACAGATACCTCTGCTTTCTGTAGCTCAATAGTCCTAATACTTTACTGTATATTATATATTGAGAATCCGTTGACATATTGCGCTCTGCTTGTGGCCACATATCCTATGTGACATGAAATCTTCGTACTCGGTCGGAGCAGATTATTTTGACATATATGATGCCTGATAGTCCATGCTTATCTACTCTCTTGCTGTATTGTATGTCCCTTGATCCTATTTAACCTATAGATTCCTAATACATCTATACACTGCACTGTATCTCATAACTATGGATTGACTTCTGTGTATTAATAAGAGTATATTAGTATATCAGTCTTTGGACCGACACATCACTTCGGATAGCTTTCCTATCAATAAATAGTCGATCAATCCAATAATCTACAGGGTTGCCGAATAAAACACACCAAAAATAAACCATATACAACGTATCGCACATGTGTAAGTTGTCAGTACTCTGCAAAACCTGCGCCAATCACATTGTCACCCCGTCTAACCCGTTATCTCCCAATCATCTACTGTCTTGGTTGAAGTCTAGAAGTACCGTACATGTAATGAGCGCCAATTAAAACCGGCAAAGAACAACTCCTACCGATTGCTTTGAGATCACTGGATGGAGGCCGCTAAATCATTATTATTTCCGTGGGTTATCAAGCATGACAAGGAGAATCATTCCCCTTCCTGTAATTACAGATCTAATATTTCATGATAAGGGACGCTGAGAACGGCATCTTATCCCCTCCGTAGTTTAAAGTCCTGAAATGACTTTGTAGCTGCCAAGTGTTGATGGTAAAAGACGCTACAATCTCCTTGTGCAGCGACTTGAGTGGGCAGAGGAGACATACTGTACTGTACAGATTCTGACGGGTTATACAGGCGAGGCAGAACTTTGCAGGTACATCGTGTCTAATATAATCTTGTCTATGATGCTAATTCTAGGATTACGGATTTACTCACATGATTTGAGACCCCCATCTTGGTCCCTGTAACACACAGCACATTGTTTGCATGGGGTGGTGACAGGCAGGGAAGGACGACTTCAACTTCTACTCAAGCTCCCCTTCAGTATGAGTGGTCCTTGACGGCGCCCTCCACATATTATATATCCCCAGTGAGCCCCCACCTATTGGCACATGGAAGCCCTCCAGCACCATGGCCAGCAGCCCCCAGCACTGCGACAGAAGCACAGCTAATCTGTTTGTAAGACCCCCTAATTGGATCAGGCTGTCTCCATATTACCAGCTTTTGGCTAGTCTGGCTACAAATTTCTATAGGAAAAAGAAATCCAGACTTCACTCTAGGACCCTGCCCCCATCTCAGACCAGCACCCACGATGGACCTGCATTGAGGTTATTATTCGGGTGGGGGGCACTGCTGTCTACAGGGTCCATGGACATGGTAATCCCTCTTGGGTGTGATCCGCTCCCAGTACAGCGCATTATGTAAATATGGCTGGCTTGTAAGCAGTTTATCAGGTGATTACCAGTTCTCTGTATGTGTAATCTCACAGATCGCAGAGGGGAAGACTGGTCCAGAGGACAAATGGAGATTAATGTTACCTTCAGCACGAAAATGGGAGGGAGTGGGGCTGCAATGTATCCTTATGGGAAGTGTAATGAAGTCTCGGCACAAATAGAGTTATTCCTGGCCTGTATTACTGCCAGACACATTGGTCTGCACCTCACAGCTGGCCGTCATGGCGAGAGATGATCGGCTCATTCATATTTCAATGGTGCCTGTGGGCCTGTCTGAGCTACACACAATGAGGAGCCTATCGTGCACACTATCTGAGCTGGAAGCATTATCACATGGATACATATTACATGCTCGGTATGGTACTCTTATATGGGTGTGTGCATATACGTATATACAAATATATGTTCCAGGAAGGCTCGCTACATACATGTGTCATCTCCTATGGATCCGATCCATTAAATCCAAAAATTGGAGACTTATCGTATACAAGCACATATAAATGGTTTATATTGGATACATTTTTGACAACAAAATCACTCCTCTCATTGCCAAGGATGCTAGTATTGCAGCTCAACCCCCAACATGTGACTACTGACAATGGTGTATATAGACTTTATTCCATTTATCAATGCTATATACATGTATCTCTGCTTGGGGTATTCAATGGTAAGAACTGGTGCACATCTGGTGTATATCAACTCTTGAGCTGACGTTCGTTCTGCATTGTTATGGGGAAAAGGATTGGGCATGATGAATTTTAACATGCCTGATCCTTTGTTTTCTGGATTACCCTTCACTCGTTGAACACTTGGCCATATTGAGTGTGCATGTGTACATAGTTACATAGTAGATGAGGGTGGATGAAGACATCAGTCCATCAAGTCCAACCTGTAACCCTACAGTGTTGATCCAGATGAAGGCAAAAATCCCCATGAGATTTATGCGAATTCCCCCATTCGAGGGGAACAAACTTCCTTCAGCATAAAAACCCTGGATCAACATGTCCTTAAAATCTAGACTCCATAACCTGTAATATTGTTCTCTTTGAGAAAACCATCCAGGCCCGGTATGATGAGTTGGCTAATGTCTGAATGAACGATGGCTATCCTAACTTCAGCCATAGACATGAGATGACAATACGACTCTCCAAGGCCAAAAAACATCCATAAAAGGTGTATATTCCTATGATTCAAGCTATTGCTTTGGAGCTGGGTACCCAAACCCAGAGCTCCATCTTAATTTGACGTAGAAGTCCAACGAGGCCATGGATACAATACTATACCAATCTATCCAACTTTGTCCAAAACGTGCAAGACTCATCTGTTGTCTAGGGACATCTTACCGTCCATATATATCTTTATAAATAGACAGGCTCTAAAGACGTTTGTTTGTTAAAGTCTTTACCAATGCAAAAATTCTGTAAGAAATTTAAAGAATAACAAGTTCCCCAGCGTTGGAGCTAAGCACAGCTGAGCGTCTCTGTCTTGGCAGCAGGTGGGTTAAGAAGGGATTGTTCAGCATGGCTTTCCGCGCTACCAGCGCCTTCCACAATCTTGTCAGCTCCATAATCCCGCTTCCCGCCTGATGCACTCCTTCCTAGACCCTGCCGTAGGCTGCTAGAAGAGGCTGATACCTCCTAATGAGCTCCCGTCACCTCTCCGCTGTCCCCCTCTACCGCTCCCCTCTTCCTTTCCTTCTTATCCCCCTGCCCCCCCTTCCCGCTCACAAATTCACGTCCCACGGGAATCTGCTAATTAGCTCATTAGAATTCAGCGAGCAAGGGGGGATGTAATAAATAAATAAGAGGAGGCACAGCTGTAAATCCTATCTTTAATGCTCTTCACTTAACGATAAAATCTCCGGATCTCCTTTTCCTTTCACATAGTCCACCTTACATTTGCCACTCAGGATTGAAAGGTCTTCGGAGGGCTGTTTAATTTTAACCTCTAATGCACAAGAGAGCGCAGAAAAAAAATAAAAAAAAAATTAGGAGAAGAAGAGACTTGGCAGCGCAAGGTCAAACTAATGAGCCGCCCAATCCTAAATGGCGGAGATGCCAATTCTCCCCGAGATGGTAGACACGGCTCTAATCTGGAGTTTGAGGGTTTCGTGGAAAGTCGCACGACTACATATTAATTGTATAAATATTGATGTGGCACTCAGATGTCATGATCAAAACCTTGAAAAATAAACAGTCACCCTTAAAAAGAACCTGTCAAGAACCGCTATGCTTCTGCAGATAGGTAGCGACACGTTAGAGGAAATGTCCACCATGACGAATCCACAGTGAAAAAAGAAGAGAACTGTGCAAACGATGCTTTGTGTTTCCAGCTCCAATGCAGACCTATGTGTTTCAATGGTAACAGACTACAAACAAACTCTCTGTAGTTGGATCCTGCAGTCAAAGTGCAATGTTCCTGTTAGGGCTCGTTCACACAGATGGTCACAAGGGTACTATGTCTCCCTAAAGGCATTGCCTGTATCCTCCCACCTCACGGTGTACAGGGACCATGTGTACCCTGCTAAGAATCCTGAGAATGGAATTTGCAAATAAGTCCTCCTTAGTGGAAAAAGGGGGACTTACTCTAGCACCATCTTTTCAAAGGTAGTTCCCTATAGATCAAAGCTTGGTACAGATTAACCCCAAAATAGATATCTGCAGATGGGTCTCTCTTCCTTTTGGAAGAGATATTCTGGCTTGGCTTTATTCCCAAATTATACCACTAGGTTTCAAAGCATTGACTTCTACCTTCCAAAAGGTGGCGCTAGAGCAAATTCCCTTTTTTCCACTAAGGAAAACGTATCTGCAGGTTCCTTTCCCAGATAAACTGAAGTGAATCCGCCTCAAAATTCGCTGCCAAAAACAGCTTCCACTGATGTCCATGGGAGCCGCTCGCTTCTTTTTTTCCGCTAGCTAGTAACGGAAAAAAGAAGCGACGTGCCCCTTCTTCCCATGGATTCCACGGCTGACTCAGCCACGTCGTCCACAGTGCAGGACTCCCTCCCAATTTGTCCCATTCATTCTAGCCTAATCTGGAGCAGAATGCCATTCATTCCGTCGCGGCTAGGTGCGCGATATGTTTACACGCAAAATTCATTTTCCGCTGTGTGAACTTACCCTTAGGCTAAGTTCACACGGGGGGCGGTATAGCGGGTTTTGACACCGAGAGTGCATCAAAACCCGCCTGCCACGACCACCATTGTGAGGGGGCGGACTATGACGTGGATTACACGCCATAATCCACCCCCTCTGTGCCCTTAGGGCTCGTTCCCACTGAGTTTTTTGGTAGCAGATTTCGAAGCAGAATCTGCCTCAAAATCTGCTGCCATAAACGGCTCCCACTGACTTCCATGGGAGCTGCTTGCTTTTTTCCCCCCGATAACTAGTAGCGGAAAAAAGAAGTGACATGCTCCTTCTTCCCACGGATTCCACGGCGCGGCGTCCACAGTGCGAGACTCTCTCCCGATTTGGCCCGTTCATTCGGGTCTAATCCGGAGCAGAATGTGGGCGCACTGCATTGGCATTCCGTCACGGCTAGCCGCACGGTATCTTCACAACGGAATCCATTTTCCGCCGTGGGAACATACCCTTACTTGCTAAGTGACCAATGCAACAAGAAATGCGTTAGTAAGACAGAGGAACGGGATCAGAGCACAACTGTTTTGTATTCCCTTACCATGGAGACAGATTGGTCTGCATAGTTGTCACAGACACAAAATGATAGATTTTTAATCCAAACTATTAGTATGGTGAATCTATTTACACAGGATTAATAAGATTAGTTGTCATGGTGGACATGGTCCTTAAAAAATACCCCATAGGAAAAGAATATGCAAGTAAGATAGAAAAGGAGAACATCAATCTTGTGCACTTTGCATACTCCTTTCCCACAATTCCTAGTAAAACACGTATGGCCTTTAAGATGCAACGCACCGCAAAGTGGCTTGCTAAAAGCAACATCTCCCTAAGGAGATACAGTAGCCCCTCTGACCGCTCACCTAGCCCTACTTTGCATTTAAAGAAGGGATAACCCCAAAACAGCTGTCTGGAGATGGGTCGCTAGGTTTCTTACACACCCAGGCATAAATCTATAGGATGCTACCTTCAATAAGGTGGAGCTAGAGCAACTTTTCCTTTCTCCAGTCCTTCTTAGCACACAGGAACTGACTACTCAGCCAATCACTGGCTGCAGACCTGAACTTCCTGTGTGCTGAAACGGGACCAGGAAGTAGAGACCAGTAAGCAATGGAAGGGGAGTGGCGAGATGAGTAAGATTTCTTATATGTTTTTTTCTATTTTACATAAGGCTTCCTTGCTGGACAATCCCTTTAAGTCATTACATTCAATCCAGTGGAGTCGTTTCTCCAGCTTACTTTCATGAGTGCCTGCAGCTTAAAGGTTATATGGAAAGGAGAGAAGAGGATTTATCGAAACTTAATTCCACATTTCTACAAATCTTACGTTCTTCCTTACAGGGGCTGGTTCAAACAATGGAAAGACGCTTAGAGAAACTCTACTAAATTAACAGCGGCTGGAGGAGACGACAAGGTGGCGGGAACGAGGCTTTAATAATGCTCGGAAACGCATTAGCACCGGCGCAGCTGGGAAACATAGAGGGTTGTATGAAGGTTAGAAGAATTCTTGAGTGAGCGGAAAAATCTCACCTGGAGAAAACAAGTCTGCGCTATATTGTTGGGGAATATTTGCCTAAAAATATATATTTTTTCCAATCTCATCAGCCATTCTCAATTTCAACAAAAAATTAATTGAGTGAAGGGGAGGAGTCAGAGATATCGCAGCTCAATGAAATATACATCCCATAGCGATGAAGTTTTGCTGTCCGATTAATGCTCGTGTGGCCAACTACAATTCCTCCAGACTCCACTAAATACATGCATGCCCGCTTTTTGTTCATGGGAATGTTTCCTCTTCATACTACATGTCTGTCCCTTTTTTCCTAGGAGATCACCTAACTCAGACGCCATAAAAAGATTATCTTATGGTGATATTTATTCACCTTGTCCAAACAGCTATCCCTCTTGATTTCTCCATACACATGCATGCCCATCTTATGTTGATGGGTATGTTTCCTCTTCATACTACATGTCTATCCCTTTTCCCCTTGATGATCACCTAACTGAGATGGCATAAAAAAAATATCCTATGGTGATGTTTATTCACCTTGTCCAAACAGCTATTCCTCTCGACTTCTCCATACACATACATGCCCATCTTGTGTTGATGTGTATGTTACCTTTTCACACCACATGTCTGTCCCTTTTTCCCTTAGGCTAAGGTGATCACCTAAATAAAAGGATTGCATGATAGTTTTTATCCAACTTGTCCAAACAGCTATTCTTCTGACTTTTCCACAAACATGCACCCTTGGCCAAGTGTGGTGGGTTCATTCAGGTTGTCTCTTATGCGTAGGGGGAGTTAAATGATAATGGCTAATAATAAGCAAATGTAGAGCAGTCCCTACTAGATACAGTTTGGATGTTACGTTAGACCAAACAAGTCGGCTATTGTATTGTGCCATGGCTCCAACTTCACTGGGATCTGAGCGTCAGCTCTTATGACTGCATCAGTAGGGCTCTTGTTCAGACCAGTATGTAAGCTTCCGCTCAGACCCAAATGTTCAGTACATAAATCGATTATAGGGGTCATATGCTCCATTGTTCAGATGTCCTGGGACTAGAATGAGGCGTGTTGGCCGAGAGGCTAGAAAAATAACAGGCATGGCTAACTACAACCATGAGAACAAAAAAGAGGTTTTTTTGCTTGAAAGTGCGCCACACTTATCCCGTGGTTGTACCTGGTACTGCACTTCAGACTCATTTTGAGTCAAGTAAATGTGGCTAAGCTGTGGAGTCAAATACAGGCCACAAAGAGACCGTGAACTGGAAAAAAGCACACCGTGACCCCAGGACACAGGATCTGACTCAACTTTTACAGTATACAAGTGGTCAGAATATTCTACACAGTCTTTGTTCAGTAGAAAAATACACCACTTCTTCAGCGGTCACCTACTCATCATCCTTCCGTGACATTTGCTAAGCAGTTCACTCTCGGCTACGAGACGTCCAGCCAACCAACCGGTGGAGTGTCACAGCAGTTAAATGGTCAATTGGCATTACTTTCTGTCACCCTCAGCATATTCTGGTCTGAATTATTCATGGATATTTCTGAGAGCAAGACGTGGAGGGAATAGACTCTTAAAAGGAAACCGGACAGGAGGGTACCCTCTCGCTGACCCAGAGAGGGAGGGGGCTGAGGGGAGCACCAGAGGTGGGGAGGAGGTCACAGCAGGGGGCAGAAAAAGCAATTAGCATATTTGTAATCAAGGTGATTTGGAATCAATTAACCAAATGCCTTAAGCGGCCTTAAACTGTTCAAGAAACACTGACCCTGCCAATCCCATTACAGGAGATGAAGCCTGCGGAAAGATGCCAGCTACGCAATACTGAGGGTGATTAACAGCATCAGCGGGGAGGGGGCCGCCGGTGGCCATGGGGAGGCTGTATGTGACTGCAGGAGAGAAAATGCAATCTGGGACCTGAATGGGACACACATGGAATAATACTAGGTAAATCCATTGCAATACAGTATATTGCAATGGATTTTAACAGCCAGTGCCCCTAAATCTGGGCATTGTATCCACAATCAAGCAATCTGTTATATAGGGGATGTGTAGTCGTAGTCAGAGAGTCGGGGCCAGTGTTGGAGTGGGGAAAAAGTTACTGACTCTTCAAAATAAAATTATTTATTAATATATTGAACAACTATTACTATCTTATCATACATTAGACGCGGTTTGTTACATATTTCACTAGAGTTTTTCCTGAATTAGAGGATATTCATTGCTCCTGTCTGACCATGGCTGCCAGGCACTGATGAAGGAGTTGGAGTTGGTGCTTTTGCCCGGGTTATAATAAAAAGTTCTGTAACTCTCTAATATTATATATTGTATTTCAATGCCGTCCCATTTTCACAATCCCTTGTTTAGACCCAGAGGTATGATAGTATTCTGCAGATGCAAGTAAGATAGTCACAGACATCGGCCCATCCTAAAACCGCCTGTACGAAACTTGTGATGGAAGAGAAATGCCAGCGAAACCATCCTGCGATCAGGATTCAGTAGAGATCCCCATCAGGCCCCCTAATTATTTGGCACAGGTAAACGCCAACCAGTAGCCAGCTAAATGAGTCCAGCTGTTGCCTGGCACAACACTGGTCATGGCGCGCAGCTGACAAAGGAGAGGCGATATAGATGTGCTGGACATTAAACACCCGCCATCCCTCCTAACATATCTGCTTTGCAACCTATCCACATGAGTTGAGACTTGATTATATTCGTGGTTATACCTCAGTGAGCTCTTAGTATTTGCTTTTATTGCCCATGACATAACAATACTAAAAAACCTTTCTCAGAACGTTGCTTGATGCTGTCCCTCTGTTATTCTTCCTGGAAATGTTTGAATGAATTAACATTCCCCTGTCTATGGTGCTCGTCCTTATCATCCAATAATGTTCTCAGGGTGAAACTTTAAAGTGATAAACCTTATTGTAAATTCAATTATTAGCACTCAAATACCTATAGTTATACATTTCCAGGAGGAATTACAGAGGAGCAGAAGTTTTATGGAGAATTCGAGTATTAGTAGGAGGTGTAGGAGGCTGATCATGACCTCTGTAGGGGTATGTTCTCATGGAGGAATTTGGAGCCGATTTGGAGATGGATTCTGCCTCAAAATCAGCTCAAAATTCCGGTCTAAGGGACCGTTCACATGGAGGAAGTTGGTGCTGATTCTGGCACGGAATCCACGTCAGAATCAGCGTTGGAAAAAAAGACTCCCATTGACTTCAATAGGTTTTGTTTTCTGTGCGGAACCCATTGAAATCAATGGGAGGCTTTTTTCCCCATTGATTTCAATGGGTTATGCACGGAAAATGGAACCCATTGAAGTCAATGAGAGTCTTATTTTTCAGCACTGAATCTTACGCGAATTTCACGCTAGAATCAGCGTCAAATTCCTCCGTGTGAGTGGACCCTAAATCTGCCACTTATTGGTAAAAACGGATCTTGCTGCAGATTCTGCCGCTCATTCGGGTGGAGAACCCACAGTCCCCATTGGTTCTGAGGCTTTCTAATGTAGGATGCACAAGGCCAGAAAGTGGAAAGGAATCTGAGGCGGAAGACTGGCTCAACTTCTTCTCTTTCCTCCATGTGATTGGACTCTAAGACAAGCCAGGTCACAACAAAACAGCGACAAAATGAAATGTCCATGTACTGGCGGTGACCTCTAACATCTCACCCACATTCAACATTACTGACCGATCCTCTTACCAGGCCCCGAATGGTCTCTACTTCCTGTTCCTGTCCGAAAATACAGGAAATCCACCCAATCACTGGTCACAGCAATGACTCGCCTCATCCGAGACAGGACCAAGTAGTAGTGAGTGACCAGCGGGGATCTGGTAAGTATTAGATCACCAGCGGGGCGCTGGGGTGTCTGACTGATGTATGAGACCGCAGCCTATACATAATCTCATTACCTGCACCAATAATTCCGTTTAATAAATTTGCCCCATTGTCCCTTTGGAGGGCAGATCTGGGAGAGAACTTGAAGTCTCCCTTAGAGTTCCCCTTTAATACTACGGATACAATATGTTACACGGATACAAAGCATAATGAGAACCTGAGCACAAACAGCAATGATTAGTTGTACTCGAGCACATGCAGAAAGCCAATTTAGATCCATAATGTCTTCTGCTTCTAATTTCCCTTTTGCACATTTTGTTACAGCGCTCCCCATGAATCCTCGATACCTCATACGGCGACACATCTTTGTGAACTATCAAAAAGCCAAGAGTGGAAACTTTTTGTCAAGACGCCGATGCTTCCGCCATGTTTCTAGAGTCGTCATCGGTCTAAGACCGCTTAATTATGGCAGCGGGGCAAAAAATCTCAATATATGTTAGACTTGTATGTCTTGTATTAAATGCATTATTAATGGGACGCTTCCTTCAGACTCCTGATATTGCATTCAGCGTCTACGGCCAAAGCTTTCTGTGCCAGTGAGACGTGCAGGGTTTTATGAGTTAAAGGAGCCACGCCGGGCCCAAACGACAGACGTCATCGCCAGTAACTACCACCAAAAATGTTATTTCTCCTCAATATTTCACTCCCAGATCACAGCAGTCACCAAGATTCAGCTGGAAGCGGCATTGGCTTCTTAAAGGGTAATTGCTATCCTCAGATGAATTAATTAAAGGAATGTTGAAAGAATCCTTGTACGATCCACTTCAGTATGATAAAGACGCGTCAATGCTCCTCTATCAGCTCGTGCTTTCCTTCCCTATCAGAAGAGCTAAAATGCAGAACATAACCGTATCTGACATAACAACATCCTGTGACATTATCATCTCCTTATAAGAAAAGGCCCGGAGGTGTAACGTTAAAGGGACACACACCACAATTTATACTATTAAAGGGGATGGCCAGGGAATACAGGACTGGGGATGGAGGCTGGAGAAGGTCAAACATAAAAAAACATACTCACCTATCCCTGGCGTCCCAGCTGCCGGTTCAGCAGCGCCCATGGGCTCGCTCCGGGGGACATCTTCGCCGCATGTGACTGCTGAGGCCAATCAGGAAAGACGATGTCAATGGTGAAGTGAAACACCACTGAGGTCATAGAGAAGACCACTGACCATTTTAATGAAATTTTGGGTGGTCGTTCATGTTATGGAACCTGCCTTCGCTATTTATTCATGCGTAAATGAGAAGGAGCGCAAGGCTGAGGCCCCACGTTTCGGAAACGCAGCATTGCATTTTTTTTTTTTTTTTTTTGGCCAAAGCCAAGAATGAATGAAAAATATATAGGTAGTTCTTATACGTCTCCCTTCTGCTCAATCTACTCCTGGCTATTAGAGATGAGCGAGTAGTATTCGATCGAGTAGGTATTCGATCGAATACTACGGTATTCGAAATACTCGTACACGATCGAGTACCACTCGCTATTCGAATGGAAAAGTTCGATGCAGAACCAGCGCTGATTGGCCGAATGCTATACAGTTGGCCAATCAACGCTGGTTCTTCTCCTACCTTTAGAAGTCTTCTCCATGCAGCGTCCCCGCGGCGTCTTCCGGCTCTGAATTCACTCTGCCAGGCATCGGGCCTGGGCAGAGCCGACTGCGCATGCCCGCGCTACAAGAAAATGGCCGCTTACAGTCAATACAGTCGATGCCTGGCTGAGTGAATTCAAAGCCTGAAGATGCTGCGGGGACGCTGCAAGGAGAAGACTTCTCGGAGGATCCAGCCCGACCCTCACTCGTGGACTTGGTAAGTGTAATTTGATCGAACGTTGCCTACCCCTGAAACGAGCATTTTCCCCCCATAGACTATAATAGGATTCGATATTCGATTCGAGTAGTCGAATATTGAGCGGCTACTCGAAACGAATATCGAATATTGAACATTTTACTGTTCGCTCATCTCTACTGGCTATGGCTCAAAAAAAAAAAATGCAACAAAAATACCTGCGTTTTTGCAACGTGAGGAAACGCTGCTTCTTTTCTTGCAGATTTTGTTGTGTTTTTTTTGAGCCAAAGCCAGGAGTGGCTATTAAAGGATGGCGAACCTATAGAAAGTTCTTCTACCTTTTGCTCAATCCACTCTTGGTTTTAGCTCAAAAAAACCTAACAAAATCTGCAACAAAAAAAGCTGCATTTCTGGAACGTGGCGCTTTAGCCTAAAAGAGGTTTTGTGGTAATTTTTTTGTCTTTCTTTGTTCATGATTTGTTGGCCTATAGGTTGCCCATTCTGGCTACTGTTAGTTACAGTTAACCATGTGGAATAGATGACAAAATGGTGCACATAAATAATAGTTTCTAAACCTCTTCAGATTCTGGTCTTAAGAGTCAAGAAGGTAGTCCTACTTAAAGGGATGGTCCAGTGACAGAAAAACACAGTTACTTTTTCTAGAAACAAGGCCTTAGCTGTCCATGTGTTTAGCTACACTGAAGTAAATGGAGCTGAGCTGCTATACCACACATAACCATGATACGGGGCTGTACGATACTATTAGAGCTATTATTGGACAATCCCTTTAAAAGACTTGTGCAGGACTTAAAAACATGGATAACACGGCAATGCCACATCTCCATTCCATTAAAATGAATGGGACTGAGCTGTAGCATGGCCATGTGACCAAAGCACATGAAGTCAGTTTCCGGGAAGAAGGAAGCAGCCATGTTTTCAAAGCCCCGCACAAACCCTTTAATGACTGGCAGCCTTCCTGGTACATACAGAGATAGCTGTCAATCACTAGTAGAACCGCCCACTGGACTCTTAAACATAGAACAAGCAGGGGTTTAAAAGGTTTATCCAAGATTGGAAGATATGGCAGCCATGTTTTCTTATTCTGGGCAACACCTTAAACTTATACTGAATCTTTTCCCCCTAAACCATATACCAATCTGCTCATCTCCTCCTGCCCTATATCCTGCCGTGCTGCATTCTCAATGTGACAGATTCCCTTTAAACTCAATCAACGAAGGTCATTTTAGATTGGGGGTAGTCATGACCCCCGGCATTTCTTCTGAACATATATGACCCAAACAACAAGATCAGGCAGGAAAGCAATTGTCCTACATAGCTTGGCTTCCCTTCCATCAGAGTAACCGGGTGAAGAAGGAGTTACTGCAGCTTCTATAAAAGTACCAAGTTTAAGAAGACGCTTCCCCCTACATAAAATATGAGCAGAGGAGACATATAAATAAAGAGTAAAAGCCCTCTCAGCCGCTCTCCATCCTTTAACGAGCTCCCAGCAGCTGCAGGGATTATACTGAGCCGCGCAGATCAATAAGGAAACCAATCACCCTGACCCCGCTGCCTCCCACCTCCGAAAATAAAATCCGATAAATGCTACCAGGGGGCGGGAGCTCCGACAGCTCGAGGAGGAAGTCAGAGAGTCTGATTATCCCCAAGAGCGTCCGCAAGAAGCTGATGATCCCCGCCAGCATGTGTTGCGTGATCGTTATCTCCGGCAGCATTTTGTGTGCGCGCGCGAGTGTATATTTATAGGGCATCAGTATCTGCCGAAAAATTATACAACACATACATTTTCATTACCACGGGGGATACAGGGGCTTATGTAACGTACTGTATACACGGGCTTAAATGTTATCAGATGTCATCAGAATAGCTGAGATAGGAGAGGTTTTAATCCACGGGCGCAAAAATGAGGGCAAGGCTACAAAAGAAAAGCATCTGGTTGCCATATCTTAAAAGGGAGTCTGTCACCAGAACCCAGCCCTGCAGATAGATAGGTTAGTGTCACCAGAACCCATCCCTGCAGATAGATAGGTTAGAGACACCAGAACCCAGCCCTGCAGATAGATAGGTTACTGTCACCAGAACCAGTATATCACCCCAGCCCTGCAGATAGATAGGTTAGAGTCACCAGAACCCAGCCCTGCAGATAGATAGGTTACTGTCACCAGAACCAGTATATCACCCCAGCCCTGCAGATAGATAGGTTAGTGTCACCAGAACCAGCATATCACCCCAGCCCTGCAGATAGAAAGGTTAGTGTTACCAGAACCAATCCCTGCAGATAGATGGGTTAGTGTCACCAGAACCAGTATATCACCCCAGCCCTGCAGATAGATAGGTTAGTGTTACCAGAACCAATCCCTGCAGATAGAAAGGTTAGTGTCACCAGAACCAATCCCTGCAGATAGATAGGTTAGTGTCACCAGAACCAGTATATCACCCCAGCCCTGCAGATAGATAGGTTAGTGTTACCAGAACCAATCCCTGCAGATAGAAAGGTTAGTGTCACCAGAACCAATCCCTGCAGATAGATAGGTTAGTGTCACCAGAACCAGTATATCACCCCAGCCCTGCAGATACATAGGTTAGTGTTACCAGAACCCAGCCCTGCAGATAGATAGGTTAGTGTCACCAGAACCAGTATATCACCCCAGCCCTGCAGATAGATAGGCTAGTGTCACAGGACCCAGCATATCACCCCAGCCCTGCAGTTAGATAGGTTAGGGTTACCTAAATCAAATGGTGATTTAACCCTTGTGAATCACTACCTATATTGCAAACATAGCTCTGTTTTTGCCAATATGCAAATAAGTTCTATGAAGCAATGAGGGCGTTGTCATTGCTCCCAAAGAGCTAATTTGCTAATTTACAACATCAGCCAATATCCCAGTAACGGAGTCACCGATTCACAAGGGGAAATACTGCATGATTCAGGTGACCCTAACCTATCTGTGGGGTTGGGTTCCTATACTGGTTCTGGTGACCCTAACCTATCTATCTCCAGTGCTGGGGTGATATGCTGGTTCTGGTGACCTTAACCTATCTATCTATGGGATTGGGTTCATATTCAAGTGAGATATCACTTGTTAATATGAGCTCTTTGGAGAAACCAAGAGCATTGGCATTACTCCAAAGGGGTAGAAGCAACACCCTCATTGCTCCAAAGAGCTCATTTATATCAGCAGCAAAGGCAGTGATTCACAGGGGGGATTTACAATTTGATTGAAGTGACCGTAACCTATCTATCTGCAGGGCTGGGCGGTTATTCTGTGTTCTGGTGATTGACCCCCTTTAAACTTTGTAGACCACCCAGATCCATGTTACTGGAAATCTCTGACACTTCATTCTATGCAAAGCTCCGCTGCACTGAATGGACCTTTGTTTAGACCATTGTCTATGAGATTTCCAGCAACAGAAATCTCTAAGTGACCCCGAAGACATCTAGGTGCACTACAGTGCTGAAAAATGGGTTTATGATCTTTTGACAAAGAATTGTTCCCATACAGTTTACATCAAGCCATGTAAAAGAACCTTTCGCGGGATTTACATCAGGCGGCCATCTTGCCTGAGCTTCTCCTCTGCTCTGTTAACAGCATTTAGTGATATGCTTTACAGCACTCTCATAGACTGGCAGGCGACTCTCTGAGGACTATGGGAGAGTTTTCTAAGCATGCTCTATGCAGGATGGGGGAGCAAATAAGTTACCAGTAGAGAATATAATAATAGGTCAGTGGTATTATCTACATGTGTAATCCTGTCTGTGATGTAAATGAGGAGACTGCTGCAAAGAAAACTACAGAACTGGCAAGTGTCAGGCTATTATTAGGCTTAGTGGCCAAAGTGAAAATTGCAATATACAATATATAGTGACATGGAAAAAAATAAAATAAAATCAAATCATCAAACATATGTACTAGGTTTAAAAAAAAAAAAAAAAGTTTCAGGTTATTATTAGGCTTAGTGGCCAGAGTGGGAATTGCAGTGTATAGAACTTTGTTTAAAATATAGATAGTGACATTGAAAATGAAAAATAAATCATCTTCATTTTCTTTAAGGGAGCGCAGATCGGGTATTTATATTGTCAACCATTGAGTCTTAGATCAATTTTGGGTGGATTTCCAATTGCAGGACAAAGTTTGGTGATCTAGTCGTCGCAGGTAGGGGGCACAAGCACAGTATCGCCAGCATACAGGGTGCTGTACTACTTTCCTTCTACCCATTACCTCTGTGCCCGGTGCTACGAGAAGGTGACACCCCCGTAAAAAGACCTGGTAAGACCCAGCAATCTGAGTCAGCACAGGCTGAAGGGATCGGTTTTATGGATATGACAGCTGTGGGAGGGACACACATAGCTGACACTAGTCCTGTACTGTAAGGGAAAGCTGCGTAAGCCCCTTTCGTCAGCGCACAGCTTGTTAGGGCACGATGACCCCCGTGAGGATAAAAGGGGAGGATTAGGGTCAGGATTTACTGTAAGGCACCTAAAGGAATAAGAATCTTTTTTTTTTTTTAACCCTGTAGAGGTGCAAGACATAACACTCCCAACGCTCCCTGAGAGTGCATGGTCCTCAAAGTTAAAGGGGATGTGCAGGATTCAAAAAAATACGGCTCCTTTAATTCAAAAAACATTGTGCCGACCATTGCTGCTCAGTAAATGAGGCTGATCTGCAATACTTCACACAACCTGCTGACAGCGGTGGTGCTGATTTTGGAAGAAAACAGCCATTTTTGTAAAAAAAAATAAATTCTGCTCTTTTTTTGAATCAATCGATAAAACTTTATTAGTTTGCCCACGAATGTTTATTTATGGCCACATAAGTCAATGGGTCATCTGCTTCTGCCTCCGTGCTGTGTGTAGTATAGGTGTCGGAAGCGGCACCAAACAGCTGATCCATGTGGGGGCCAGCTGTCTGCCCCCCACCCGATTAAAGGGATTCTACCACTAAACCTTTTTTTTATTGTGGTTAAGACGTCGGAATAGCCTTTAGAAAGACTATTCGTCTCTTACCTTTAGACGTGGTCTCTGCTGCGCCGTTCCTTAGAAATACCGGTTTTTACCAGTATGCAAATTTGTTCTCTCGCAGCGATGGGGGCGGGCCCCAGCGCTCAAACAGCACTGGGGGTATCCCCACCGCTGCCAGAGAAGTGTCTCCAGCGACGCCTCCTTCTTTGTCAGCAGCGTCATCTTCCGCCGCAGGCTCATAACTTCTAGGCCTCGGGTCTTGGGCAGAGCAGACTGCGCAGGCGCACAGGCCACGGGAAAATGGCTGCTAACAATACTGTGCAAGCGGCCATTTTTCTCACTGCGAGAGAACTAATTTGCATACCGGTAAAAACCGGTATTTCTAAGGAACGGCGCAGGGGAGACCACGTCTAAAGGTAAGAGATGAATAGCCTTTCTATAGGCTATTCCAACATCTTATCCACACAAAAAAAAAGGTTTAGTGGTAGAATCCCTTTAAATATCCTAAACAAAAAATCGGGCCAACCCCTTTAATTATAACAGGAGGGCAGGGTGCTAACCGAGGAACAGATACAGTTAATCCCAATATCCCACTCCACCCCCATGTCACATTTACTCACAGGGGTAACAACAAATCTGGATATTTGTGTAATTTTTCCCCCATCATGTGACCCTGCATTACCCCTATTCAGAAGAGCCCCCCAATAATGATGGACTCCACAAAACAGGAATATTGTACTAGGTTTCTACGAACCCATAGCTCCGCCCTGATGGAAAGTACATATGGAAATGGTCAACGCCATCACATTCATTGGTAAAATCGTGTCTCTGATTTCATATTATAGGGGTTAAGGGAGATGAGTGGATTTTATTTCTCATGGTTTAATGTGCTTATAAAAAAAAAAATACAACCCCCCCTTCCCCTCCCCCCTTTATGGGCGAGATTGTTCTCTTTCATTGAAAAAAAAAAAGAGCTAATTTTTGATTAATGAGTTCCTTGAAGGACTTGACTGAAATATTAGAAGCCAAAGTAGCCGAGATACTGGAGCTCTCAGTTCTCAGAATGTAATTCACGAGACGCCCTCTTAAACATAAAAAGGCCGCTGTGCCCCTGCTGATTCACACAAGAGGTGGACAGATTAGAATGGTGTGAAATTGGCCTCGGCGTCAGGCGCCTCTCGTATAATGCAGACTTCTGGAGCGGCGGTGATAAGTAACCCTGTGAATCCATCAGTTCTGCATAGCACAGCAAAGACCGCTGGGCCTGTAACAACAAGAAATGCTTCCTAACCCAGGACGCCTTCCCTTGTTTTTTTATATATGTATTTATAGCAAAGGTTAAAGAGCTGCTCCAGGGAGCCCCCTATAGTCGCACCGCTGGTAATTAATGACAACGCGCTAATAAAGCTCATATCTCTTATAGCAACCACCAAATGAACTGCGATATCCTCCATGTGTAGAGAAGACTGGATCAAGAATAGAATGCAAGAACTACAAAGACTGGAAGGAAGGGGGAAGCTGCGTGACTACCCAAGAGACTCAAAAATGACTGATATTACAAAAACTGCACCAAAAAGACAACACAAACTACTTCTACTTTGGTTATCTTGGAAATCGGATTCTCTTTGAAAGGGAAGTACCAAATATAATTTAGTCCATATCCACGGGACAGGTGATAAGTCACCGGTGGTAAATGTCCAATCGGTGGGGGTCTAACCACTGGGACCCTCACTGATCACAAGAACAGGGCTCGGGAGTCGGAGACAGGGGTGGGTGGAGTCAAACTTGTTAATAAGTTCAATATAAGAAATTGGGTCATCCAATTTCTTATATGGATGGTCTGTCCTCATCAGCTCCTTGTAATATTTACACACCAGGAGCCACGGCCTGTCCTGCAGCAGCTGATCTGCGGGGGTCCTGGGTTTTGGTGGTTTAACCTATTGATGTCAATCAATTTATCTATACGGAAAAGCCAAATATGGACTCAGTTTCTTGCTAGGAGTCCCATAGAGGTGAATGGAGCTGCAGTCCGTTTGCTTGACCACCGTTTTGTTCATAAAGGGGCATGGGTCTACTGTGTTCATCATCAGTGGGGATCCAAAAAGTCAGACCATCACTGATCAGACACTTACAATCCCTTTAAGATTATACAGGACGTTTATGTCCAAAGCCACCAACCCTTATTGCTGTTAACCATAAACACTTATATACTACTAGCATACACATATATACTACTATACTGTATACTACCAGTATACACATATATACTCAATATTGATGAACTCAACATGAATGACACGTATACAATAATATAATTACAGGAACTATGACAGGAAGAGTCCCATAAGCCTCGTACCTGCAAGAGGTGTCTTGGAAGGAGATGTTTAAGTCCCAGTGCGCCCGTATTCTGTAGACAAACAAACAAGTCATTAATACATCGACAAGAACACACATCACATAAAGCCCAAAGTCAAGAATAAAAATCACAGACTTAAGACAACCAGCACACAAAATCTGTTTTACCAGATGTTTCATCCCTGATCCCACCAGAGAAATGCAATGTGCGGCTCAACTGGACATGAAGCGTATATTACTGTATGGAATGGGGAATGGCTGCTGGGCACCACCAAAGGGCAGAAAAACATCAGAAAGCCCAATATATGTTTTTATTATAACTCTCATCAGTGATGTCATCAGTGAAGGTATTCAGGGTTGCTGTCATTAGTGCAGAAATTCACCAGTGATGTCATCAAGATATTCATCAGTGATGTCATCAAGATATTCATCAGTGATGTCGTCAAGACAATGATCAGTGATGTCATCAGTGAAGGTATTCAGGGTTGCTGTCATCTGTGCAGACATTCATCAGTGATGTCATTAGTGCAGATATTCATGTTTGATGTCATCACTCCTCAGTGATGCCAACTGTGCAGATACTCATCTGTGAAGTCACCAATGCAGACAGTGATGTCTTCCATACATTCATCAATGATAACTGCATTAGTGCATATCCATCAATGATATAATTAGGTCAGCCATTCTTTGGTGATGTCATTAGGGTAACCATTCATCAGTGCCGGGATTCTTCAGGTACGCCATTACATTACGGCTGTATCAGTGATATCATGTGTTGCAGGCATTGTAGTCACGTGTTAGTGATGTCATCCGTACAACCACTGGCCACAGATGTTTTCCATACTGAATATCATCAGTGCATGTCTTTATCAGAGAGGCCGTGATTTTGAATTTAAGAAATTTTAGTTTTCCTGACTGTGACTCGATTTCCACTGTTAAGGCTGGGTTCACATGGTGCTTTTTAAATCAATAACTGCATGCTTTTTTTTTAATTGCAGTAATGAGCAGCACATTTCACTATGCCGGTAATCCAGAGGTTTTCAATTTAATGGCCATTAGCTTTCAGGTAACATCTGCCAGTCATTACTGCAATTTAAAAAAATGTGCAGTTCTTAATGTAAAAAGCAATGTGTGAACACCGCCTACAAATACCACAGCTATAGATAGCCACCCTATGTGGCAAAAACTTCCTGACTATACCAGGTACATTCGTCGTATCTCTGTTCTACACACGGCCAGCACGACAGGAGGTCATAGGTAGTGGACAGAAGAGACAAGTTGCAGATATTGCAGGGCGTGAGGAACTCTACTAGGGTTAAACCTCTCTTTAGTGTGGAGCCCCCCTTTAAATCCATATCAGAAGATACCGGCTCTGTACAGAGCTCTCACACCGCCATAAGACAAGCAAAAACATCATAGTTCAAAGTGGCAGCAAATCCATTCACGGATCTCAGAATGACGGCAAAGGATTGTATATCGATCTCTGTCTGAATATCTCAGTCCAGATCTTCATGCCAGGGTCGGGCAAGAGGTTAACCTACAGATCAGCTTGCTGTTAGGGTATGAACATCTTGGGAATGTCTTAAAGTGCCTGGAACACATTGCCTCTACAAATACAGGGACATGCACTGCAGGAGACACAGAATAACCAAGGGGTCTTCACCTGGAAAGAGAACTTTATTGTAAGGCTTAGCTTTATTTGCTATGTAATCTTCCCGAAATGTACCCTCTCAGTATACCCAGACTGGGATATGGTGTACTATATACTTAGACTATACATGCTAGTATACATTTATCCTAAACTTCATGACTTCTTCTGAGTACTTATGCCAATGAGGATGAGGCCTGGTCTGGTCTGTGAGGCACAGCGAGACAGTCTATGGGATAGGAAAACATCATAATATAGTCCTTAGGACGGGGGTAGGTGTCTAAGTGATGGGATCCCAAGACATGAGGACCATGGTCCTGTGCCCCCTGTATGAATGGAGTGGTGGTCGAGCACGCTCATTCTGCCGCTCCAGTCATCTCCGCCAAAGAGAAGACAAGGACAAAACTTGCTTATCTTCGGTAGTCCCAAAGAAAGAAATGCACTGGAAATGCTCGATTGTGCTCCAATTATATGGGGGATTGGGATGTGGAACCCAAGATTTTGGGATTGGTTGTACCCCACCCATCAGACACTTGTCACCAATCACATGGATAGGTTTAAATCTCGGTACAATCCCTTACAGGCTGAGGCCACATGTTGCAGAGTCACAGAGAGAAACACGTTGCGTTTACAGTCCCATTAAGTGAAAGACATTTCGTTTAACCATTGAAATGCTGCGTTTCATCATAGAATTATATTACGGTAGGAGGGGGCGGCAAACATGAAATAAAAAACGTAAGCCTTTTCGATGCGATTCTGCGGCATTTTTTGTCCTGCAGTATTAAGTGTGCTTCACTACCCTGAAAAAAAATATATACTTTCCACCCCTGAGAAACAGCACCACTCTTGGGTAGAGTCTGGTACTGCAACTTAACCCAATTCAACCGAATGGGACTGAGCTGCAATATAAGGCATAACCCACAGCCAAGAGTGGCGCTGTTTCTGGATAAAAACGCCATTATGGCTGAGACCCCACGTTGCGGAAACACAGGTTTTTTGTTGCAGATTTTGCTGCGTTTTTTTGAGCCAACAAAAGGAATGGGAAATATATAGGATGTTCTTATACTTCTCCCTTCTTCTTAACCCACTCCTGGCTTTGGCTCAAAGTAACGCAGCAAAATCTGCAACAAAATAAGCTGCGTTTCCACAACGTGGGGCCTTAGCCTATGTCTAATCAGACAAGTATAGCTTTGTGATGTCAGATGAAGTTACAAAATCTTACAAATTCCTTACTCACATCTCCAGTGCCTTAAAACACACACATATCTTCTCGCCAGGTAAGTGGCACCTGTCTCGGCACTTCAACACAGAAGCGAGGCGTCCGCCAGCGGCATGACTACAAAGTAAGATTAAAGGCAGCGCGGCTCACTTTAATGCCCTCTTGGTTTTTGTGTCACTATGCCCGGCTTACAGGCCTTTCTTTCAGAAAGCATCCGAGCATGTCCAGAGCAAAGACGGAAAATCCAGCCCTCTGCCATACCTTAATGAGAGACGGGCAGATGGTATACGTCGGGAGACGAAGGGACTGTGAGGGAATGGGGATTAGGAAAGGGGTTTCAGACGGAGGAAATGGATTTTTATACAGAAAGAATTAGAGCCAAGTATACAAGAAGCCTCAAGCCCCCGACTATGTGACGCTCTGCTCCGGTCCCTGTGCACCAATACTGGGGAAACTCCACAAAATGAACTTTTCTGCCTCTTTTTTACCGACCCCAAAATAGTGCAATGAATCCAAAGGAATAAAAATGTAGCCCGAATATAAAATACGTAAGAACGGAAACCTTGAGCAAATGACAATTTCCCAGTTTCTATCAGAGCCATGTGACTTGCTATGCAAAAACCAGATGAATGATGACAAGGTGGTCAGTTGCTGGAGCCATCACAGATCAGCTACAATCAATGTGCTCAGTATAGCGCCCCCATGTAGGAAGTGAAGCATTACAGCCAATGATCTGCCCATGTACTGCACAGAAAGGTTTGGTCCTCCACTTTTGGAAATGCTCTGTGCAAAGAGATAAGGAACCTAAACAGGAGATATCCCCCACCCTTCATCTGCTAACTCAAAATTCCTTAAAGACAATTTATTATTAATGACCGATCTTTGTATAGGTCAGCGATATCAGATTAAAGGGGGTCCCTCTCCTAACACCTGCACTGATCATATGAAAAGACACTGGAATAGAGAGCGCGCCATACATTGTATAGTGGCTGTGAGTGGTACTGCAACTCTATATTTTTATATACAGTGTTGGCCAAAAGTATTGGCACCCCTGCAATTCTGTCAGATAATACTCAGTTTCTTCCAGAAAATGATTGCAATCACAAATTCTTTGGTATTATTATCTTCATTTAATTTTTCTTCAATGGAAAACCACAAAAAGAATTGTCAAAAAGCCAAATTGGATATAATTCCACACCAAACATAATAAATGGGGTGGACAAAAGTATTGGCACTGTTTGAAAAATCATGTGATGCTTCTCTAATTTGTGTAATTAACGGCACCTGTTACTTACCTGAGGCACCTAACAGGTGGTGGCAATAACTAAATCACACTTGCAGCCAGTTGAAATGGATTAAAGTTGACTCAACCTCTGTCCTGTGTCCTTGTGTGTACCACATTGAGCATGGAGAAAAGAAAGAAGACCAAAGAACTGTCTGAGGACTTGAGAAGCAAAATTGTGAGGAAGCATGAGCAATCTCAAGGCTACAAGTCCAGCTCCAAAGACAGCTGATCGGTGGGGGTACCAGAAATCTGATTTTGATGTTCTATCTTAAGGACATATTTAGAGTAGATTTGTTGCAGAAATTTTTGTTCCACTACGTAAAGCTTCCAGATGTATGGGACTGGTCATTTACAAAAAATTCTGCAAATATACTATTTAAAAATTAGTTCTATATACAAGACAATCCCATGGCCAAGTGATGACCTATATATATATATATATATATATATATATATATATATATATATATATATATATATATATATATATATATGATTGATAGCAGTGCAACACCAGGTGGGCACGAGGAAAAATATCCCCCCAGGGAATGCTGAGGTGGATGTGATGAGAATAAAATTGCATTGCAGCAGGCACCGTCACTTTCCATCTATCAATTTCCTCACATTGGGAAGCTGTGTGGAGCTGCGGGTCTGCGCGCTATATATAGAGATGTTCACTGGTACATTCTGTACTTGTCCCATTTGGTAGGAGACAAGCAAGGCTTTTCTGCACAATGAGACACAACCTTGTAAACAGCGGCCTGATTGAGCTAATGGACTTCTTTTTTTTTTTTTAATACGGGCCTCAAGCTCCAGTTCGCTATATAAACGCCATGTAATAAACTGAAACAGACGCCCCCTTAAGTTAACCAAATATCTACCCATTCGGTATGGTGGACCAGTATGGGAGAAGATCTACAGTGGAGTAGGTCCCTACAACTTTATCTGACATGGAGGGAATGGAAAGCATCACCAAGTAGGACAACTGCTGTAGACTGATCTTGATATTCTTTTGTGTCTCCATTAAGTTGTGGATCTAGTTAGTTTTGTAACTGCTAAATACTCCTTTTCATTCAGGCATGAATACATAGGAAAGGCAGGTAACGTTTTGTCACAAAAATAGCCTCCTTGTTGATGGTTTCCTTATACTACAAAGCATAAAAAAATTCAACTATCTTATTCGTGCCAATACCAATGAATACGACCATGAATGCAGGAACTTTCTATGGTGTGGGACTTGCCAGGACCCCAGCCAGAGCGTGGACAGGTTATTAGGCAGGGATACTACATATATGAGAAGAAAGCCCAACCATAAGGAAATCATGGCTGGGTTTCTGACAAGTCCCAGACCATAGAAAGTTCCTCCATTCATAGCCGTGTCCATTGGCAACCAATCACAACTTGAGAAAATTGTTGCAATTTTTAATTTAAATTTTCAATTGTTACAATTTTTAATTGTTTATATTTGGAAATTTTTATCTAAAAAATTATATACATGGCATGCTCTGCAGACAGATCCGACACACGTGTGCCCTGTTCATATTTGCCAATGATTTCTTTCTTGAGTTCAATCGTTGTTCTCACAGCTTTCCGCTTACCTTTGTCTGCATTACCACTTCTGGCTTTCTTTGGACCCATGTCTAAGGGTTAAATTCAGTGTACAGTACAGTAATTTGCAGTACAGTGCAATACTCTCTCTCTCTCTCACTGACTCACAATGATGACGCAGGCAAGGCGCTGGGCCGAATGAACGCCATTCGGCTCAACTCGGCTAATCTCGGACGTTCGGCTGTTCGAGTTCCAAATATTTGTTCGGATTCCAAGACAAAATTTTCTCGAATTTCCTGTTCGAATACCGATTTGGTCGAAAGTCAAGGCGTTCGAGAACCGAGGTATCACTGTATATGGTTATGCCTATGGGAAATCCCTTTAAATACACAGCAATGGCTGACATACAAAATTCACAATTATTTATTTACTAAAAAGTTACCCTATGGTCATGAGAGGTAAATACAAGGACCCACCTTCAGGCAAGTCTCCCCCAAATCCTCTTGAGGCTCCCTAATGCAGATGTGTCTGCAGATTGGAGATGATTATATATGGGACTATAGCATCTGGTGATGGAGATTGGGGTTTCTTTTCTCCACTCGGTAAGCGCTGCGTTCCTAAATCTGTCTCGATAATGATGATCCTATTTAGTTCACGAGAAGGGATGTCTACAGTCCTGAGATCTCTTCTGTTCCACTAAGAATGCATCTGTTTTTGTGCTTTAGGCTTAGCAAGCATTGAGCTAGTAATGTCAGGTGACCGCTGGAAATGTCCATGGTAAAGACATTAGTTCTGGAGACCCTTCCTCAGGGAGAACAAACTGAAGCAAAACTTCACCTGTGCATTGTAATCTTCTGTGCGCACAGCCCGTAAGCTTGTATGGATCTCTCCTACCGTGACGTGTAGCAATGTCCTAAACCACCCTAGCATTAACTATTATATCCGCAAACTGGTTTTACTACTATTTTATACAATATTCTATATGGTTATAAAAAATGATGGTGATACTTTATATACAGATATAAACATGATGAGTTAATGTGAAACTATCAGCAGAATATGATGGTGGGAGAGGAGCTGAGCTCTGTGATATATAGGGTTATATGATAGAGGAGAGAAGCTGAGCTCTGTGATATATAGGGTTATATGATAGAGGAGAGAAGCTGAGCTCTGTGATATATAGGGTTATATGATAGAGGAGAGAAGCTGAGCTCTGTGATATATAGGGTTATATGATAGAGGAGAGAAGCTGAGCTCTGTGATATATAGGGTTATATGATAGAGGAGAGAAGCTGAGCTCTGTGATATATAGGGGAGAGAAGCTGAGCTCTATGATATATAGGGTTATATGATAGAGGAGAGAAGCTGAGCTCTGTGATATATAGGGTTATAGGATAGAGGAGAGAAGCTGAGCTCTGCGATATATAGGGTTATATGATAGAGAGAGAAGCTGAGCTCTGCGATATATAGGGTTATATGATAGAGGAGAGAAGCTGAGCTCTGTGATATATAGGGTTATATGATAGAGGAGAGAAGCTGAGCTCTGTGATATATAGGGTTATATGACAGAGGAGAGAAGCTGAGCTCTGTGATATATAGGATCATATGATAGAGGAGAGAAGCTGAGCTCTGTGATATATAGGGTTATATGATAGAGGAGAGAAGCTGAGCTCTATGATATATAGGATTATATGATAGAGGAGAGAAGCTGAGCTCTGTGATATATAGGGTTATATGATAGAGGAGAGAAGCTGAGCTCTGTGATATATAGGGTTATATGACAGAGGAGAGAAGCTGAGCTCTATGATATATAGGGTTATATGATAGAGGAGAGAAGCTGAGTTCTGTGATATATAGGATTATATGATAGAGGAGAGAAGCTGAGCTCTGTGATATATAGGATTATATGATAGAGGAGAGAAGCTGAGCTCTGTGATATATAGGGTTATATGATAGAGGAGAGAAGCTGAGCTCTGTGATATATAGGGTTATATGACAGAGGAGAGAAGCTGAGCTCTATGATATATAGGGTTATATGATAGAGGAGAGAAGCTGAGCTCTGTGATATATAGGGTTATATGATAGAGGAGAGAAGCTGAGCTCTGTGATATATAGGGTTATATGACAGAGGAGAGAAGCTGAGCTCTATGATATATAGGGTTATATGATAGAGGAGAGAAGCTGAGCTCTGTGATATATAGGGTTATATGATAGAGGAGAGAAGCTGAGCTCTGTGATATATAGGTTTATGTGATATGGAGCAGGATTTCTAAGTAAATCCTGACTGGACTCCTAGGTGAGACATTTAGAG
Organism: Leptodactylus fuscus; assembly: GCF_031893055.1. Taxonomy (NCBI): domain Eukaryota; kingdom Metazoa; phylum Chordata; class Amphibia; order Anura; family Leptodactylidae; genus Leptodactylus; species Leptodactylus fuscus. Next base: position 29,531,798 of record NC_134270.1, on the reverse strand, counting down.
TCCTGCTTACCCCGTCCATACACATTGATTGACAGCTTTCACAGTGTTCAGGATGTGTATATAGTCTTACTATCTGGGTGGGGTAAGTAGAACTAAGTGTCTTTCCTAAACTGTCTTTCCTAGGAGCCCTGAAGACTGTCAATACATGTGTGTACATTGTAGAATAAGTAGGACTCTTCCCGTCTTTCCTAGGTGTCCTGAAGACTGTCAATAACTGTGTGTGTATTAAGTAGATTAAAGTTATGCACTCCTTTTGATGTCTTTCTCCTGGCCAGAATGGATGCTCACGGACAGGTAATGTCCCAATATAATAGAGAAAATCCACAGCACTCTGGGAGAATCTCTCAATAAATATGTGTGGGTGGGGTAAGGAGGACTCTCACTTTGTTTGCGAGGAGTCCTGTTGAGTGTCAATGACTCTTGTGATCATGAGTCACTACTAGCCATCCTGTCAAAAATTACTCAACTTTTTACTAGAAATTCTGCTCCAGATCCTATAAACCTATATCCGAGAGCTCAGCTCCTTCCCCTGTATCATGTATGATGATATATATGGCACCAAGTACTTAATCCCAAATACCAGTCTCGCTTAGTTGTTGGTTTCAAAGTGCTACATCAAGGATACAGAAGAGATGAGTTGTCTCTAGAACACGATGTTGCCAACCAGCTCCTATAGCCAACACCTCTCACCTGCTTCCTCTGAGTCTCGCTTCCTCCTTCTTTTCAAACTCAGGAAAGGGGCATCTGCTCTCACTCGGCAGATAGTAACCATTTCCTGACCAGAGAAACCTCCATATCTGGCAGAGCTTCCGGAGAGATGGCAGCTATCCAGCAGTTCTTGCGGTCTCTCGTAAACGTCACCATGACACATTCCGAAACTTCATTTTTACGTACCAGTATTTCATCGTGTAACGTTATACTTGTGGCGAGAAGATCCTGGTTTTAAAGTGTTAAAAAGAAATAGCTGTTGATCCTTGCAGGGAACAATAACGCCTTCTAAAGTGGGGGTTAAGCTCTTGCTGCTTCGATCCGCAAGGCGTTAACGGGGATTTGTGTCAGATCCTTGGTGTGTAATAACCTTTTCACCTCATCCGTACCTGGCATTCATGTTGTCCTGCGCTGCAGAATGTCAATAATGTAGACGTTCAGTCATTTCTATTTTAGTGAGGTGACAGGCTACACTCCGGAGAGGGGTCAGGGGGTGCTCTGTGGGGGTATGTCGCTTTCTGTCAAACAAGTCACAAGTGTTCCAGGAAGAGCGCAGAAATAAAAGATGGAAGCAAGTACTTTGTGTAGGAAATGAGTTGCCACCATAGTGTCGAGAAGGACAAGAGTATTTTGGTCACTTGGTTAGCAAAGATCCATAGTCCTAGTTACTTGATTATTCAATTTACTTGCAACCTTAAAACATTTTTTAGCAATATTCTCCATATTCCAAGGAAAATGGGCAATTATTCTAAAAGTGACTGTCCAGTCATGGCCTTAAAATTTATATTTAAGCCAGTACTTATAGGGGAAGCTCACCAGCTACTTATTATCCTCAAATGTTACAGTTTGGCTACATTTTAGCCCAGCTCCTTTTGGGTAGAGCTGTGATCTGTGACTACAGCTTAGTTACAGTGTCTATACAGAGTCTGAGACACACCTACTGTCTCATCATTGGTTCAGGATGCTGCTTTGTCCCGCCCCTTGCAGTTCTGCCTCCTCTGATTGGCTGCAGTGTATAAACACCAGTCTATCACAGGCTCACCAGGAAGTCAGTGCATGGAGAGCTTTGGAGTGCATGGAGTGGTTTTGGAATGGGAAGATACATAGGAAGCCCTTATACTTCTACCTTCTGGTCAATCCACTCCTGGCTTTGGCTCAAAAAACCACAGCAAAATCTGCACCAAAAAAGCTGCTTTTCCGCAACGTGGGGCCTCAGCCTTACAGAACTTGGTACTAGGCTGTAGCCAATACCCAGTCTCCATTTCCAATGATGGGCTCTCCATTGACCAACCACTTATATGAAGACCAAGAATATAGAGATAAAAGAAAATATAACTTCAGATCATCTGTGTGCACCGAACGTCTACTAATCTTGGATTTCCCCTTAGACTATTAAATAGTGGATCTTCTGACATGGTCATCGTGCACTAGGCAGGAGCAGGGTGAGAACAGGTGCTAAACTATCAGATGCCAGGGGCTTTGGAAGATCTCTAAGTGTTGCCATTAGGTCTATGCAGATTGTCCAGCCTGACCGCTGCCGTACAGTTCACCCCTGATGAGGGTTTAGGAGATTATGTTTTTCAAGGCTATGGGAAATTCTTAAATTTGATCTCAATTTTCTTGTTTTGCTTCAAGAAACTAAAAAAGTTCAGCTCTAGAATCTGGATATATCTGATCATCTTCCTCATCCTACAACACAACTGTGCAAAAACCGTTGATTATAGCTGCTGCGGTCGGAGTAGAAAACCTGCATGGAATATGTTAGACTCTGAAGTGGAGTACGACACAAATTTCACGATTTTGGGGAAAATCAGAATTGTGCTTCTTTAAAATGACAAATTCCATTAATTCTCTACCCTTAACATTTAACCAAAATGAATGGACGTTGGAGAATTCCCAATGGGTAGTGACATATATTTTTATCAACTACCACAAAGAGGCGAGGGCAACAGGTGGCCAAGTGGCTGCCTGTGTCGCTTACTTGAAGATCTTCCCTCCCCACACACACACACACACAGAGTGCCTAGCTTTTCCGAACATACTGTAGATGCCTCCTGATGCTTCTATAACAATTGTTTACAGGGAAAGCTGCAAAAGGAGGAAATAATACTCCAAAAAATACTTTATTTCGGGAAAATATTGAAATTCTGATTCAGCCAATTAATAAGAAGAACATGAATTATCAATAAATGAGAAGCCCTTAATATCGGACTCCAATATGTCTGAATACCTTCATTAGAGGAATGGGAGCCTTGGCTTTTATCTATAAGAAATGAGCTGTTGTTTTTTTCACCTGGAGTCACTGACTAGCCATGGCTACCCTAAGGATCAGCATTGACATCAGATAGAATTTCCAGCCCATCCCCCATTCAAACAAGTCGAAAATTCAATCCGCTATCCTAAAAGCATTAAAAAAAAAAAATTGGTGACCCTGTGCAGCACTCTGTGCACTGCCCATGAGCCGACACAGGATTGACAGCCTGATAATAGGTAAATAAATCCCTTCATTATCGGCCGCTCCTGAGATCTCCGAGCCATTAATCAGCATTATTCTATACACTTCCTCAACGGCCAAGGGAAAATAAGGCTTTCTGCACTTAGGCGCGGAAGCCAAAATTTTACACTCCACGCCCTTGAGTGAGGTTATTATCAGATGACAAGTAAGATGCCATCAGATGATATGAGCAGTAAAGATATAGAGTAGAGATTGTAGATGATAGAGATATACAGCCCTGCCAAGTGGGAGACGCTTTAATCACGGGATACAGTACATGGAATTACGGCAATATAGATACAATTTTAATGCTAACCTGTCACATTGAAAGTGCAGGCAGCAGGTTATAGAGGAGGAGTTGCTGAGCAGATTGATATATAGTTTAGTGGGAAAATATTTATTAGAACTTGTATTTTACGCATTTCGTTCCTTCTAGGCTTAGGAGTCCAGGGGGCGGTCCTAATGAGTGATTGACAGCTATCTCTGTATGTCCAGTCCCAAAAGGAAGACTGTTGATCATCGAGAAGGACTCCTAACCTCGGATGTAGCAGAAATACATAGGTCTTTATATATCAATCAACTCATCTTCTCCTTCTCTGTAACATGCTGCCTATAGATTGGACTGTAATTTTACAAATTTACTTTAATTTGCATAAAAAGACAATTTAATTATTTCACAATATTGGTATAACTAGACCATGTACATAAGTACAACCTACGGTAGCTTACTGAATCCTGGCTAGGGGTAGTAGAATAACCAAGGGTTACTAGAATAGTCCTTATTCGTGGCTCTTAAAGAGGACTTGTTATTAGGTCTGAAAACTTACATCATGTGATAGGCGCTGTCACACTGAGAATTTTGGTGTTTTGTTTATCCAAATCTGTTCAGCCATTCCAAAGATATAAGCCCTCAGGGTGTATTAATCAAGTGGGTGGTGACACTACATGATATACAGAGACCCCGCCCCAGAGGAACCACAGTGTTACTTGGCTTGTAGCACTAAAAGGGCTTATATCTTTGGGATGGCTGAACAGATTTGTATAAACAAAACACCAAAATGATCAGAGTGACAGCGCCGATCAAAGGATGTATGTCATTTGGCTGTTCAGACCTGGAGACAGGTTTTCTTGTATATCATAGTACTCTTAAGTTATTTATTATAACAGGGATATTGTATTGGAATATATTGATATTATTTTGCAGGTTATTTAACTGGGGTACTTGCAAAATTCTGAGAAACCGTATAGAAAAGCCAATAGTAATCACAGTCCGAACTATTCTGCTACAACTCTATTTTTAGGACATGACATCAATTTTACGCTATTCCCATATGTCAGACCCCTAAAAAGCTAAGTCCGTGAGACACCTTTTCACTATATAAAGGAGATGCAAGAAATAATTTGTCCCAACTACAGACGTTTCCCCGCCATGATGTGACCTTTTAATTGGTTTAGATATTCCCCTGTCTCCTTTATGTTTCAAGAGGCAGCAAAGTGGCAGCTCAGACACTTAAAGCTCCAGTCCGAGGGGGATCATATTAATGCAGGGTGGGGACAGAAATGAAGGCTAGCAAAAGGTTAAAGAGAAGGGGCAGATGTGACCGTAGCTCTAGTAAAGGCCATCTGTTCCGTCTGGCAACGAGGAGGGAGATCGGATGACACGCTGGCATTAGCCCAGACCAAAAGGCTAGCCAGACGGTGTCCATGTTATTCTGATACCTAATGATAGTCAGCAGCAGACATACCGCTACCCCTGTGACTACGACACCCATCAGGACTGTGCTCTACTAAACCCATGGGCAGATCTTCAGGGATATCAATAAATCCATAACGTCGTAGGCCAAACTTTCGTCTTCGGAACAAGACTCGCCTTCAAGATTGGACATTCAAAGCCTATATTGATAAATGGATTCCCTAAGACTTGTGGGATACAGAATCTATTGTCCAATTCATTTTTCTGATGGTCAGGCCCCTTATACGCCTGTGCAGAGATGTGACCTACACAGCAACCCGAGTAATGAAAGAACCGCCTGGAGAGCCCAGAAGACTGCCGGGCACATCCGTCATGTGTCAAGCTCCGTCCCAAGTTGTGTATTATGCACTAGGTGCTATCTGGTATCTAGCGACCTCATTACTCTTATGGTTATGACATCAGAACTTTCTCCAAGGAGATTTGTATAGTTGTCATGGAGACACAAGAAGCAGGCGTCCCAACGGCGGAGGCATGAACTATGCCAACATAAAGTATCCGAAATTTAATAGACAAAAAATTATAGGCTTTGTACGGTAAGACCTTAAGGAAATATCTTGTGTATTGTGCGCGGGTTTCTCGGTCTAACTCTAGTTACTGAGGCAACAAGCAAAGAATTTCCTTAAAATACGTTACATTAGCGCGCTTCTAAGATGTGCGGTTTATAAAATAAACCTGAGGTCTGGGGTGAAGACATTCCAGTATATTCCAGTATATTGCGCTGGAGGTTACGGTGGTGAGTGAATACAGGGACCCGGAGCAGAAAGGAAGGAACTTTAATACCTGGCTTGTTAGCATATCGTAATATAATTTACAGCATCCACCCAACAAGTACAATCTACTTCATAATCATCTCGATGTGTGGTCCCGCCGGCTGCCAAGCTTCAGCCCCAAAGGCAGCTACTACATTGCCTCACAAGCAGTTAAAATGTCCAAACGTAACGTACAGTCGTTCCGACTTTGATGTCTAATACGAGGGCATGGCTGGCGAAGCACACCTGCCACCTAACCCGTCATCATGAAAGGAATCCATCAATCCACATGTAATTGATATATTGATGACATTCTTTTTTTTTCTACATTTAGGATTGGGAAATTTCCTTAATATTACATAAAATAATAAGGTTTCTATATAGTTCCCATGTCCAATAAAGAAACCCAATGACTAAGCAGACTATTATTAAAGCTTTTTTTTCAGGTTATATAAGTTGATCTATGTGTAGGCCCACTGATGGCGCCGGAACGAACAAAATCGAGGCAAAGGCACAACTTTGATTTCTTTCTTTACCACTTTACACCCATTTAAAGAGGTTTGCTATTACAGATACTTGTCCTCTAGGCATAGTGTCAGATTGCTTGGGGTCTGACTACCAGGATCAGAAGAATGGTGGCCCAAATGGCCTGTGTATTAAGTGCCTTCTATGGGTTCCAGCAGCCCCACCAGTCTCTTACAGGGTGGATACAGGGAGCCTAACAGTCTCACATATTCCCGATCGCTGGGGTTCACAATGGTCAGACTTATGATTTATCACTCATCATCTATCCTGTCGAAAAGGTATAAGTGAATATAATGGCAAAACCCTTTGTGTGGTAGCCATGGCTAGTGACCTACCATTTACTTAAAGAATGGAACCATGCTTCCGGATCTATTCTGTGTTAGTTCTGGCACTGGTGGGTGCTGAGAGTAGCTGATTGGTGGGGGGGGATGGATGGTAGAATCCCTGACCTATCTGATATTGACAACCTGTCCTAAAGATACATCAACTATATCTGTTAATATAGGAAACCCATATAAGGTGGCCATACTCATTGGATGAATTTTGGCTAAGTTTGGGGCTGACCAACCAAGTAATGTGTATAGAGGGCTGTCCCTTATCTCTGTCCCTGGGTAAAGAAGGACAGGGCAGAACCATGAGGACACATGCACGCTAAAAGGTATCGGGTGTGCTTGTGTATGGGGACTGGCTATTGGTCGATTGAATATTCAGCCAACAGATATCTAAGGTATATGGACACCTTTAGCCATGGGTACATATTAGGTCAGAAGATGACTTCCTCCAGCTCCTTTATGGCTGAGGATGGAATATCAATGACCTTACCTTAAAGTCCAGCCAAACCTGGATGTTATAAAGCAGAAACAGTCTTAAAGGGGCATCCCAATAACAGAAGAGGATGGCACGTAGCTAGTGTATGTCATTACCCGCTTATCCTACAATCCTAATGAACGCTCTTTTGCAGATTTCCCTGCACAGTAAAGCTCGTGGCCACCCACTGTGCAGGGAACTACAACAAGCTCCATTCACTTCAATAGGTCTGTGTTGCAGTACTCCATATAATGCTAAAAAACAAGGTGCCAGCACAATTTTAGTGCTTTCTGCGAAACCCGGGCCGCCTAGACTCCTCTGCCTCCCATTTTGCAGGGGCAGGGCAGTCTGAGATAACCAGCGCCTATACTAATAGCGAGATTTAATAAAAGGAGATTTGGCTGCGATGCAATTAAATTACATTTGAGTCTCTCGAGGTGAAATCTCATGCAAATGTGAAATCATAACATTGAACTCAATTAAATTCTTTTCTATTTAGTTTCAAGTGACTTTGATGTGATTTAATTACAAGGTTTTCACAACTGGGCCAAGTCACCGTTTAGCAAATACAACGCAACTTGGTTACAACTGGTAAAAAAATTCCTAGATAATATTTTAATGAAGATGAATGAACCTAACGAGAGAGATGAATGGAGATCAATTAAAATGTTACTAGTTCAGTCTAGTGCGATAGATTATGGAGAATTTGCAAATCATGAGTCTGTGACATGGCTAGAACCAGAGATGTGGAGTCGGAGTCAGAGTTGTGGAGTCGTTGTCGTCGTCAGGACCTCTCCAAAAATTATGAATTTCTTAATTACATTATACAATTATTAACTTATACACATAGTTTGTGACATATTTACTTTCATAGGAATCAACCATTGGCTTCCGACTGACCATGGCTGTCATTTCTGACGGAGTCAGAGTCAATTGACAATTTTTTCACTCCACACTGAATCCGCTGCAGGAAGCCATAGGCGGATTAAGCTGGATATTCCTGTATAATTTTTATCAGACGATGACCAGATATGAAGATGCCGCAAGTGAAATCGGCAGCAGATTTTAGCCAGCCATAAACAGATCAGTCACGCTGGATATCGTCAACCTGCTGTCAGATGTAAATACTAATGTCTGATACGATCGGCTGCTTTTGGCAGAGTACAGTCTGCCGTCGACCTCTTTCGTGGAATCTACATCAGCGATCATCACCCAGCTTCCCTGCCATCCGAAATATCACGTCTATGGTTGACCTTAAAGGGGTATGCCAGGTAGAACAAGTAACCCGCAACAAATCTCAAAATCAAGGGTGTTTTGCACCCCAGTTCTGACTAGAGTCAGTAGTCCTACACCACGTACTGCTCCATTGAGTTGCAAGGGGACTGAAATCTGAGCCTTAGGCTGAGGCCCCAAGTTACGGAAATGCAACTTTTTTTGTTGCAGATTTTGTTGCTATTTTTTGAGCCAAAGCCAAGAATGGCTACAGAAGGAATGGGGAATATATAGGAAGTGTTTATGCTTCTGCCTCTTGCACAATCCACTCCTGGCTTTGGCTCAAAAAAAAACGCAACAAAATCTGCAACAAAGAAAGCTGCGTTTCTGCAACGTGGGTCTTCAGCCTAAGGTTTCTGCCATAGATTTCCATTCAATTCAGCCGCTGATTTTTCAGCATGAGAAATCAGCTGTGTGAACAAGTCTTAGTGGTGTGTGGCATGGATTAAGAAGCTGAGGCATGAGAATAACTCAATGAACCCATGAAATCTTGCAACCTGATCTTCTACATCAGGTTGGGTGGAGGGGGAAACAGAGAATTCACAAGCCCGAGACTGATCCAATCAAAGCAAGAAAGGTGCAAAGGTTAAGGTTTTTGGATATAAATGACTACATGTATGGCAGATTATACCTGGCTGGGATCTTATTAGCATGCACTAAGAAGCCCACTAGTGATTTACACCTTCTTACACCTGACCACCCACCTTAGCAGCAGATAGACACATAGGCCATCACATAATTGTTTCCCTGTTTGATTTCATATGTTAAATTCTCCTTTATTTTTTTACAAGCCAGAGTTTTATTACCACCCCCTGGCGTCACACAGTCATACAGCCTATGACTCTCAGGTGTGTGTCAGTACCCATTGACATCTCACTGTGTTAAGTGTGAATCATCCGACTGGCGCCAGGAAGGATTGTTCCACTATCATTATTCAATAAATCTCAAGGGTCATCGCTACTGCACTGAAGGCAAGCAGACAGTCCAGGGTGACGTCACCAGATACGGCAGGCCTAGCTCAATGATATGCGGTAATACCATTAAATCCTCAAGTAAATGAAAAGCAAGTCACAAACAAGAGGGTAGACGAGACTTGTGACAATGAAGAACGCAGACACTGGTGCAATCTATTCTTGATGTAGTTTCATATATAGGTCTGATACATAAGGGGAATAGGAATGAAGTTATAGAAAGTGCTAAACTACAATACTTTGGTTACTTATAGGAAATGATATAGTGGATATAGACTTAAGAAACGTTCCTTACTCCTTCCAACTCCCCATACACAAGCACCCTCGGCCGAACATGCACATTTTCTCTGCTTGAAATTCTACTTCCCAATGCTTTTGTTCCCCGATATCTGTCATAGGGGACGAGTTGGGGCACCCCATAAACATGAGATGATCACAGATCCCAATGCATACCTAATTAGATCCCAATGCTGTAACCCAACAAAAATAGATCCCAAACACATGTATGTAACATGTAGATTTCATTTGCTACCGACACACGGTGGAAGCAACCACTTGTGGTTAACCCGTATAAATCCTATGAATTCGCTCACAGCCATGAAGTTATTCCATCCTAATAAATTGTCTCCGTTCTCCTGGACATTGGACAACAAAACAGCTGCCTCCAATACAGATTATCAGATTTGGGAAAGCAGAGCAGGCAAGTTTCAGACTATTCAGAAAACAAACTTTGGCTAAAGTTTTCCATTCTTCTAATTGCAAAAGTTTCCAAAGTCCAAAAACATTCTGATAAATTACTTGCAAAAACTGACCCTAGGGTCCGGATATCTGAGACTGGGCGCCCTGATGTCAGGTACACATCACTATATATCGGTGCTATATACACAACAGCCAATGAACTTTCTTTCAGACATATAAGGAAGCAATTTATCAAAGTTTCCCTAAATCAAGACAATCCTTGCAACCGGAGCAAGATTAATAGCAAAGAACTTAATCGGCTGTAGAGGAGTCATACTATGGGAATAGGAGCGCGCCTTGTATCTGTAGAGCAGACATTCTCCCACCCTCAGATTTTATAAGATTAGCAGAGCAGGGCTGCCCTGTCTCATGCTGGGACGGGATCAGTGAATGCAGCAGGTGCTGTCCGAAAGGCACGAACTGATCCTGTTTCCGTGAAAACGTTGCCAGCATGAGGGAGGAATCAGCCAAAATGAGCCCACACATGACGGCTGTTCAAAGCCTCTACCCCAGGGGCACTGGGAGCTTGTTAAACGCCGCGTCTCGTTACGACATGTACCTTCTTTTCATGATACTAATGTGCAGATCCTCTTCCAGCTTTACAGACTGGATTTCTCCATTGCCTTTGGGACTCTCCTCCCCTGGGGAGAACACAGAACAGGGTTCCTTTTTCGGTATCCTGCTAGGTGGAAGTGGGATTGTTCTTTTCTCAGCTAGTCGTCCCCGATTCTGTGCAAGAAGAAGAAAATAAAAACGCTAAAGTATTCTGGCGAATATTGTTCAGCAGTTTTCATTATCTCAACGGTAAGATTGTAATGAAAAATCCCAGGTCAAAAACAACATTTAAGAAGGATAAAAAATGGTGCAAGGCCGAGGCCCCACGTTGCGGAAACGCAGATTTTTTTGTTGCAGATTTTGTTGCATTTTTTTGAATCAAAGCCAAGAATGGCTACAAAAGGAATGGGAAATATATAGGAAGATCTTATATTTCTGCCCTCTGCTTGATCCATTTCTGGCTTTGGCTCATATAACTGCCGCAAAATCTGCAACAAAAAACCTGAGTTTCCGCAATAGAGTCTGTCACCAGAACTCAACATGCTGTGCAGATAGATAGGTTAGTGTCACCAGAACCAGCATATCACCCCAGCCCTGCAGATAGATAGGTTAGTGTCACCAGAACCAGCATATCACCCCAGCCCTGCAGATAGATAGGTTAGTGTCACCAGAACCAGAATATCTACCCAGTCCTGCAGATAGATAGGTTAGTGTCACCAGAACCAGAATATCAACCCAGTCCTGCAGATAGATAGGTTAGGGTCACCAGAACCAGAATATCAACCCAGCTGTGCAGATAGATAGGTTAGTGTCACCAGAACCAGCATATCACCCCAGTCCTGCAGATAGATAGGTTAGTGTCACCAGAACCAGCATATCACCCCAGTCCTGCAGATAGATAGGTTAGGGTTACCAGAACCAGCATATCACCCCAGCCCTGCAGATAGATAGGTTAGGGTCACCAGAACCAGAATATCAACCCAGCTGTGCAGATAGATAGGTTAGGGTCACCAGAACCAGCATATCAACCCAGCCCTGCAGATAGATAGGTTAGGGTCACCAGAACCAGAATGTCACCCCAGCCCTGCAGATAGATAGGTTAGGGTCACCAGAACCAGAATATCAACCCAGCCATGAAGATAGATAGGTTAGTGTCACCAGAACCAGAATATCATCCCAGCCCTGCAGATAGATAGGTTAGGGTCACCAGAACCAGAATATCACCCCAGCCCTGCAGATAGATAGGTTAGGGTCACCAGAACCAGAATATCAACCCAGCTGTACAGATAGATAGGTTAGGGTCACCAGAACCAGAATATCAACCCAGCTGTGCAGATAGATAGGTTACTGTCACCAGAACCAGAATATCAACCCAGCTGTGCAGATACATAGGTTATTGTCACCAGAACCAGAATATCAACCCAGCCATGAAGATAGATAGGTTAGGGTCCCCTGAGTCAACATGCTGCAAATTAGCTCTTTGGAGAACAAGGGTGTGGTCATTGCTCCAAATAGGTGACAACTTCCTCCTTGATCCAAATAGATAATTTGCATATTGATATAATAGCGTTATCTCAGCATCAGCCAAGGTGACACCAGATCACTAGGAAAAAACACTATTTGATTCGGGTGACCCTAACCTATCTACAGGGCTGAGTTGATGTGCAGGGTTGTCGTGACAAACTACCGTTAAAAACTATTGAAAAGTAATGCAAACAGGTGTTGTTATTTAAAGGGGTTCTCTAAATTAGGTTAAAGGGGTATTCCTATCTTATAAAGCGATAGCATATTGATAGGATAGCCGTCATTCTTTGATCTGAACGTTGGGACCCCCACTGATTTTGGGAAAGAAGGGGCGGCTTTATCTTGCCCTCAGAGCTGACCACCCAGCTGTAAGTGAACTGGAGCCAGCCCCAAAATTGGGAAGTACCACCAATCATAAAGTAATGGCATATCCTAGTCATAAGCCACCACTTTGCAAAATTGCGATTAACCCATAAAAATCTAGAAGTTCTAATGTACACCATGCGGTATGTCAGTCCCTAAGGACCATGGCTGCAGGTAGTCCTGTACTTCTTTGCATGGGCTGCATCCATGGCGTAGTAATGGGATCAGATCTCAGGCACCATTGCTGCAGGCTCTCCTGTATCAGTTTACATGCAGTGTGATACCCTACAAAGTACGAGAACACAGCACTCTATGTATCTGTGTCCGTCATCTTACAAGTGCCCGTAGCTAAGATCCCATTACTCCTCATGGGCAACACCGAATCAAAACATAAAACATAGCGCCCTGTGCCGATCAATAAACTTTATTTGTTCCATGGAAAAAAATTAGAAGCAAGAATGCAGTAGTCATACAATTTATATTCTATAATAGTCACATAAGCAGCAGTTACTGTAGTTATTAATATAGGGGAACCTCTAAGAGAGTTTCCACCCCCATTTTCACGGCACAGTAACTTGGCATAGGGGCGGGAAAGAATTTTATGATCTTTACCCTGTCCATGGTTCGCAGACGGCTTTGCCTGCACCCATGCCAAGCTTCTATGGGCGGGTTAAATAGATCTGCGTTTGCTACTGTTAAAGTGTCAGCTCTTCGGGTTAGTAAACACTGGCACGGGGTGATAAAAAATACTCGATTGTGCCTCATGAATAAATCAATTTCCACCAAGGCACCAGTGTGAACACAACTGTCTATATCAGCATGCTAGGAATAGCATACAAATACATTTACAGCGACCCTTTGGACTTGGTTCACACAAGTGAGTGTCAGCGGGCTTGCTAGTCAGGAGTAGCCTCTTGTCCGGGTTTTGTGGCTTTATCAGCTACAGAATCCATGGCAAGATCGATTACTATGGAAGACTAAACCGTCATACACTGACATCCTGCTGAGCCTGTGACAGACTTGTGTTTATGTATATAGCAACCAATCAGAGGTGATAAATTCGCTGGGGGGCGGGACAGAGCAGCATCCTGAGCCAATGATGAGCTGGGGGTGTGGCTAAGAGTACCAAAGACTCCCTGTAGGCACTAACTAAACTGTGGTCACTGGTCACAACTCTGTCCTATAGAGCAGAGTGAAGAAGCATCCAAGGAGCAGGATCTTAGGAAAATAAATAGCATCCCTTGAAGCAATAGGCTTGCATTTATAAGTTCTGAGCTCCTGTCCGGACATGGACAGTCGCTTTAAATGCCATAAATTGCACATTTCAGTCAGGCTATACATTTTTAATGTTTACAGCATACTATACTGCAGACCCAGGCAGTCATAAAGCAGCACGTCTGCTGGAAGGCCTCAGGGCATGCTTGGTGGATTCGTAATTCTCGGCAGCCCTGAATGTCATTTTCAGAGAGTCCCTGCAGTTCCTGGGACTGCTTGTGATTCTATTAGGGAATTGTCATTTGAGCAATAACCCAATATACTGTAACGTCTCGCAGCGAGGGGCAGGCAACGACGATGGCCATAGCGAGTAAGGAAAGTTGCATAATTAAAAAACCTTTTTTTTTAGTTTTTATTTTTTAATGTACCAAACTTGTAAGAGCCGTAACGGCAACCGACCAGAGATATTTCTTTACACCGACTGACCTTCACTGCATAATGCAAACTGGCATGTTATAAGCTAATGGTCGCCAGAAAATAAAGAAGCGGCACATCCTGCCAGACAGAAAAGAAAAAAAAAATTAAAAAATACAGTCTACCCGGAGAGGACACAGGAAAGGATTCATTGTGATTGAATGTGCGTCAGAGAGAAAAGATAGCGACTGGATCATAAAAACTCTTTATGACCATTAAGGTGCCGAGGGGCAGTTAGCAGTAGTCAGAGAACATCTAGGGAGCCGTGATTAATAACAAGGAAGGATATGCAGGCATTTAACTGCGACACGGGGAGGGAAGGTGACTATCTGCACAAGAAGACACACTATTTCCCAGCTGTCACAGCTCCCGGCTGACCTTTCACCCCCAGCGACTTCTGGACATATCACGGTCTTCCTCCAAGACTTTAATGAACATTTACATAAAACAAGAACCCAATTAGATATATAGCGTGATCCACATATTCTTATAGTACTGTACCTTTAATAAAGTATTCTGGTGCCTATATAATCCCAGCCTGCGGGGGCGCTGCAGAACACAGGGATTCTCTCTGCAAAGCACTAACATGATCTAAGACAGTGTATAAGTTTGGGTGGCAATGTCAGAGGGAGGCCAGAGGCCCCTTTGCCACATAAGAAGACACTAATATTATAAATGGCCCATGATAGGTAGGGGGCTGCGCAACAGATTTCTCATTGGGGCCCACAGTTTAACAAGAACCTTTCACCATCTCTCAATAAGTGATGTTCCTTTAATTCTGTTGGAATTTTTTCTCTAGCCCACACCATTCCAGAGCAATCAGTTTCAGCAACCAATATGCTAATTAGGCCCTCTACAGTCAGGTGGGTGGTCTCAAACTGGAGCAGTTTGTCAGTGACCACCCACCTGATAGTATAAAACATAATTAGCTTATTGGGTGCTGAAACCCATAGCACCTATTGCTCAGGAATGGTGGGAGCTAGAGAAAAATTATAACTGTACTGGAATTGGTGGAGTGGCGGGTATTGGAGGATACAAAGAGTTGGAGTTGGTGCTGAGTGATTCATTTGGTGCCCGCTATTTCAATACTAGGATCACTTTACTCAACTGTACATTTTTGGAGTCTTCTAAAAAAACAAAAACACCAAGGAGAAATCTGAAAAACATCAAAAAGCATGCAAATTTTAAGCATATAGTGCCAAATGTTACCCAAACGTAGGCTCCCAGTGCTACAATGTAGTAGTACTTACTACCAAACCACCGTTAAGCCATAAACTTGATGGATCCTTTAGGTGTAACGCACATAGCGCTGTCATGAGATCTTGATATTCTCTACCCTATAGTCTGTATAGGCCCAGGGGCCACTTCAGTTACGGTCCATTTCGTCTCGCTCCTTGCATACAGGTTGGCTACACTTTGTACATAAAATCTGACAATTCCCAGTTCCATACTGGAGGTAGTAAGCTTGGTCAGGTTGGATTGGAATCTGTTCACTCCTTTGTTTTCCCAGGAGATAAATGGCGCGGCTAGCGTCTGCTTATCCCGTAGTGAAATAACATTCCTGCTCAGGGAGCCTTCCAACCTGCTGTAGTATTCTCCCCAACAATGGTTCTGCAGCTGCTATCTGATACGTGTGGCCAGCTTATCTCTTCCTCCGACTCCAGAATTAACCTCTGATAAAAATGCAGAAATGAGAGGGGTCCGGTCCGCTTACACGGCTGGAGACTCCGCAGACAGATGTCATTTTAATGTCTCTCTCAGTCCTCTGGCGCACACGTATCATTATCGCATCTGATCAGCACTTATTTTTAGTGATGGCCAATCGATCCTCCCGATTTGCTGATTTAGCAGTCAATAGAATACAATGGCTGGATTGATTTGTTAAATGTTTGCATCAATTTGGCAAGCGCGAATCATGAAGTGGGCGAACCCGTATTTTTTTTTGGATGGCAGATGGGAGCTGGTGAAGAGATTTGCTCAGCTTTACTGCTTTGGAAAACGGAAACGGTATCCATTCTCTATGAAAACAAAATATTCCGTAATTTCGTTAATCTGATGATAATCTAGCATATACAAAACTATATACTCTGTCTTGCCTGACCATATTACTAAACCATGGAAGGGGGATTTATTAAGACTGGCATATCCTACGCCAGTCTTAATCAAGTTCATGGTGGTGCAAGGCTTGCTCGAATTATTACGAGACTCCGGCTTCATACATGCACCAGGAACTGGAGTAGATTTCATGATTCACTCAGGCCAGTTTTCTGGCAAATTTGTCTCGGCCTCCTGCTACTCCCACTATATGGTGCATGAATCTTTGGTGCATGAAGGGGCCACCAAAGATTTTCCACATTAACACCTATCTAAAATTAGCGTGGATGGATTAATAAATTCTCCCCAATATATACATCCATGACTGAGTCAAAGATTTTGGGTATGTCCCAATGAGATATATAGACGATGTATTTTTTCATCACAGAATTTCAGGCAGAAAATCTGCAGCGTTTACATTACCAGCAAAGTGAATGAGGAAAAAAATCTGGTAGAAATCTGCATGGAAATTGATCTACGGAGCCATTTTTACATCCCCAGCATTGATTTTGTGGGTTTTCACAACGGATTTCACACTCTTCAATGAACAGGGTGAAACCCATGGAAAATCCACGACGAATCCACGTTACCTCTGCAGATTTTGCCGTGGCATCTTTGCATGTTTTGGCATGGATTTGCAGATTTTTTAAAGAAATTTTTGGCTCAATTTGTGTCATGGCTGGATGTACCCTCAAAAAGCGATTTATCAAAGCTGCAATAGAAAAATGTCCTTGGCTATACGGCCAGAGTCCAACTATAATTTTTTCCATGCAGTTAAAAAAAAATAAAGCTAAGCCGTAATGGGCGGCTCTGGGGAATCAGACTATTTTTTTGCTGGTTTTGATACATTAGGCCCATGAATAGGGCTTATGTATAGCAGTTATGCGCTGTGCAATAGTTCTCTGTATGATGTATATTACATACGCACAAGGTGCACACACACACTGATTATGAAGGCCCTCCGCTTCTACCTCCCTGGGTTGCAGGAGGAGGTCAGAACAGCTGCATCCCCAGCTGTGACATCTGGAGATGGGCTGAAATGGAAAGGTTCCCCAGTCAGGGCTCGTCAGGCTTTAATTGATCCCAGCGCTGCGCGTCCCTCATCGGCAGCAAGCTGTGAAGAGCGTGCGGAAGCAGAGAAAGGAAAAATAACAAGCAAAGCACTGCTCCCATGTTAACTCCTGCCATGCTGGAGACGCCTACAGTGATGAAAGTGCTCTACCATACCGTTCAATGCTAGGAAACGCTATAGCGGGTCGTTTTTGCCATTTATTTTTCTTAAAAGATGAGGCTCAGTGTTTTGCCCCAATGGAGCAATTGGTCCAAGAAATATATTGAGATATCAAGAACTTCAGATGACCCAAAGATGGTCCAATGTGTTCCAAGATCTCCAGTGCCAAGGGCATGAGAGCAGAGGCACAACTTGAAGCTTATGGTGCCAAATGCTATAGCTGTACCTTCATCCACATTACCATGTCGATGGCTCTCACCCACCATGGAAGAAAAGCTACTCCAGAAGACAGCAACGAACAGTAGTCTGAGCTTACCCTAATACTGGTGTATTCTTATGTTGCAAAGACGCCTTTAAGACCCAGCAGTGACTGCTAACCCTGCACCCCCTTTTAGCTACACCCCAGTATGAGGGACTGGAAACATAAAGTTATCACCCCACCAGGGACAATTTAACCATAGAGTAAATGTTGCACTTGCATTGGTCTGTATGGCAGCAGGGGCCCCATTGGGCTCCTGCATTTCGGGTGCTGTCACATGTGGTGGGTCTCATCAGCTCTGGGTTATGTGACTAATGCTGTCCGAGGCAGCAAGGCATGATGAACACCGATCCACAGACATCACTAAAGCCAAAGCCTGCAAGCAACACTGGCACCAGCATAGGTAAGTATGTTTTTGTATTGTCTTAGGGAGACTGCAGGCCAATGGGGGACAGATTAATGTATGTTGGGCCACATGAGGCATTATTCTATGTGGGGGCCACTGAGGGGACATTATAATTTGGCAGGCCAGGTATGTCTAGGTGGTGGTGATGGGGATCCTGCTTATGAAACCTTTGCATAACGATGCCAAACAGCTCCTGCACTCCACCATAGGTGTTCCAGAAATATCTCACCATGAATGGCCATGAAAAGTCTTTAAATGAAACAATAAAGGATCTGCGTGGAACCGGCAGTCACAACGGAGCCACTATTGTACTGCGATGAAAGAGCTCCGGCTTGTCAGTCTATCCTCGGCCTGCCCGCGCCGCTGCTTTATATTTTGATCAGTCATTCATGAGATCCATCATGATTACTCGCTAATTGCTATGTCTCATTAAGCCGGGCATCCACGCTTTCTTCACGTTATAAGATTGAGGGAGCCATTATAGCGTCACGCCGGTTACTGGCATCGTTTAATAGTAATATGCTGACCTGGAACAATATATGCATAATTAAAAGGACAACTCCATTCAAGATGACTGTGGGCTCTAAAACGAGGCTGAATCCCAACCCTAAACTTCAACAAAGGATCTACTAGTATCAGATATAGCAGATTTTCTCTGGTTGAGGTTAATTTTAAAAGGAACGTTCACGTGATCCAATCTGTAGAAGCCATCTTTTAGAGCAAAACAAGCCGAGCAGATTGATATATAATGTTGTGGGTTAAGGTTCAGTATAACCTGTCATTTATCCGCTGAAATCTCTGCTCTTTCTATGTTGAGACATCAAGGAGGCGGTCCTAGCAGTGATTGACAACTAACTCACTGATAGGCCCGCCCCTTTTCTTCACACCACAGAAAGAGCAGAGATTTCAGCGGATAAACGACAGGTTATACTGAATCTTATCCCACAAAACTATATATCAATCTGCTCAGCTCCTCCTGCTCTATAACAACCCGCTCACAGATTTGACCACAGTTTCAATGTGATGAGCTCCCTTTAAGGTATCTCAACAAAAAAATGACCTAAATGGTCAACCTTTCCCAACCTGCATATAGTTAGACACGACAAAGCCTAGCGCTAGAGACTATAAATTAGTATAAAGCCTAATATGAACGGCGTGGAGCTGTGAAAATCATGAGAGGTCCCCTACATTTACTTTGGAAATGCTGCCCTGGGGTGAGATTAAAAGAAAAACCCTGGGCGACCCACTACTGGGAGACCAGAGACCGTAACCTTTTCCATATGTGACGGAAATCCTGCCATCCAGACTGTGATCCCTGCGCCACCCCCTGTACCATAAACCACCCCGTGCTTACTCTCACAGATAATAAATAATGGTTTCCTCCTTGTAAAAGCCACTGCTAAGAATTTTCATGGGACGTTAAAAACAAGAAGATATTAGTTTTCGCCCGTGTGGTATCCTGATACAAGTCAGAAATATCTGAGACGATCTGTGGCCCATGACAACAGAAGGCAAAGGGTTTGCTAATCCTAACCAGACTAGTACTTTTATGACGCCATACATACAATACGTTTTTTTACGTGTAGCCATCTTGTCCCTTAGAGAGATGAAGTAGATGACAAGTACCGAATGTCTCCATATATAATACATGTTGGGCAAAGGATTTAGTAGTTCACTATAAAAGATTTCCACACTACAACTCATAGACAGTACTTGTCACTATGCAGGGTGATGAACCAAAGTTTATAAGAAGACCCTGTAGTAATAGACAAGGAGCTACTCACATCTCTGAAGCATAGGAATATACGTGAAATAATACCAAAAACCTGTGCACTTTACGTGCCGTCCACTTCAAAATAGCAAAAACAGCTGTGTAACAAATAATAATATCACCTATATCCTGGCAGAGATAGAGTCCTGTTTACCCTGCCTACACACAGTGATTGAGAGCCATAAGGACTCCTAGGGAAGACAGTGAGAGTCCTGCTTATCCCGCCTACACACAGTGATGGACAGCCTTAAGGACTCCTAGGAGAGATAGTGAGAGTCCTGCTTACCCCGCCTACACACAGTGATTGACAGCCATAAGGACTCCTAGGGAAGACAGTGAGAGTCCTGCTTATCCTGCCTACACACAGTGATGGACAGCCATAAGGACTCCTAGGGAAGACAGTGAGAGTCCTGCTTATCCTGCCTACACACAGTGATGGACAGCCATAAGGACTCCTAGGGAAGACAGTGAGAGTCCTGCTTACCCCGCCTACACACAGTGATTGACAGCCATAAGGACTCCTAGGGAAGACAGTGAGAGTCCTGCTTATCCCGCCTACACAGTGATTGACAGTGATTTCTGTGCACACACAATGATATAGGTAGAACTGTCAATCACCATGTGTGGGCAGACTACTCAGGACTCTTCCTGCCTCTCCAAGGAGTCCTGTCAGGATTTACTCAAAAAACACCATGAAAATCATATAAACCAATATATTACAGAGCTTCTATATATAATATAGCTCCTTCATTTCCTGCCCTCGGGTAGGGCAGAAGAAATCACCCTTGACAGGCTTGTCGTAAAACAAGGAAAAGTATAAAGGTTGCATACTAAGCCTGTGTCACCACTTTGCTAGCTAACAAAATCAACACAATTTGCGATATACAGCTATTTACCATAGCTCCGACAGGACCAGAAAGTTGACTTAGGGAATTACTGGCATTGAGTAGCCTTCAGATAGGTCAACAAAAACACTGTCCGCTTTGTTGGGTAGTGCTGTGGGGTACAGATACACTGGGATCTCCAGTGCCACTCCACCATAAGTCACAAACATGTACAATATATTGGTTGTCATTAACCATAGCGCTACTAGATCTTCACCGGAATGAGCCCAGGTAGCGTTTCACCTCCACATGGGCCATATTTGCATAACCAAGCACCCAATATGATTTATTTCAGACTGGTTCTTATAAACAAAGCGCCTATTAACCACGGCCAAGGCGCTATCAACATAGGTACACATCACCGTAGAAGGGTACATAGAGACACATTGGCAAACAACCATAGGAAACGTGCTACGCTATCGCTCCGAGCAGCATCTATGCAGTTAAGGTAATATCCCATAAATCTTTGTGGCAGGAATATCTCTGCTATAAATTTGAAGGCATTAAACAGCTTATCCGAATCACTGTACATCACAAGAGTGACGGTAATGACTTCAGAACATGCTGATGTAACACTATTTATTTACAGGGCGAGTAGCGAGCATTTCTAATGGTTCTTCTGTCAATGCACAAACCTCAAGCTCGTAGGGTTTTTGGGAAAGCGACTAAACAACCTGTAGAAAGAGTAGACCCTAGTAATATCTGTGGGAGAGGCTTCGACAAGAGGGGACCCAGTATGCTATTGCTTCCAGGGTTGTCTAGTCGGGGGTTGTGGAGTGGGAGTCCGTTTTGGAGAAGTTCGGAGTCAGAAAAATTGCACAATTCTTACTAAATATGGCACATGCCAATTCTAGTAAAGTGTTTTCCAGGTGGTCTGAGATTGAAGCGAATGAAGGGCAGTGCTGAATTTTAGGAGGTTACACAATGTAACCATGCCCACTGAATGTGACCCAGGATCCTCGCACCATGCAAAGGAAATCTTCACGGAGCGCGCCATTGCGGGAGATCCCAGAAAGCTTCATCCAAACCACTGAATCCTGAAATAACCCTAAAAAATTCTCGGATCAGTGGCCCGCTCACACATGCGCTCCCAGCTACTTAAGATCAACGTATGAAACACGCCAACCTAAACAATATTACATAATACTTCATAAACAAGTGGTTGGCTGTGCCATTTATAGCTGTCGTGTAAAGTTATAGACATGTCATAATTTGGTTTGTTTGTCGCTACCGCCCTCCCACGTTCCTGCCCTCTTCCCTATCTCCTGTAAGAGGATCGAAGTCTTGCCTGACACACCTGGGGGATTTTCCGGCAAATTACGTTATTTTATTTGGTCAATTCGAAGACAAATTGATTTTCTTGGGCAAATAATGAACATTTATGGTTATTTTCCCAGCGGGCGGCTTTGTTTTTTTTTATACAACAGAAGTCAGTGAGAGATGTCCTGACCTTATTATTTGTCCTCTTTCCTAGTGACTGAGGATGGGCGGGGGTAAACTGAAGGCGAAAAACCCACAAACGACAAACCTAAAGGATCAGATAAAAGTACATATCTAACCAAAGGATAAAACTACATAGTCTAAGGAGCTATAGACAGGGAGGGGATATTTGCTACAATCACATGAGTGGTCAGGCTATATGTTTTGGGTAGCGATTATCTATCTATCTCCTATCTATCTATCTATCTATCTATCTATCTCCTATCTATCTATCTCCTATCTATCTATCTATCTATCTATCTATCTATCTATCTATCTCCTATCTATCTATCTATCTATCTATCTCCTATCTATCTATCTATCTATCTATCTATCTATCTATCTATCTATCTCCTATCTATCTATCTATCTATCTATCTATCTCCTATCTATCTATCTATCTCCTATCTATCTATCTATCTATCTATCTATCTCCTATCTATCTATCTATCTATCTATCTATCTATCTATCTCCTATCTATCTAATCTATCTATCTATCATATCTATCTATCTCCTATCTATCTATCTATCTATCTATCTATCTATCTATCTCCTATCTATCTATCTATCTATCTATCTATCTCCTATCTATCTATCTATCTATCTATCTATCTATCTATCATCTATCTATCATCTATCTATCTCCTATCTATCTATCTATCTATCTATCTATCTATCTATCTATCATCTATCTCCTATCTATCTATCTATCTATCTCCTATCTATCTATCTATCTATCTATCTATCTATCTCCTATCTATCTATCTATCTATCTATCTCCTATCTATCTATCTATCTATCTATCTATCTATCTCCTATCTATCTATCTATCATCTATCTATCTCCTATCTATCTATCTATCTATCTATCTATATATCTATCTATCTATCTCCTATCTATCTATCATCTATCTATCTCCTATCTATCTATCTATCTCCTATCTATCTATCTATCTATCTATCATCTATCTCCTATCTATCTATCTATCTCCTATCTATCTATCTATCTATCTATCTATCTATCTATCTATCTATCTATCTATCTCCTATCTATCTATCTATCTATCTATCTCCTATCTATCTATCTATCTATCTATCTCCTATCTATCTATCTATCTATCTATCTATCTATCTATCTATCTATCTATCTTTATAGACAACTGGCCCATACTACTATAAACGTCTCTCTATAAATGATGCAGTTGTTGCTGAGCCGCCCACTTGGCTATTTAATTATTAATGCTGGATTTAACGGCACCAATAACAGATGACTGGAGGAACATACAAATGCATGAAAAATTCCCATGACGTCCGTGATGCGGCGGCTGTGAACGTATGCTACTAGCTTCATTGACGTGAAGTGGAGACCAGTCCTCTTTAACCAGCTAAGTCTCCCATAAAAGAATCCAAGTCCTGATCTAACTACAATTTTTTAGAACACAAATAGAGTTTCCTGATTTGAAGGTAAGAAAAAAAGGCAAAAATAAAAAATATTTCCTCTTTTGCTTTTCAGAGTAAATGGAAATACTCAAAATTGTATAACTTCATATCCTAGCCCCATGATGGTGAACCTATGGCACGGGTGCTAGAGGTGGCACTCAGAGCCCTCTCTTTGGGCACACATCCGTGGAGCAATTTGTACTGTGTGGGGACCACTGTGGAGCAAACTGGACTGTGTGGGGACCACTGTGGAGCAAATTGGACTGTGTCGGGACCACAGTCGAGCAGATTGTGTGCAATTGTGGATCCGCACATTATTAAGGTTAAATTGCCGTGTTGGCACTTTGTGATGAATTAGTGGGTTTTGGGTTCCAATTTTGGCACTTTGTCTCTAAAAGGTTTGCCATTACTGTCCTAGCCTATAACCATAGTGGCAGGATGAGAATTGTAGTTTTGCAGACTATACAGCCGGCCATACACATTAGAATAATGTCAGCCAAACCTACAGATTTTGATGTGACTAACGTACCCGTTATAAAAAATGTCAGGAGAATCAAGGATTGGGTAGTTCGATTCCAACATGTCTGATCCTTTTGTTCTCAGAGAAGATAAGCTACTGCAAAAGTGTCCCTCCCCCTACTCAGAACAAGTGTACGTTTCAATGAAGGGTGGGGGTGCGAATGATAGCTGTCGGCCAATAAGGATATGTCTAACAGATATTTGGTAAGTGCATGATTCCCATAAAGTTCCAGTTGTACTGGCTACTTTCAAAAGGACGTCTCAACTTCCAGAATATTATCTACTCTAGTTCGGAGAAACTCAAAACACTCTATATATGTTCATTAACAATATGAGCAGTATTATTTACCAATGGCCTTGTGACTGCCCCCTGACTATCAAGGGTGGGCCATCTCCTAAAAAGTGTAGCACAAAAAGCAGCTTTTGGTGTAGCCGTAAATATCAGTGACACGTTGGTTTTTAGCCATTTCTCAGACAGGGCCTACAGTCTGTAATTATGTGCAGATGCCGTACACTGACCCTTGTTGGTCACCCCTCCAACCTTTGACCTGTTGTAAACACTAATGACGATACCACTACAGTGATGACAAATTCACCTCTAGACTGCGGCAAGCCGGGGGATCTTACGAGTACAGTGCTTACATTATGTGCCGGGACGCCTTTCATCAGACATGGTGTTAGAAAAGAGAAGAAAGAAAACACGGTATCATTTTACATGTGTTTTTCTTGCAGAGGAAAAGGGGCTACTGACATACCGTGAGTATTTGTATGGTGGGGCCGACAATCTGATGTGGATGGGATGTCCCAACTCTCCCTTGATGGACGGTATTTGGCAGTGGCTTGCTTCCTTTTTCTGATCCCATGCAAGGTTGGCCAAGCTATGGGTGCAAGTGTAAGGGTGGAATGTTAAAATATCCATGAGCTTTCCGCCAGTCAGGAGCAGTTGACTCCATGTACTGTATAGTGGTTGAGCGCCGGTACCGCAGCTCAGCTCCCATTGACTCGAGACCAGTTGGAAGTGGCCCTATACAGCTCACCCATGAAGGGGTGGCCAAGACGTTAATGTTTATTTGGGTAGATCAACTACATGGTTTCAACATGTCCAAACCTTTGTTGCCCTAGGATGTAAACCTTATCCCCCTCTTCATATTAAAATCTACATCTACTTTTGGCCAACAGCTAACTTATATACATGTGGACAGCTCCCTAAAAATGAATAATCCTATGGGTTGGTGATATACTGTACAAGGCATATGGAAGGGTAGAATATGTCGCACCAGAGATACAGTTTGTCGAAAAGTTTCTGAAGTGGGGAATGATGGAGAAGACTCAGTATGTCCAGGAGGTCATGTCCCAGAACAGTCTGTAGACCCTTCAGAGAGGGGCAAATAAAACATAAAGGGCATCTGACAAATTAGCAATGTGGAACATATTGCCTGTACCCGCGAACGCAACACCAAGTACCAAGAGGGATTACAGGACTTGGTTTTCATTACCATTACTGAAGCCTATCTATTTTAGAAGGTCGGTCTAACATTGTAGAGTATAGAGGTGGCGGAAGATCTTGTCAATAAATTTACTGGCCGTAGGATAAAAATGACAATGACTATAGTGGACCAACATATGCTCAAAATCTGACTACCGTACATACTCGAGTATAAGCCGACCCAAATATAAGCCGAGGCCCCTAATTTTACCACAAAAAACTAGGAAAACTTATTGACTCGAGTATAAGCCAAGGGGGGGGGGGGGGGGGATGCAGCAGCTACTGGAAAATTTCAAAAATAAAATGGTCGGAGTTTTTGGGTGCAGTAGGTGCCGGGAAAGGGGAGGGGGTGTTTTGGTTGTCTGTCTGCCCATTCCCTGATCTTGAGGACTGTTTTTTTTTTTTTTCCCCACTTGGAATTCAGTCTGGCTGAATATAGGGTATCTGCGGTGCTCCTATTAACCCCTTCCTGACGGAACAGGAGCACTGCAGATACCCTATATTCAGTAGACCGGGCACTTTCAGACGCAGGATACCTAATGTGTTTTATTTTTTTAAAGCTTTTTTTCCCCCACTATTTTATGGGAGATTCTATACATTGATATTGCGACTGGTCATAGACCCCCCCCCCTAAAAAAAAAATATATATATATTTTTTTTTTTTTTGCTGACTCGAGTATAAGCCGAGGGGGGCTTTTTCAGCACAAAAACCGTGCTGAAAAATTCGGCTTATACTCGAATATATATGGTAATCCTTATTGGACATCAGCCATGGACACCATAGTTTAAAATTTTGGAGCACTTGATAGAAAGGACCGTCATATATCACATCTTGATGTTGGGATAGTATAACAGCAATATGTGTTACCTCCATGTTTCCAAGCATGATATAGCTCACTAGGACTTGTATATATAAATTGTGAATCTTACGTGTCTTGGCCTAACGTCAAGAGAGGAGACCATGCAGTTTGTTTTCTGCCAATGATAAATGACTTTTTAGAAAGACCTGGAGCAGCCTGTGAAGGTCACCACTGCAGGGACAGTAATAAATTGGGTTAACGTGAGCCTATGTCATAACTCAACTTTTCCCCCCATTCTTCTCTCACCAGCGTATTGTACAGGGGGCTTGTGACTCCCATGGCCGCTCATAGCATAACACATGAACTCCAAAATGTTCATTCAGTTCATCAGAAATAAAGAAACAAACAAAAAGACCTTCAGTAGGGTAAAAACATGTTTAGAAGAAAATAAAGTGGGTAGTGCCTCCTCGGAGACTGCGGGATTTTCCACCGTACAACAGCCTACTCATGTGGTCTGACATATACGGGCATATGACAACGTGCAAAATGAGGAGTGTTTGTTGTCCATGTTCTCAAGTCAAGTAGGGTTATGCAAATAAAAGAGAAAAAGTCAGATAGATTGTTCGGCTCCGGAGGTTCTCTTCCTGGCGACGTTATTGTGACCACAAAGAGCTAGAGCCTGCAGAATAAAATATTGAGGTTACTGGCAGATCGGAAAAAGAGGCTGCGAGCTACGTCTATGTCAGGCCCGCTGGTGGTGGTGTTTTTATATATATGAGCACTCCTTACATCACATATACGTATTTTCCATAAATAGAAGAAAACGGGTATGTAAAGTCGACGTTAAAAATTTCACTTAAAGGGGTTTTCCCACTACTAACACTTCTATCTATCACAGGATGGAAAAAGTAAGCACCAATAAATGCATCTTCTTAAAGGGGTTTTTAGGCCTAGGAAACACGGGGCAAAGGCGGCGTATTTTGGTCCTGATTTTGATGAAGGAACAAAATATGCTTGCCACTTCCCACTCCGGAGTAGGCCCAAAATGAATGGGCCTAGTCCAGAGGGGGCTGCTGCGGGGCGGACGCCGTGGCTCAATGAGCCGTGGAATCCGCCTGAAGAAAGGGCAGCTCGCTTCTTTTTTCCCGGAAACAAGATCGCTAGTGGTCTCCATAGACCACCATTGTGAGGGGGCAGATTATGACGTTGTCTCCGCGCCATAATCCGCCCCCTCTGTGCCCGTGTGAACGAGTCCTTAGGGTGCATTCACACTACGTAACGCCAGCGTGTATCACAGCCGTACACGCCGGCGTTACAGCAGGGCTGCCGGACACTTCCCATTCATTTCTATGGGAGCCGGCATGCGAGCGCTCCCCATAGAAATGAATGGAAAAAAGCAGTCCTTTCATTTCTATGGGGAGCGCTCGCATGCCGGCTCCCATAGAAATGAATGGAAAGTGTCCGGCAGCCCTGCTGTAACGCCGGCGTGTACGGCTGTGATACACGCTGGCGTTACGTAGTGTGAATGCACCCTTAGACGTCAGAATACTGAACTAATATTGATGGTTTATTCTAACCATCAATATTCTGAGCCCAGATAAGTTTTTGGAATGGATCGTCTCATAAACTCAGCTTCGTTCCATATGCCTTGTTAGGATATAAGGAAAGTCCAACTGCTTAAGTCCATTCTGGAAAGCTCTGGAAAATCACGGCCATCCATGTAAGACAAGGTTGTCCATTCATTTGATTTGCTTCCATGCAATACTATATTTTAAGTATACTGAAAGATGGGGTGATAAAAAATTCTGTGTTACTTGGCATTTATTGTTTAAAACCTCTGTTCTTTCATGGCTTAGGAGTCAAGTGGGCGGTCCTACTCATCAGTGTGTACAGGAGACAGACCGCCCAATGGATGGACCAGGCAGAGGTTCGAATCAATTCATTTTTAGGTTGGACTACGTTTTCAACACAAGGGCAATCTCTTCATAGGACAACCCTTTTCAGTACTTTTTGATGTTCTTAGGGATGGATGATGACATGAAATTTTATCAAAAAGAAACCTCAGATACTCTTGTAACCAAATCATTGTATCACATCCAACACCAGAAGTCTTCTATAGACCATTGTGTCATATATACGAGGAAGAAGAAAACCAGGGCTGTGTAGTCAGAAGACCAAATCTCCGACTCCTCTATTTTTCAACAACCCAACCAAAAATCCATCATTGTGTTTTGGAGTCAGTCACTTTTTCCAAAACAGGTTCACAACTCTGACTCCACGGCCCTGGAGAAAACACCAACACCATGGTCCCACTGCTTTGGAAGCCCCTAGCCTTATAGCTACTTGCCCCACTATATTAATCAACAGTCTCTACTAAGATTTACCCAATGGTCAGTGAGATAAGACTATCAGAAACTGAAGCAAATCTACCCCGGGCCAATTTGCTGACTGCAGGACATGCATTGTGAATACGCCATCCTATCAAGAGCAGCGCGGCATTGTCCATGTGTGATTTAAAGGGTTAAGTTCTGAGGCACAGACAGAAATCCAATTCAGATTTAGTACCTAAGAATGTATTATTTTCACTGAATACACAAGTGAGACAATGTGACATTTAGACATTAGCAGGGAGGAGCATGATGCCCAGGGATGATAATGGCACATTACTCGTGCTGAAAGGTTTTCCTGGCCCATGGGGAAGCAGAGGAGTGAAAATATACTGATGGATTTCCAAGCTGTAGCCATGAAAGTTCAGGAAATGATCAAATTCTCAGAAGACATAGAGGAAATATCCCAGATGTCCTCCTGAATTACGTATTCACCACTTCACTGTTGGAAACGCCGTTGCCACAGCAGAAGCCTTGACGTTTCGACGTCAGAAGATTAGGAAAGCTTCCAGTAGTTGAATACAGATGGACATTGGTATAAAGGGGATCCTTTATTTAATACGGTGACGTTAACTCATCGGTGACTAAACTGCGTTTAGTTTTTTGATTGCAAAATTAATTTTTTAATAAAACCATCCAAAATAGTCTTATCCTCTACTGTAAGTCATGTTAGAAAGAAAAGTTGAGGAAAAATTCAACTTTTTGTGGCCAAGACATCACTAGATGCCACGTCTTAAAGTAAGTATAGTCAACACTTTAATAGCCTTTGCTCTTAGCACTTAGGGCTAACGTAACTGTGGTTCAATAGATGCATAAAAGTTGACCAACTAAAATAGAGGCCCGGGCTTGAAAAGGGATCGTGTGGTGATGACAGCCATGACACAAGAGGGTTTATATTAAAAAGTAGCATTCCATCTGGTGCCCATGTAGATGAAGCTCTAGCCTTGTTTAACTAGACCATTGAAGACTTGTTCAAGGCTTCCATATCCCATGTAGATGAAGCTCCAACCTTTTTTTCCACTAGACCAGTGGTTCTTAACCTTGTATGAGGTAATGAACTCACCAGTTTCATATGCACATTCACCGAACCCTTCTTTAGTGATAAATCAAATATGATTTTTTTCCAAATTCAAGACATAGGTATATGTTTCTTTACTGGCACACAAAATGAACCGTGCATAAGGCCTAGGGTTCGATTGAACCCCGGTTAAGAACCACTGCACTAGACCATTGAAGACTTGTTCAAGGCTTCCATATCCCATGTAGATGGGGCTCCAACCTTCTTCCACTAGACCAGTGAAGACTTGTTCAAGGCTTCCATATCCCATGTAGATGAAGCTCCAACCTTCTTCCACTAGACCAGTGAAGACTTGTTCAAGGCTTCCATATCCCATGTAGATGAAGCTCCAACCTTCTTCCACTAGACCAGTGAAGACTTGTTCAAGGCTTCCATATCCCATGTAGATGAAGCTCCAACCTTCTTCCACTAGACCAGTGAAGACTTGTTCAAGGCTTCCATATCCCATGTAGATGAAGCTCCAACCTTCTTCCACTAGACCAGTGAAGACTTGTTCAAGGCTTCCATATCCCATGTAGATGAAGCTCCAACCTTCTTTCACTAGACCATTGAAGACTTGTCCAAGGCTTCCATATCCAATAGGTATCCATATACGAGTAAGAATCCCTTTTCCCCAAGGGTTTTGGTATAAACCTACAACAGGAATCGGCCCCCCTTCCCTATATTTTTTCCGCTTTGAACTACCATTAACCTCCAATCATGTTGGTTCGGGGAAAGTAACTTTTAAGACTAATTTAATAGGATTGGAAATTACATTTTTAATAATCCTAAACCACTAACAACATCAAAGTCCAATTGTCTGACAAGTGACGCCATTGCAGTTCTCCGGATACAAGTAATTCCCGCTTCATAATTAACCCTCGACAGAACCGACTTTTATGGATAGTATACTTATATAGTTGTGTATAGTTCTTGTATATCCTGCTTTAATTCATAGCTGTCATTTTGGCGGGGTTTATTTTTCTTAGTGTCCTGATAACTTCTCAGCTCTGCTGAATCTAGGTCTGGCATTCATCTCCCTACCAGGGATCATTACCGCATTCCTCATTTTTTCCTCTACTTGGACGTACCAGGAACAAGGTGATATGTTGAGGGTTTGCTGGCTCGGGTAGAGGTTTTTTTTTCCTTTTTTTTTTTTTGCTCATTGTTTTTCCCATGCCTGTGTTACATTCCATAGACAGCAGAATATCCCGCATACCACATCTAAGGATACCTCACGTCAGCACAGCGGCTGACATCATCACCTATAGAAACAGTGGTACGGTTACTCTAAATCATTCAAGAGATTCCCATTCAATGACATAACCATCAGCCAACCATTGACTGACCCATCATTTAATGTACATGTCTCTGTTATTTTCAGGGATTACCCAAAACAAAACTATTCGGCTAAAGCCCCACTTTGTGAAACGTTGTCATATAGTAGATGAGGTTGGATGAAGACACCAGTCCATCAAGTCCAACCTATAACCCTACCCTTCAGTCGCTACTTGGGGCCTTAGCCTAGACTATAGAAGAGCATAAAGTACCTTGTAGCCACTTAAAGGGGCACAATGTATCACTCATCCACAGGATAGGTAAGTGCCTGATCGATGGGGGTTATACTACTGGGATCCCCACTGATCATGAGAACTGAGAAGATAGCCAAGCCTGTCCGCCCCGTACAGATTGAACACAAAGACTGACAACCCATTAAATGGAGGTACCAGCAGTAGGAAGGCAGAGGATAGCACTGCAGTCCCTCATTGGCGACCAAGGACAACATCTACAAGGAGTTTGTATGTTCTCCCCATGTCCGTGTGGGTTTCCTCCGGGTACTCCAGTTTCCTCCAAAGATATACTGATATCTTTAGATTCTGAGTCTTATATAGGACAGTGATTGATAATATCTGTAAAGGGCTACAGAATACGTTGGTGCATATTGACCATTGGCGCGAGGGTTTGTCATTGTTCCAAAGAGGTACGCGGCAACAATGTAATTGCTTGAAAGATTCCATCTGAACATTGACAAAAGCAGTGATATGTCAGCAATGGAGGTGGCGATTCACACTGATTCAGGTGACCATAACCTATCTATCTGCAGGTCCAGGTTGATAAACTGGGTTCTACTGACAGACTCCATCTAAAGCAATACTCCAGAAGGTCACGCCTGTATGCCTGGTGCAGGACATGACCTCCCTCTTTGGCACTGTTCTAATCCCAATGGCATGCCCTCATGTAGACATGCAAGAAAATTTTTATTTACTTAACATTGCGCAATGATATACTAATACACTGTGGATAACTATCCAAAACTGAGCTGGTCACTGTGCACGGGTACGGATCAGATAACAACAAAGTCCTGTGAAACGTGGAAGCTGTGTATCCTGACAGTATGGGATCTGCCAACAGTTGAGGGCAATGACTCCCGGGATCATGTACAGACGCCAAAGTCCACATATAAAAAAAAAACGTTAAGTGCTTTTCCTATTTTCTATTTATTTTACTATAGGTATACGGACCCGGGCAGCCAGAATACTGCCAGAACGGACTGCTATTGGATTACTTGGGATTAATGCAGCATGCTATTCACTATATACCAAACACTGGCCCTCTATGACAATAGGTAGCCATGGCCTTTACAACAGGCCGCCGCACGTAAATCTACAATCGCATTCATGCGGTCATTATATAAGTCTGGAAAGAAAATGGAGCCGCTCGCCAGACACATAGAAGTGTCATCAAAGACTCGGGAAATCTGAAGAACAAACAGAAAACTGAGCAAACAAAGGGTAAAAGTCTGCCAACTCCTCGGTAAATAATCCCGTACGTCTGTGTTAACTATTTACACGATAATATTTTTTTAAACGGGTGATCCCGTCTCTGCTATAGATCCCATGTCGTACATCCAACATGGACCGACCCCACCCCGAAAGTATGTGTGGTCACTAATGGTGACACGTACATGGGATGGGGCTTGGCTCTGCATCTGGACAGCACGTGTGCGGGGAATAGAGACCACGCATGTACATTGTAAGGGAGACAGATTGGGAGGGAACAGTCAGAAATAGCCATTGCTAGTGAAAATATTAAAACATAATATAGGACTGGTTGCAAAATGATCAGTTCCCCATAGCCATGATGTGTATTGCCCAAGCTTCAACCATCTGATAGATGTGATGTGACGACTACACCTCCATTTGATAATGCCAGAGATGAAATGTGACAATGACGGCCGTGGCTGACATTACATGGCACGGGTCAGTAACAGGACCGCGCTGCAACATTGTTCCGCATTCAGAGCGGAGAGAATCTGTGTTAAAGGGTTAAAATGTCACTGGAAATTGTCTTGTTTCTCAACTCTCTTCCCTCATTGTCCAGGGTCCTTGCTCTTCAGGTTTCCCCTTTCATATACATTGCACGTATACTGAATGAACTAGATTTACAGAGCTATAACAGGAGAGGCATGACCTACATAATAACACCGCTGGTGAAATACAAGCAGCGCTGCTCATCGGGAATCCGCCAGGCACCTTATCTAAGCTTGGATGGAGGAAGCAGCAAAGGGTAAACATGAGGACCATGTTACAGAATGGAAAGCACTGTAACAGGGCTCAAGAAACCAAGACGTGGTGTCCTTCTGGATTGGCCACCTTCATCGTCGCCATCTTTCTCTTTAAAGCTCAACAGGTTGGAAAAAAGTTCAGGATTGTCTTTTTTAGACTTTGATCTGTCAACCTTGTATGCTTTTTTAGAAATATCATCTACATAATGCAGAAAAAATATTCAAAAACACCCATAGTTTGGCTGCGGCTCAGGACATGGATGGCCAATATTTCACACTAAGGACTACTAGATCAGGAATAACACCAAACATAGGGGAAGGTTTATCAAGACCAGCATATCGTGTACTGATCTTAATATTGTGAGATCTTCCTAAAAATTATGGCGGATTGTAGGGGGTTCCATGTGCCACAAAATTAAAGGTTTGTCCAAGAATTTGGAAACTATGTCCATAAATATCTGATTGGTGCGGGGCCGACAGACAGGGACAGCAAAGATAAGCTATACCAGGCCACTTCTACACAACACCGGGCCGGAACCAGTTGGCTCCAATCTCTGTATGATGGCCATGTGCTGGTCTCACAGAAGTCAATGGGACTAAGCTGCAGTACCAACACTTGGCCACTATACAGGGACTGGCGCCAACCGCTTTCAGCCCTGTGTTGTGTATAATATGGACATCAGAGGTTGCCCTTTACATCTGAGGACACCTTCCAGCCCCCTATCCGAAATTTTTGGTGTACCTCAGGGAAAGACCATAAATTCCAAATTTCTGGGTAACCCCTTTAAATATAGATTTCAGCTATAACATGCATGAGCACAAGCTTTAGGAAATCTGTCAGGCTAAGTGGCCTCTGCCCAGGTAAACCCTGACTTTTCTCAAAAATGGTGAGCATGGTGCAAAAGTTACAAAAAGTTGCAATTTTTGCAAAAAATTGCAACTTGTTCATGCAAAAGGGATACAAGACATGCTAAATCCCCTACCCCGTAATGTCCAGTAGTCTAATTTCTCACATATGAGGAATCTCCCCTGCTCCACTAGCGCCTGGCTGGCTTCCACAGTCATTAGCACTGCACTCAGGGAGGTGTGTGTACAGAGAGCAAGCCTTGACAAAACAGCCTTATAATTGGCTATGTACTAAAGGACTTACTCCTCCTCGCTTCCTCACCTGTCAGCCAGAACAAGAGCTAGAAAAAAAAGAGATAACACACAGGGAGTGGAAGAAGCAGAGCATCCAGGTGCACAGACTCTTGGCTGCTTTCCCCACCACGGAAGTCAACAAGGATTCTGGGACCTAACGCCTTCACATCAATTCCCCAGAGGCTGTAAACATATGCGGCGTGACAGACTGCAGGTGGAGAACAGAAGGAACGCCCGCAACTACTCCAGGGCTAAAGCATCTGTACATGGCGGCATCTACACCGCAGCCTAGAAAACTTTAAAGACTAGCTGACCTTAAGAGCCAAGATCAGTCAGAAGCCAAGGCTGAAACACAAGTTGTGCTAAGAGTAAGGCTTGGTTTGCATCTGCGTTGGAGTCTCCGTAGAAGTATCTGTCGCAGATTCAGCCTAAAATCAGTGGAAAGAAAAGTCCTGCATGGTATAAAACTGGCGGACCCCATTATAGTCTATCTACCGCTTTTTTAGCGGATGGGCTCTGTCTTTTGGGGTCGCCATGTGAACCCAAACAACAGACAAGTGGCGCTGAATCTGGCACGATATCTCGCGTAAGAATCAGCAATAATAAAAAGACTCCCATTGACTTCAATGGGTTCCGTTTTCCGTGTGTAACCCATTGAAGTCAATGGGAGTCTTTTTTCTGCGCTGATTCTTATCGTGCCAGATTCATCGCCACTTTCCTCCATATGAACGCACCATTATATGTTATAGAGTTTATACATTAGACCACATATTACAAAAACAAGGCCATAGCGCCACACCTCTCCAAGCTCAGCCCCTCTGAAGTGAATGAGACTGAGCTGCAATACCACATACAGCCTGTGGAGAGATGGGGCACTGTTTTTGGGAAGAAAAATATTCATTTCTGATACTGATTGATAACGTTAGCCCAAAGTTATAATTTACTCCATTCCCCTAATATTTTTCATGCCCGATAGGTGCTCTTCCGGAGATCCACCGCTGACCTTTCTACATATCTGAAGACAACTTATTTCTTATACAGACGATTTAGGATTGATCATGACAATGAGAAGTGGACGCAGTGATGTCTCAAAATCTGCAACAAAACTACATTTTTGACACAGGTGCTATAAAATCTAAATGAGAAGGTTCGCTTTGGAAAATATGGACGTGTCTTTAAAGTGTACCTCCGATTCTAAAACAACTTTCAATAAATTAATAGTGCAGGTGAATATAAGAAACATTGTAATATACCTTATATAACAAATATGTTTCCTCCTCCATTTATCAAGCTGATTTTTTATATATCAATCAATGGAGAATGGAGGGGGAGAAGGAGGATGCTGGAATTACCATCCTCCTCCTCCCCCTACCCTCTCCATAGAGTTCTGTGTGTGAGCTGGATTCTATGTAAACAAACAGGCTTCACACCGTACGGTGGGTGTATTGAAGGATCTGTTAAAACACCGTCATGAAAATTGCTTATGTGACTAGCGCCCATTCACATACAGTGGATTTAATGCAGCCATGTGACAGCCAGTAAGAAACGTCAGATTATCACTACTGTGTGAATACAGTTCAATGAAAGACATCTCTTTCTTATATGTTATTTTACTAAATATGCCCCAAAGTGTCTATTTTTGATCCCTAAGGCCCAGATATCAGATACATTGCTACGAAAGACGTCAGCTACAGGACACAGATTACAAGATAAGCACCTTGGGTGCCCTATATGGGTTTTCTATTTCATCTGCCCGGATTGTAATGGGAGCTTATGCTTTAACCGCCCTAAAGACAGCCTGTCAGACAGAGCTCGGTGACCCTCAATTATCTACGTCCATCGATTATCGTTCCATCAATGGAGCTCTAGACAGTGGGGAGAAGGGACGCCTGCCCTTTCCCGTCTCCGAATGCTGGCTGTGGTTACCCTGGCAACAGAGCAGCGGCGGCGTCCTGGGTACCACCTATTGGGTTCGTTTTCAAACTGAGAGATAGCGGTCTATTGAAAGCTGCGCTGAAGCCCTAACTTGTGTCTGGGAGTGATAACATAATAACTGCAGACAGACGGCAGGGTGAGCGGGCGCTGATAGCCGCGTAATTAGCCCGTCTCATTTAGAAGGACGAGATTCACGTATACCGTGCTAACAGGGATAAAGACGCACATAGATTCCAGATTTAGAGACGGCCCGTCAGCTCTGGTGATATGTCTATTTTAGCAAACATCTTTATATTCCCACTAGATAACAATTCTGGAGAATCGTTTCTTGGAATTCTTATCATGTGCCATTCCTCTGTTGTTCCTCCTGGAAATGTATTAATAAACTGTTACCGTTCCCTTTATGTACGGAGTATTCGCTTACATAATCTGGCACCGCTGACTGCTGTCAACTGCTAACATCCGATTTTTAATAAATTTGCAGGAGGAACAACAGAGGAACAATACAACGCACAGTTCTTAGAATAAATGCTACAGAATTGTTATATTATGGTAAATACAATAATTTAGAGGAGGGCCCTCTTAAAGAATATGCCTGGGCATGTGGCAATAGGGTGACTTGGGACGGCTGTGGAATAACTGGACTTATATGCCGTTCAGGATTCTAGGAAAGCTAGGTGACCAATGGGAGCTACAGCAGCCATATTGGATGAAGTTATAAACAGCTGAAAATGTTAGTTTTTGAAAGTTTTATTAAAGGTTTTCCAAAAGTAGAAACCACCATTAGAAAAATAGGAATAGACTCAAAGCTAAGTACATGGCAAGGTATAGCTGTATACAGAAATCTAGGAGAAAATTATACTATACGTAAAATCAATCATAAAGTCAATAGAGTAAAAAACAAAAAGTGAAATATTTTGGTATGTAGTATCATCCCTGCCCTAGGGCGACCACGAGGCCACCGGGTATAGAAGAGGAGCCATCGCCTATATCAAACACTTCTAGAACAAACATTACAGGAAGAGGGGGAACAATCCAAATCAGAGCCAAGACAAAGGGGAGAGCAAAGACAACAGGGTGGGAAGGGGGGGAATAAAGGGAGAGGGGCTACTGAAGTTATGGTGAGACCGAGAAGAAAAAAGGTACACACCAGCATGCCATAAAAAGGGGGGGGGGGAATAGTAGGAATCAAGTAAGACCCTCCCCAATTGGGGATGACACCGACCAAAATTTCATGGTCTACGAATACTGACCCAATAAAACAGACTTCTCATGAGCCATAATCCGGGACAGTCTGATCTCACCCCATGAGTAAGCTATGGCTATCTTAGGGGCCAAAAAACATAAACAGATCCATCTCCAAACTGGCGGAAAAGAAGCTTCAAGATCTCGACGGCAAACAACTCCAAGACGCCAACTGACCCTATGATGATTCCCGATACCCCAAAACATAAACTAAAGTGCGCTCCAAGTCCCTTGACAAAGATGACATTCTTATTCTTTGCAGGTGTTGATGAGCTCAATGTTATTGAAAATATTATGTACGGAGAATTTGGGAACCTAATAAAACACCTGTCCTGTCCCATTGGCGGCCACGGGGCATTTACACAAACAGGTAAGAATAACAGACACAACAAGTTCCTGTTGGAAAGACATTGTGTAAGGACCACAACAGGTGGCATGCTCCAGGATGCTCAAGCCTCCGACTAGAGACCAGGATTTAAGCCTGGTTTTATGCCACTCATGATCCCGCACCCACGCCACGGCCAACTCAATGGCACAACCACTCTCACCCTCCCCGTAACCCTCATTTATCCTTTTCACACATAGATCCTTATTTCCATTGCCAAAAGCGGTTCTCCTCCTCCCTCTTCCCCTCTTATCCCCTTCAATTATCTCTCCGCTCCTCCGACACTATCATCCACCCTCCTTCCTCCCCACCTTCGCCCTCGCCAAGTAATTTCCTCTTCAAATCAATTCTCCTAATCACAGAAAACCCAAAAGGCCCACATGAACGCAGCCTCAAACCAGAGCGCAGACATTAATTAAACCCCCTCTAGCCTCCCTGACACTACAAATTGGATGCGACAGGGGTGGGCTACCTCCTCGCAAACGTTAACCCTTCCTACGGAAGGTGAGAGCTGGTCGGAGCGAAAACACAGGGACGAGTAGAAGCGTCGTGATTGGACCCGCGCCAGCCGGAGCCTAGGACTTACACGTTCCTCTAATAGCAATTATTAATAAGAAAGCTCCCTATTCATCTCAGGGATTTGGCAGGGAAGCAATTTCCACACTCCAGCACATAAAGCTGACAGTTTCTTGGTCGGGCTTAGAGGGAGAGGGTGGGAGGTCCCTGGCAGGGGAACAAGGTGCTTATGAAAGAAGCTTGGGCTTCCCTCCTGTGTCCCCTCACCCGCTGGGCACCATGTCAGCCGCCAATAGCGAAGTGGGCCCGGTGTGCCCCTGACACTGAAACCGCAGTCAACAGACACAAGGAGACGAGTCCTGCCCATTTCCTGAGAGCTTTCAAAGGGGAATTGTTAGTTGAATATCTGTGTGCAACTCTGACAGCCCCTCTGGAGATCCCCTCCCCCGACAGCACAGAGAGACGGTTTATCTGACAGCTGTGAGGTCTGACCGCATGGGGAGGGGGGAAAGGACGTGTTACGGCGGGGCGCAGCTGGAGAATCAAGCCTTCAGTTATAGGCAGGGGGTCGTCTAGATAAGAAGGCACTGAGCAACCACACAGTGGCCAACTGAGGAGAATGGGGGGGGGGGGATGCGGAGACGAATACTCAGGAGGAAGACCGCGTCAAAGTGTTGATGCTCTTTCCTCATACGATAAAAAAACTTTCTATTTTTCACATCAGAGTAAAAATTTCAAATCAAAACTTTTTTGGACTCTGAATGGCGGCCTCGATACAGGTGTCTTTTTGCAAATTTTTGCTTCCAAAGAATTGAGTTGCTGTCATTGTACACTTTAGACGCCAGGGCTAAGTCTGTCTAGGACGCTATATACTACTATAAGTTATCTATCATTCATACCTGATTGCAGCAAAAAGGGACGACACCAAAGGGCAAGAGGCCCCTGGGGCCAGTTTTTGATTGATTTTCAATTGATTTTATGCAAGGATCAATAGCACGGCGGGCAGGTACGACTACAACCACAAGACTGATATGGAACCTTTAAAGTGACATGTTTCTTGAGTAAATTATCCAATATATTGATATAAGGGACAGACTTGGGATAATCGCTATTAACTCAATATACCTTGTAAAGTTATGAAGAAAATAAGTGAAGCCCACTGTATAAGGACGTTTCAATAATAGGGCTGTGTAGGGCTCACAATGGGTTAAAAGTATAGAAAAGCAATACTCACCGCTCCAATCCCCCAATTACTGTGCCCCTGCTGGTCTCTACTTCCTGGTCCCGACTGCTCAGCCAATTACTAGCTGTAGTAGGGGGTTGTGAGGGACCTAGAAGTAGAGACTATCAGGGGAAAGGCGGCAGCGGAGGATCAAAGACGTGACTATAGCTGCTTTGAGGTATTTAGCACATTCTGAACCTGTTTTAAGATCCCGGACAACCACTTTTATTCTACCTTATATCCTCTAAATCCGGGGTGGGCAATTAATTTTCCCATGGGGCCACATGAGAAATTGAAACGGTTCTAGAGGGCTATGCGTGCCATGGCAAATTGAGCTCCACCCACTTCTGTGCTGACTCCGCCCATGCTCAATCATTTTTTTCATGTGGCCCCACAAAGTATAATCCTCCTACAGTCACCCTAACATTATACACCCCCACATTATAATATAATGTCCCACAGTATTAAGTCCTCTCCTGGTGCCCCAGTGTAAACTAGCAGAAACTAGAGGGGATATTAAACTGGGGGCAACTAGTGGCAGATATGTCCCCCACCAGCTACCCCCCACAGTTTAATATGCTCCTCCATTTGCCCCAGTTTAATGTCCCCCCTACATCTGACTCCTAGTTTAATGTCCCCATCCATCTGCCTTCAGTTTAACTGCCCCTACATCTGCTGCTCCAGTGTTCTCCCCAATCCACCGCTCGGTGACGCTAAGCCAGTCCAGGACAGCTTGTCCTGGACTGGCTTAGGTAAGCAAAAATGCCGCCCTCCCCGGGGCCCTGGCATAGCGCCGCCTGAAGCGGTCGCTTCAGGTCGCCTCATGGGAGGTGCGGCGCTGCGCCCAGTCCCCTCCTCTTGCTCACACATGCTGTCTTTTCTCTCCTCCTCCTCATCCATCACTCTCCATTCCAGGCAGCTTGCTCTTTCTGTGTAACAGCAACCACACTGTCCTGTGTAGCTCCGCCCACTATCGAGTCTTAGCCTATCCTAGTGAACTAAAGGACCTGTGACGTCATCACAGGTCCTTTGGCCGACTTTACATTCAGAGTCTACTTTTATCCCACAAGCTATGCGGGTCAGACAGAGCCGGTCAGAGGGCCGTATGTGGCCTGGGGGCCGTACATTGCCCAGGTCTGCTCTAAATGCTCTCTTAAAGGGAGTCTGTCGCCAGAACCCAATATACAACCCAGCCATGCGGATAGATAGGTTAGGCCCTTGTTGCTCCAAAGAGCTCATTTGCACACTGACAAAAACAGCAATATCTCAGCAACGCAGGGAGCGATTCTTATGGGGAAACGCGGTTTAATTCAGGTCACACTAACCTATTTATTTGCGGGTGGGGCCCCTTGACAAAAGATCAGTTACATGTCCCGTACTAGCCGTACTCCATACATTTCTATAGAAGTTGTGCTACTTTTATCACCGTGCCAAATAACGGTCTTCAGGAGCTGCAGCTTGTTGACTGTCACTGAGTCAGTCCCATAGGATTTGCATGTGAGAGCGCTATTCCATAAGGAAAGGATAAGTACACAGATCCCTATGGACAACAAGGAAGTAAATAAACACCGCCCCCCACCTGTTACGCTCACATTACAGATTTCTGTGTAAACTCGCACAATACTAGTGAATATAAGGAAACCAGTTAATATCTGTGGGTTTTATATTCATAGAATAAAGACATTTGATGTGAGTACAAGATGCATTAATATAAGTCGACATGGGCAAATATTTCCTGCAACATGAATGATTTCCTTCATGGCAAATTGTTGGCAGACTGGCAAACACTTGCAAGTCCCAAAGGTAACTTCTATACAAAGTATGTCTCCTTTATTACACAAGTGAATGGGCTGAGCTGGACCAGCCTATGGACAAGAGTGGTGTTGTTTCTGGAGGAACTCAACCGAACAACCCCCTTATGAGGTTATGCCATAGCTTTCTTTGCCTACAACCACAACTATCCTGTATGTCCCACACATTCCTCTCATCTAAGTATATTCTAGTGGCATTATTTGTAATACTGACTATAGTGTCACATGTGTAGGAATGCAGCAAAGCTGTGTACATAGCTATTCTGCACTGTTTCACTGACACACCTATATCCACAAACTGCAAACAGTCAGAACTAGCACAATATAGCTGTCATTGAATGGGGGCAGGAAACAGTTAATATTAGAAGCAATACTGTGTTTCCCATAAGCCAATGCATGTACAGTACATGGTAAGAATTTGGGAACAGCAATCCATTAAAACCCCTTTAATGCAAAAAATGAGAAAGATATGCATCCTTGACCCAATCCGTTGTCCTGTAGCAGAAAGCAACCTGCACAGCTCACAGGTTCTATTGGTCTAGAGAAGACTAGACATATCTGTATAAGTCACAGGTTCTATTGGTCTAGAGAAGACCAGACATATCTGTATAAGTCACAGGTTCTATTGGTCTAGAGAAGACTAGACATATCTGTATAAGTCACAGGTTCTATTGGTCTAGAGAAGACTAGACATATCTGTATAAGTCACAGGTTCTATTGGTCTAGAGAAGACTAGACATATCTGTATAAGTCGCAGGTTTTAATGGTCTAGAGAAGACCAGACATAGCTGTATAATTCACAGGTTCTATTGGTCTAGAGAAGACTAGACATATCTGTATAAGTCACAGGTTCTATCGGTCCAGAGAAGACCAGACATATCTGTATAAGTCACAGGTTCTATTGGTCTAGAGAAGACCAGACATAGCTGTATAAGTCACAGGTTCTATTGGTCTAGAGAACTCTAGACATATCTG
Organism: Leptodactylus fuscus; assembly: GCF_031893055.1. Classification (NCBI taxonomy): domain Eukaryota; kingdom Metazoa; phylum Chordata; class Amphibia; order Anura; family Leptodactylidae; genus Leptodactylus; species Leptodactylus fuscus. The sequence continues at coordinate 29,489,043 of NC_134270.1, read as the reverse complement.
TATAAGTCACAGGTTTTTTTGGTCTAGAGAAGACTAGACATATCTGTATAAGTCACAGGTTCTCTCGGTCTAGAGAACACTTGACATATCTGTATATGTCACAGGTTCTATTGGTCTAGAGAAGATTTGATATATTTGTATAAGTCACAGGTTCTATTGGTCTAGAGAAGACTAGACATATCTGTATAAGTCACAGGTTCTATTGGTCTAGAGAAGACCAGACATATCTGTATAAGTCACAGGTTCTATTGGTCTAGAGAAGACTTGACATATCTGTATAAGTCACAGGTTCTATTGGTCTAGAGAAGATCAGACATATCTACAGAATTAACAGATTGTATTGATGTAGACCAGACATATCTGCACAACTTGTGAGTTGTATAGGTCTAAGGACCAGACATATCTGTACAACTCGCAGATTCTGTAGGTCTAAGGACCAGACATATCTGTACAACTCGCAGATTCTGTAGGTCTAAGGACCAGACATATCTGCACAACTCGTGCATTGTATAGGTCTAGAGAAGACCAGACGTCTTCACCTCAACAAGCATCAAAGTGGTTTCTGACACATCTAAAGCTGCTTAAAATTTTAAAATCCTGTTATTAAAAGTCAAAGGACAGAAAGTTCATTTTTTATTCTGTTTTAACTTTTTGTATAACACAGATAGTTACTGAAACAAAGGTGGGAGAAGGGAATGCGCAGCCCGGTGAACCCGCTGCGCCCATTTGTCATCAAAGTAGGCGAGCTGTTCATCCAGAATCCCTTTTATAGCCCATACAGTGTGATGACCTACTGGAATCTAGGCTTTATCACAGCTTTCTGACCTCTATTGTCTACCAATCCAAGTCTATTATCTGTGGCTGAATAATTCTACCTGTCGTTCCTGAGGTCTGAGGCATTTTATGCCTCCTTAATGTCATTATTTCCATGCGCGTTGATAGGCTAGACGCCTGTGAACACAGGTCAAGCATCAATGGCGTATACGGTGTAACAATACTACCGAGGGTCTTTCTGATCCAGACTGTTGCAATTTCTTCCTATAAACCTTGCAGAGATCTCAGCATGCTAAACAACATACTCTCCTGGAAAAGATTAATCTGGCCCAAAGCATTGATAAAACCTCACAAAAAGTCCACCTCAGCTCCCATAAAGGAGCCCTTTAAAATCTCAAATTATATTACAGTATAAAATTCATTCAGCTTAGGTAATAAAATAATGATATCAATGAAACTGCCATTTCATCCCACAAAATTGTCTTTTTGACTAATTTCTTCCGTCTGCCTATAGGATTTCATTGATTTTACTGTTCCTCACCATTAATTCCCTTTCGTTACGTTTTTTATCACCTCCAGCTCTGGCTGTCGGCGGCTACGGTTAGTTCATACCTCAAGATAAAAGCCACAGATAAATCCACAGGACCAGCTGGCTCCACGTTATTAGAAACAGGACCAGCGTGAACAAGAAGAAAGTCGCAGACTTTTTCTTCATCTTTATAGAAATACAACTATACAGAAGATGTTAGAAAAAAAAAAAGCGGTGCATATTACAATGTATTCACACAGGGAAATGGCGGCACGGAACAAAGCGGTGGCCCTACAGCGCCATATAAACTGTACGGTCATATAAGCCGCTAGTGTGTACAGATGGAGCAAACTTAAACTTGACTTTTTCTTGGCTTTTGTTGGGTTAAGAGTCGATAGTGGAACAGGCGAGGACCCCATGTGGCATGGTTTGGCCGCAACGTTTTATAGTCCCTGTAAAAATACGCGCAGAATTTCCATAACTGTCGCGGTTTTGGAAATCTCAGCATGTGAATTATACCTACAGAAACGCCAGTGGTTTTTCCCCGCAGTGTTTTTTTGCTGCGGACCACTACAGCGTTTTCTGGTTGCAACAAGCTACTCCCCTCTGTCCACAGCATAGGGGTAACTTGTTGATCGGTATGGGTCCGACTGCAAAGACCCAAAGGAAGGGGCTAACTAGCTGACCACTGGAGGAAGTCGGAATGAAATGGGAGATTATAGAGACCACTCAATTTACTTCAAATAGAAAGCCAAACTACAGCACTCGGCTATGTCTGACAGTTCCCGCTGAGATGTACGGAGCGTCACCATACATCTTTGACCTGCTGCTACCTTGAAACTGATGTGCAACTCAAGATCAGTAGTGGTCCCAGTGGTCAGACCTATCCCATGGACAGGGAGCAACATGTTGTAAGTGCTGGTCCAAGCATGACTTTCCCATGACTGCCATCCAAGTTTAATGGTGGTCATTAGATGATGGTCATTAAATGGTGGTCATTAGTGGTCAAGGGTGGTCATTAGATTAGGTGACATTAGATACATGTTATCTAAACCAGCAATTTTGGAAGGACTGACCAACCATCTAAAGCATATGGAGGTGTCAAAATAAGGAAAAAAGTGGGGAATGTTGAATTTTACCATCTCAGAAACTTTGTTCTCAAGGGCAACGTCCCACCGTCAGAGGTGTCTTATTCACCTCTGCCCATTGAGAACACATGGATTTAGGATGATTGCAAGGAACAGTCATCTTCCAAACAAGCGTTGACCAAAGTGAATGATCACTCTAAGAGTTAGTTCACAAGGGATAAAAGGAAAAACCAGAAGTGGATCCTAAAGAGATGAAAAATATAAAGGGAGGATTAAAGGGGTATCCCATGAAATCAACCCTTTTTTAAACTGAGGCTGGCCTTGGCAATGAGCCAAGAAGACCGTGAAGACCATGTAGTAGTCGCTGGAGGGACAATTTAGTGGTGTCCTATCAGATGAATGGCAGACAATGGATGGCACCACCTGTAACATCTACATATCCAATTTAAGTCTATGGAAAAGGGCTGTCAACCCCGTTAAGGCCATATTCACTTGCTAAGGATTGCTTCCTTACACCCTTAAAAATCTAAAGTCAATCAGAATAATTATCTGGCTCAGAAGCTTCCATTAGCAGGAGATACAGTCCTATGAAAAAGTTTGGGCACCCCTATTAATCTTAATCATTTTTTGTTCTAAATATTTTGGTGTTTGCAACAGCCATTTCAGTTTGATATATCTAATAACTGATGGACACAGTAATATTTCAGGATTGAAATGAGGTTTATTGTACTAACAGAAAATGTGCAATATGCATTAAACCAAAATTTGACCGGTGCAAAAGTATGGGCACCCTTATCATTTTATTGATTTGAATTCCCCTAACTACTTTTTACTGACTTACTGAAGCACAAAATTGGTTTTGTAACCTCAGTGAGCTTTGAACTTCATAGCCAGATGTATCCAATCATAAGAAAAGGTATTTAAGGTGGCCAATTGCAAGTTGATCTCCTATTTGAATCTCCTCTGAAGAGTGGCATCATGGGCTACTCAAAACAACTCTCAAATGATCTGAAAACAAAGATTGTTCAACATAGTTGTTCAGGGGAAGGATACAAAAAGTTGTCTCAGAGATTTAACCTGTCAGTTTCCACTGTGAGGAACATAGTAAGGAAATGGAAGACCACAGGGACAGTTCTTGTTAAGCCCAGAAGTGGCAGGCCAAGAAAAATATCAGAAAGGCAGAGAAGAAGAATGGTGAGAACAGTCAAGGACAATCCACAGACCACCTCCAAAGAGCTGCAGCATCATCTTGCTGCAGATGGTGTCACTGTGCATCGTCAACTATACAGCGCACTTTGCACAAATAGAAGCTGTATGGGAGAGTGATGAGAAAGAAGCCGTTTCTGCACGTACGCCACAAATAGAGTTGCCTGAGGTATGAAAAAGCACATTTGGACAAGGCAGCTTCATTTTGGAAACAAAAATTGAGTTTTTTGGTTATAAAAAAAGGCGTTATGCATGGCGTCCAAAAAGAAACAGCATTCCAAGAAAAACACATGCTACCCACTGTAAAATTTGGTGGAGGTTCCATCATGCTTTGGGGCTGTGTGGCCAATGCCGGCATCGGGAATCTTGTTAAAGTTGAGGGTCGCATGGATTCCACTCAGTATCAGCAGATTCTTGAGAATAATGTTCAAGAATCAGTGACGAAGTTGAAGTTACGCCGGGGATGGATATTTCAGCAAGACAATGATCCAAAACACCGCTCCAAATCCTCAGGCATTCATGCAGAGGAACAATTACAATGTTCTGGAATGGCCATCCCAGTCCCCAGACCTGAATATCATTGAACATCTGTGGGATGATTTGAAGCGGGCTGTCCATGCTCGGCGACCATCTAACTTAACTGAACTTGAATTGTTTGTCCAAAATACCTTTATCCAGGATCCAGGAACTGATTAAAAGCTACAGGAAGCGACTAGAGGCTGTTATCTTTGCAAAAGGAGGATCTACTAAATATTAATGTCACTTTTCTGTTGAGGTGCCCATACTTTTGCACCGGTCAAATTTTGGTTTAATGCATATTGCACATTTTCTGTTAGTACAATAAACCTCATTTCAATCCTGAAATATTACTGTGTCCATCAGTTATTAGATATATCAAACTGAAATGGCTGTTATAAACACCAAAATATTTAGAACTAAAAATGATTAAGATTAATAGGGGTGCCCAAACTTTTTCATAGGACTGTATCTGTCACGGCAGACGAATGGCTGTCATAAAACAGTAGCCTGCAGTCTGCTAATGAATTCAAAGGACAAGGAATTTGCTAGTCCCTGTAGCACGCCGTGTTCTCTTGGGAACCCTCGCTACTGATGGAGGGGGCTCCAATTATAACCGTTAAATTGATATTTGGATCTTCCGTTGGACATCCTTGGCTGCAGGTTGGAGTTTCTCTTTGCTTTCATCTCTCCAAAGACATAAGACAAGGATCGGAGTACAATTCGGTCTCAATGGATTAGAGCAATGTCAGCTGTCAGAGCATGGTGGGAGTTGTAGTTCTACACCAGACTAGAGTAAGCAATCAATATATCCACCGTCAATTGTAATGTCTTCTACATAGTGCTATCTTGGAAGTGGTTATCTGGGGAGCAATAAAGCTTACCAGTACGATCCCTGGTTTATTACTAATATATACCCTGGTCCTCCAGAGCCCTGTTTATTACCTATGTGGAGGGCAGCTGGGGAGGTCAGAACTTTGGTCCCTCAACTTACCCACTGATGCTCTAACTCTCAGTTATGTCACCGACTCCACTCTACTCTCCAGGCCGGCAGCCCAAGTAGAGAGTAGTCAGTGACATCAGAGATAGAGCGGCAGCAGGAGAGAAGAGGAATCAGAGTTCTGGCCTCCCCAGCTGCCCTCCACACAGGCAAATTTGGGACACAGGAAGACTGGGGTGTCTATTAGTAATGCACTGGTGAGCTTTATTACTCCCAGACAACTCTTTAATTTAGAGTACCCCTTTAGCTCAAGATGTTAGAATTAATACCAAGACTGCACCCCATCAATTATACATCGCCGAATAGCAGGGAACAGGAACAACTGAGCAAATTTATCATGTGCCCATAAAAAATATCTTAGCGCATACTGATACAGATCACACATACAACAGCTATTTCCACTCATGTCTAACACTTTTTGTACTTGACAATGTTGCAAAATGTTTTCCTTATACGCACATCTCACTATGACCCGCACGTCTTAGCAAAAGTGTGCAAGTAGCATAAGAAAGAGCCTGTGCTTCTTATGTCATATGAAGATGTACAGATATATGAGACACAAGTACTCTCATCCTTAAAGTAAAGAAAAAGTAATAGTACTAGAGATAAACTGATGCTCTATCGCCATATTCTGATACTATATGGGGGTTCTATGTCTATATTATAGTCAAGGCTCATATAGCAGAGTATATAGTGTGGTGCTCAACAACCTGGGGGATGAGGATACCGCATATCTGTAAATGGACATGGAGGTTGCGAACATATAGGAATGTATATAAAGCCTTCCCTTTGCCATAGGCTCCAAGAAATAACTTTCTGTGACCAATTTTCTACGCCTCCTTATCCATATAAAGAAGTATGTGTATATGTTATTTCCGCCAGCCACAGAACCCCTTCCAAATACATAGAAAAAGTTACATAAAACAATTCTAAAAAAAAAAGTGAAAGCAAACATGTCATAACGTAACTTATTATCAGAAAGCCCCCAAAATGTCAGATCTGTCAACAGCACAGCCAGTGAATACAGCGATGTCAGAACCTCTGATCAAACAGCCTACGATTCAGGAAAAAGGAGCTTAAACAGAGTCTGAGCAATGATCTTACCACTGGAGACGAAATTCGACACCCAGGGCAATCACAGATTGGAGGATGTACCTGTAAGATTCCTTTTGACATAAGAGTCTTCAGACTTTTCCCTGGAAGCGGCACATGAAAGAGAAGGGAGACAAGGTGATGAGCTGCAGGCAGTGACACAGGGGCGGCAGCAGGCTAGTGTCCCATCATAGCCCCCAACCTGACTGATAGCTGAGGAATCACCATTCTCCTAGTACCTGAGGACCACCCCTCCCACCACCCAATAGGCACAATCATTTTGCACACATCGACACAGACATGACAGCGATATGGAATCAAGCAAACATCCCAACTTCCCCAGGGCGCACACAAACACATATACATTCTGATACATAGTTGCATAAAGTAACACAAACATAGACATTGCATAAACGTGAAATGGAAGCAGCCCTCAAAGTGAATAACAAGTACTAAAATAGATCACGTAGACTGTGACCCTACATAAAAAGTCTAGTGGAATAGTAGAAGGCTTACTCCCTAAGTGCCTCAATGTCAGGGACTGGCAGTGCCCGCTGGGTGCGCTCCCGCCAAGTAAACAGACCTCTATTGGCCCCCCTCCCAGACTAGAAGGGTTAATGACCTCTTATTAGCACTGCCCTGTCTATCGTCACCCCCCTCCCCAGAGTAAGCACATGGCTCAAGCCTCCCCCCTCCCCACCCACAGACCTTTACCCTGCAAAACACCAAGGGCTCTGAGTTTCAGCAAGATCCAACTCTACATCTAGGGACATGTTTGTGACTGTCCTCTGATCTGAGAGCACTAACACAGTACAGTACTAGACAGTGGGATCATCTATAGGACCAACAATGTAGGATCCATAAATGATCCCAACTTATGTCTCCAAAATCTTTAGAACTAGAACCCCCCCCCCCCCAATGTCATTTACGCCCTCTAGCCTTGTCGTGACTTTGCGCCCCTGGGTGGAAGTGGGTGGGTGTGCGGATGTGTCTATGTTGGGGGTATCAAGCCCTCCCCATTTACCTCCACAACCCCAGCAGCCTGCGCCTCAGTGCCAAATCCCCATCCGGAGAGCTGGGGTCACCGGAGAGGGAAGGAAGGAAGGAGGAGGGAGAAGGGGAGGGCAGTGTGGGCTGGTGTCACTGAACAGCACCAGCCCTTGATGCTTCCTATAACCACGTTTGGATGTTACCCCCCCCCCCCCCCCTTCCCTCTATCATCTAATTAAACTGCCAGGAAGAAACATGGGGGGGGGGTGTCTCCAGTGAGAACAGCGTCTAATAAATAATGATCCCACAGCAGCAATGACAAGTGAAGTGTAAAGGGTTAATCCCCATATGGTCTGACTGTCATCATCATCATCATCACATCTATTCTCTACAGATTAACACCTTGTTGTCCCCAGCACATGGGACACGTGTTATATCAACACATACTGTCCTGTCAATGACTCCCCAGATGGGCTACAGACAGAACTTGATAGTAAGCTCTTGGGGTTCACAGCCCCACACCTGGATTGCTCGAATAGAATAAAAATCAATGCCGTATCCATATCCTTATTGGGTTATAATGGATCCATCAACCAATCGATAATCCTGTCTCTACCGAAGCGCCAATAACTAACCCATCGATGAGACCGGAGGACAATGGCAATCCTTCTGACAAAAGTGTGAAAATGATCAGAGCAGATTTGGGGGGTCTGTGCCCTTCACCAGGTGGCATCCCATAGGCACTCCATAGGCTGGCATCATTAACCCTCTCCTACCCCCCAGTCACCCACATGGGTGCAGGTACTAGCTGAGGGCATCCTCCTCGCTAATCCCCCCTTGCTAGAGACTTTCCCCTAACTTTGTCCAGAGTTGCCCCTGCTGCCCCCGGTACCTTTGTGCCTGATGCTCCTCTTCCAGTCCTTGGCCGTCTCCCTTCCACTTACAAACTGGAACTCGTTGGGGGTCAGCCACTCTCCCCGGTAGCGGATGGAGGGTCCCTTACTGCCCTGGCACAACTTCTGGATGTAGAGCAGAGCCTTGTTCTCTCCGCACTCCACCTCTATGCACGGCTCCCCCTGATCAAAGAGGGGCTGGAAGTCCGGGATGGAGGAGAACCTCTCCAGCATGAGGTCATCAGGCAGAGGCGGGTGGTGAGGCTCGTGTAAGCCCAGGTACGCACGGTGGGCATGGGTAGCAAAGAGGTGCTCGTAGGCTGGAGGGTGCGGGGTCACCACTGGGATAGCCGCGGTCAGGTATCCGGGGATAGTGTCCATGGGTTGGTTAAAGGCTGCCAGGGCCAGCTCCTCACGATCCGGTCTCTCCTTCTTGATGGCCGGCATGGTGTCCCCAGGCTGCCCCGTGCTTGCTGCGCTCGGCTTTGCGCTCTCCGGGCTGCAGCGGCTCCTGCCTTCTCCCAGGTTCACAGCTGCTCGCACTGCGCCTCCTCTGCTGATCTGCCTGGCAGCCCGACTGAGACATGACATGCTGGAGAGGAGGGCTGAGCCGCCGGAGACATCATGCTGCCTCACAAAATGCTGCTTATTGATCCCTTATTGACCTCCCCCGTGGTGCAAACTGCGCTCCCTGTGCGCCCTGATCACCTCCTTCTGCGCCCCGTCCGTCCCTGGCTGCCCCCTCCTTCTTGCCCCCTGTCTCCTTGCTGCCCCCTAGCTTGCTGCCCACTCTTTGCACCCCCTCCTCTTGGCTCGTGTAGTTGTTGCCCTCCTCCTAAGTGCGCCCCCTAGTTGCACTCTTATTGCGCCCCCTCCTCCTCCAGTGGGCAGTAGTAAAGTTTTGGCGGCGCCCGGCTCTGTGTGCCCTCCACCTGCCCGGCTGGCTGTATGACTGAGCAGGGTGATAATAATGATGACTTATAAAGAAGTACAATGTGAGTGTGGCGCCGGCCTGTCCCCCGCTCTGGTGCCCGACAGCGCCGCTCTGGCCGCTGTTCAGCCTGTGTCGCCGCCGCCGCCGTCGCCGCCGCTGCTGGGGGATCCCGCTACGTTCTATGTGTCACACACGGCGGAGTTCACACACTCTCCTGACCAAACAAGACTCCGCTTCTCCGCCGCTTCTCCAACTTGGCCCATTTAAACAGCAGCACAGGCGGCAGCGGAGGGGGAAGCCGGCGAGGAGGGGGTGTGCGAGGGACGACGCTCGGCGGCGACTCCCTGTCTGCGCTGCTGCAGTCACCCACGTGTGTCAGGGCAAGGGGGCAGCAGCAGTCCTGGAGGGCAGGCATAGTGACAGATTGGAGGAGAAGTGTCGCCTGCCGGGTGATCAAGTGCTTTTATGTCATGGAGACATACCTAGGAGAGAGTCTTATCTGTCACATCTCCTCACCAAGATGGGGCAACACAAGCAGTGCCCTTATAGCTGGGAGATGCCCTGGATAAATGTGCTTGGCGCTGCTAGAAGCTTGAAAGGAGTTGTGTTCAGCTGCTTTAGAAAACTTCTAAGGGAATGTTCACACAGAGGAATTTGGATTCAGAATCCAGTTCTGCAAACTGGAAAAAGGAAAGAGAAGATAAGAAGAAAACGCGGGAGGAGAAAAAGAAGCCTCCTACCCCATCTTCCGGCACACGGATGCCCCTGGCATAAGACTACAGAGGATTAGCCCAATTGGGGCAAACTTATTAAGACTGGCGTATTGGACTTCAGTCTTAATAAACAGCCCGACTGGCGCAGGGAACGAGACACATATGGAGAGACTATGGCCTGTTCATAAATCTGTCAGAGGTCCCGGCACCAGAATGAGTCGCCCCAACCTATTTCCCCAATTTCTGACGGATCGGGGATTGAGGCAGACGTTTGGGGCAAGAAAAGCATCACTCAGCATCACCAGTTTTCCAGCATAAAGGGAATGACAGATTCCCTCCATTGTGTCTGAGACTGATCAGCAGGTTAATCCACGACGGAAAGTCAAAGCTCTACTTCAGTTGTCCACTTGCCCAGGGCCAGAATTTGGTGGGAAACCACTTTCACTGTCCAGAGGCCCATTAGGGTATGTTCCCAAAAGTAGAATTTGGAGAGGAATTTTAGGCAGTCTTCTGCTTCTAAGTACTCTCCGTCTCCCAATACCAACCCTGTGGAACCCATTATGGAAAGCCGGAGATAAGCTTTAACTTTATGCCACTGGTTTTCACACATGATTGGCCTCCAAAAAAAACAAAGGACGTGTTTTACGGTATATTTGTCCGTTTTGGAGTGGGAAGGATAGAGAACAAGACAGATGAAATTCACCTTTTTGTAATTTAATTTTATTTTGCCCAAGAGCCCATTAAAAATAGCTGCAAAATGGATGACACTTAGCCATCAAAAACGGACAAGCAGAACGGATGCAAAACAGACACAGTCATATGAATATAGTCTTATAAAAGAAGGGGAAACAATGTAAGGGAAATCCCAGAATTTGAGGCGGAAGATCACTTCAAATTTTTTTCCAATTCTTCTGTGTGAACATACTCCAAGGCTGTATTCTGTATTCGTACAATTATACAAGTATTTACCTGAGTAATCGTGCGATCGTTGGCAGTCACATGCATGCAGGATTTCGTGCAGCCGCTCTTCATTAGAACATCCTTTAGAGAATTCTGACACCAAAAATTTACAAATTACAGATTTGCAAATTTTCTGCTTATTTGTGCAAAAAAAATTTCTACAAATTTCTGCATTAAATTTGAGCTCCTGCATCCCAATTCAAAATCCGTAATAGGGCCCCACTTACTATGTGTTATCTATAATACTTGTGTCTTCTTATATTTTAGAAGTTTCTTAAAGGGATCCTATCAGTCAGACACAATTTTTTCTCGGTACCACATAGGAATAGCCTTAAGAAAGGCTATTCATCTCCTACCTTTCGTCGTCTTCTTCGCACCGCCATTTGCCTAAAATTCTGGTTCTTGTCGGTATGCAAATTAGCTCTCTCGCAGCACTGGGGGCGGCCCCAGTGCTGCGAGAGTACTTCCTCCAGCGTCGCCTCCATCTTCTTCAGCAGTGTCATCTTCAGCCTCTTCTTCCGGTGGTGGCTTGTAACTTCTAGGCCTCAGGCCTTGGGCAGAGCAGACTGTGCATGTCCACAGGCCACAAGAAAATGGCCGCTTGCACAGTATTGTAAGCGAACATTTTCTCGTGGCCTGTGTGGGCATGCGCAGTCTGCTCTGCCTGAGGCCTAGAAGTTACAATTCTCCACTATAACATGGGAGCACCTTAAATCTTTAGCTCAGAGATCTTTAGAGAACTGGCCCCTTTCATTTCATGGATAGGATGGATGTTTTTCCTTTTTTACCTTAAAAACATTTGCATTACTCACAAGGACCATCAGAGGACCAGAACAACGGACTTACAGACCTCTAAAATAGTGCAACGGTGCCTGGGGACTCCTATAATGGAATCAACTCGGTGTCCGTTCTTTTAAACGAAAATCACTGGGCGAAAAAGTTGGACTTGTAGCAATTTTTTTAATCCGGTGATTTTCGATGAATACTTCAAACAGAGACTCCGACGCAGATGTGAACCCAACCTTAGAGTGTTTTTCTTATGACAAATATTTGTGGCCTTTTAATTATATTTGATGCAATTAGGGTGCTTTCCCGTGTGACAAATAGCACTGTGTTTTTTGGAGTGTGGCCAATCACCACTGGGCAAAATCGCACGTGTTTTACACCAAATTCTTGTGGTTTTGCAAAGTACTTATTGGCCACAGGGCTTCTACAGACAAGTCAGATATCCAGGGGATATGCCACAAGTATGTGATATGTCTGGGTCCCATCTCAAGTGACCCCACACAAGGTATAATGCCACTACACTATATCTACACTATATGATGCCCCATTTGTACCTTCACACAGTATGAATCATCCTAGTGCTTCCACATAGTATAATGTCCTCCACACAGTATAACGCTTCCATATATTATGATGTACCCTTATTACCCCCACACAGCATGATTCCTGCTTAGTGCCTTCAAGTAGTATAATCTTCCTTTAGTATCCCCACCCTGTACAATACTCATTAGTGCCCCCAACACATTATACTGCCCCCTTAGTGTCCTGCACAGTATATTGCCTCTTTAGTGTCCCGCACAGGATACTGCCTCTTTAGTGTCCTGCACAGTATACTGCCCCCTTAGTGTCCTGCACAGTATACTGCCCCCTTAGTGTCCTGCACAGTATACTGCCCCCTTAGTGTCCTGCACAGTATACTGCCCCCTTAGTGTCCTGCACAGTATACTGCCCCCTTAGTTTCCTGCACAGTGTACTGCCCCCTTAGTGTCCTGCACAGTATACTGCCCCCTTAGTTTCCTGCACAGTATACTGCCCCCTTAGTGTCCTGCACAGTATACTGCCCCCTTAGTTTCCTGCACAGTGTACTGCCCCCTTAGTGTCCTGCACAGTATACTGCCCTCTTAGTTTCCTGCACAGTGTACTGCCCCCTTGGTGTCCTGCACAGTATATTGTCCCCTTAATGTCCCACACAGTATACTGCCCCCTTAGTGTCCCGCACAGTATACTGCCCCCTTAGTGTCCCACACAGTATACTGCTTCCTTAGTGTCCTGCACAGTATACTGCCCCCTTAGTGTCCTGCACAGTATACTGCCCCCTTAGTGTCCTGCACAGTATACTGCCCCCTTGGTGTGCTGCACAGTATACTGCCCCCTTAGTGTCCTGCACAGTATACTGCCCCCTTAGTGTCCTGCACAGTATACTGCCCCCTTAGTTTCCTGCACAGTGTACTGCCCCCTTAGTTTCCTGCACAGTGTACTGCCCCCTTAGTGTCCTGCACAGTATACTGCCCCCTTAGTTTCCTGCACAGTGTACTGCCCCCTTGGTGTCCTGCACAGTATATTGTCCCCTTGAATGTCCCACACAGTATACTGCCCCCTTAGTTTCCTGCACAGTGTACTGCCCCCTTAGTGTCCTGCACAGTATACTGCCCCCTTAGTTTCCTGCACAGTGTACTGCCCCCTTGGTGTCCTGCACAGTATATTGTCCCCTTCATGTCCCACACAGTATACTGCCCCCTTAGTGTCCTGCACAGTATACTGTCTCCTTAGTGTCCCACACAGTATATTGCCTCCTTAGTGTCCTGCACAGTATACTGCCCCCTTAGTGTCCTGCACAGTATACTGCCCCCTTGGTGTGCTGCACAGTATACTACCCCTTAGTGTCCTGCACAGTATATTGTCCCCTTAGTGTTCCACACAGTATACTGCTCCCCTAGTGTCCCGTAAAGTATATTGTCCCATTAGTGTCCCAAACAGTATACTTCCCCCTTAGTGTCCTGCACAGTATATTGTCCCCTTAGTGTCCCGCACAGGATATTGCCTCCATGGTGTCCTGCACAATATATTGCCTCCTTGGTGCACTTCCACAGAGCAGTTTGCATCTCTCCCCTGCTCTGTGTAGTTTCCGGCTTGGCACAGCAGGCAAGTTGACATCAATGCATCACACACCCAGCTCCTAACCAGACACCAGGGCACACAGAGAGATTGGTCAAACAGGGACCTTATGGCTTCAGGCTTCACCATTGCTTTCAACTGTATCCTGAAGGTGCAAAAGTTCTAGGCATGTGTGGAAATGCTGGAAACAGGAATACTTTCAAACATAGACTGAAAGATGACATTGCCTTTAATTGGGACACGTTTGCTCTGGGTGCCAATCCCACTTCTATCTTACAACCATGACCCCCCCCCACTCCTTTTATAGTGTACCCCTTTATAATCTGTCACGCCACTACGAATTCTAGGATCTTAAAATAACATATCAGATAATGACTGTGATTGACATTGTTCCTTATGATGTCATCAATCCTGTGATGTCATCCTATACTGACGACCTGACAGGGTCACTAGGTCAGCAAATAGATTATAATATTTATTATACCAATACAGGCTAGAAAATAAAAGAGGCGGTGATCTGATCAAAGAGGGACTTCAAAAAGTGGACAGCGCCGGTACTGTACGAGAAGTCTCATTATTGTGGCCACTTTATAGAATATATTAAAATAGCAATTCCCAAACACATTATTATCTGAATTATAGCCATGCTGCCGGATCCCTCTTATACTGCACTTCACCATGTCCTAGCAGTCATTCAGTGGAGAATCTTACACACTAAAGGGGAAATGTAGCGAACCCGGCACACCAGAGTTCTAGTATCAGAAAGATACAAAGGTTGAGGCCACATTATCCAAACGTTATTTTGTTGCAGATTTTGCTACATTTTGGGAATGTAATGGAAGTACTAAGGGAGGGTTCACACTGCTGTTTTTGGAGCTGTTTTTGACGCAACTCCAGAAGCGGTTTCACAAATGCTTGAAATCTTATCCCAGTGATTTCAAAGGGAATCGGTTAGGATTCTTTATTCGGAACATTTTTTTCAGCTACTTAGATAGAAGTATCTTGCCCTATCTCGAGAAGAAAAAAAAAAACACTCCAAATCCTATTGAAATATAAAGGAGGCCTAAAAAGTTCTTATAATACCTCCAAAAAGTGCTGAATTTAAAGGGATTCAATCATTAAAATGCAGTTTTTTCTCCCTAGGAATAGCCTTAAGAAATTCTATGCTATTCTTCTCCTACCTTTAGATGTGTTCTCCGCGCTGCTGTTTGGTAGAAATCCCGGTTTTCATGTGTATGCAAATGAGTTCTCTCGCAGCACTGGGGGCGTCCCCAATGCTGCGAGAGAAATCTCCATCGACGCCTCTATCATCACCTCTATCATCATCTTCTTCCGGCACTGGCTTCAAACTTCTAGGCATGTGCAGTCGGCTCTGCCATCAGGCCTTGGGCAGAGCCACCTGTGGCAATTTTCCTGTGGGTGCTTACACAGTAAGTTGGAGTAAGTGGCAACAAGAAATTGGCCGTGAGCATGCGCAGTTGGCTCTGCCTGAGGCCTAGAAGTTTGAAGCCAGGAGAGTTCTCTTGCAGCATTGGGTACGCCCCCAGTGCTGTTTGATCGCTGAGGACCGCCCCCAATGCTGTGAGAGAACTCATTTGCATACAGAAGAAAACCGGGATTTCTACTGAATGGTGGCGAGGAGAAGACATCTTTCTTAAGGCTATTCCTACGTGTTAGGGAGAAAAAAAAATCATTTTAATGATTGAACCCCTTTAAAAACGCTTCAAAAACACAAAGCTGAATTTTAATGCTGTGGCCCCACATAGTGAATATGCAGCGTTTGGGTAGGGGTGGAGACGCCACAGCAAAAAACGCTACGTTTTACATTAACTGCAAAGTATATGGGATTCTGGCTAATCCTTATGATGCTAGGTTCACATTAGTGTTCGGGTCTGCAAGGGGAGACCCCGTCTGCTTAAAAAGCGGTTATGCCCAGAAACCATAGACTATAGTGGGCTTCTCCTTGCTGAACTCTTCTCTCCAGCGATTTTAAGAGGATTCTTTGTTGAAGTCTCCAAAGCAGATGTGAATCCAGCCCCATTTCACTCCCCTCCGCCAAACTGAACAGCGCCAAATTTTTGGGACTTTCATTCATAAACTTAAAGATGCCACAGCTTTTTCAAACTTGTCCACTGATTAACCCCTTCCTGCTGCAGCCATTTTTCAGTTTTCGTTTTATTTTACTCCCGTCCTTCCAAAAGTCTTAACTTTTTTATTTTTCCATTCCCAGAGCCATATGGGGGCTTTATTTTTGTGGAGCAAATTGTACTTTGTATTGGTGCCATTTAATATTCCACACAATCTTCTAGGAAGCTGCAAAAATTATTCTGAATGGGGTGGAATTGGAGAAAAGCTGCATTTGTGCAGGTTTTGTTTTTACAATGTTCAATGTACAGCCAAATGACATGTCACCTGTATTCTATGGGTTGGATTACGGAGATATCAAATTTATATAAATACTAGCATTTGCCCACGACTTTGTCTGCAGGTCGTTGGTGGGGGACGATGAGCCCGCGGCCCCCCACTGCCCACCCCCCACTGTTATCTGTCGAGCCCAACCCTCCCACATGGCACAACAGAAACTCCTCCCTCGCGGCCTCCTCCCGCGCAGCCCCGTAGTTTCCCTGGGCCACTTAAAGCCGTCTCATGCTCCCCCTCCTTCTGTGGGCCCCCCCAAACCCCTCGCCCATGCCCGCGGCCCGGGGCACCCCTCTGGCCCCCCAAAACCTTATCCCACACAGCATCCTCCCACACGCTCCCCAGGCCCCCTAAACGCCTTGCCCACACCCTACAGCCCCTTGGTGTACTCACACAGCCGACACACCTGATTGACGTGTTGTCCCCCGCAGAGTCAGGCCGTGTGTCCGCGGCCTCCCATGAGCTGGGAGTATGCGCCATCTTCTAAGGGGCACAGTCTCTCCACCGCCGATGGACTTGTTGGACCCCCTACAGCTAGACGGCATGGCATTGTCGCTCTGGAGCTGTGAGCGGACGCCATTTTCTCCAGCTCGCACATTGTCCAGCAGCCCGCCCACAGAATGCCGCGAACATATCAGGCCGCGCAGCTTGTCCATCGGTATGCTCACAGACTGCCGCGAACCAGTCGGCTCAAAGTCGTGGGATGACGTCATCTCAGGTCCTGCAGTGAAGCCGGAGCAAACTTTCGCCAGTCGCGGTCGAGATTTCGGGGCAGTGTGAGACATATGAAGTAGCCTATGTTTCCTTCCTGTTGAATATATAGGTATGTGTGAAATCTCAGCCAAATCGGTTCAGCCGTTTTGCCGTGTTTGAGGAACAAACATCCAAACACACAAATTTATAATAGTAGGATTTTTTTACGTTTCAACATTTAAAAAAAAATATTCTTGAAGTTACCATATTCTGACACCAGTAACTTTTTTATATTTCTGTGTATTGAGATGTATAAGGCATCTTTTTGTAGGGCCAGATATACTTTTCATTTATTCTATTTTGGGTAAGTTATGATAATTTGATCGATTTTTATTCAAATTTTTATTGGAGGTGAAAAATTGGCAGTTTGGCTCTTTTACTTTTTTTTTCCCACTACATTGTTCACTTTATGGAAAAATATTTTAAAAAAAATTTGTAGATGATTTTCAGACACAGGGATACCTGAGGTGTGTGTTTTACTTACTTTTATTTATTTTAACATTTGATCTAGGAAAAGGGGGGGGGATTAAAACTTTTAATACTTTTTTTTATTTTTTTCATTATTTTTTTTTTCTATTTTTAGAAACCTTAGGGGTCTTGACCTCAATAGGGTGAGATCACTAATACAATGCACTGCAATGTTAATATACAGTGCCTACAAGTAGTATTCAACCCCCTGCCAATTTAGCAGGTTTGATAAGATGCAAATAAGTTAGAGCCTTCAAACTTCAAACAAGAGCAGGATTTATTAACAGATGCATAAATCTTACAAACCAAAAAGTTATGTTGCTCAGTTAAATTTTAATAAATTTTAAACATAAAAGTGTGGGTCAATTATTATTCAACCCCTAGGTTTAATATTTTGTGGAATAACCCTTGTTTGCAATTACAGCTAATAATCGTCTTTTATAAGACCTGATCAGGCCGGCACAGGTCTCTGGAGTTATCTTGGCCCACTCCTCCATGCAGATCTTCTCCAAGTTATCTAGGTTCTTTGGGTGTCTCATGTGGACTTTAATCTTGAGCTCCTTCCACAAGTTTTCAATTGGGTTAAGGTCAGGAGACTGACTAGGCCACTGAAACACCTTGATTTTTTCCCTCTTGAACCAGGCCTTGGTTTTCTTGGCTGTGTGCTTTGGGTCGTTGTCTTGTTGGAAGATGAAATGACGACCCATCTTAAGATCCTTGATGGAGGAGCGGAGGTTCTTGGCCAAAATCTCCAGGTAGGCCGTGCTATCCATCTTCCCATGGATGCGGACCAGATGGCCAGGCCCCTTGGCTGAGAAGCAGCCCCACAGCATGATGCTTCCACCACCATGCTTGACTGTAGGGATGGTATTCTTGGGGTCGTATGCAGTGCCATCCAGTCTCCAAACGTCACGTGTGTGGTTGGCACCAAAGATCTCGATCTTGGTCTCATCAGACCAGAGAACCTTGAACAAGTCTGTCTCAGAGTCCTCCAAGTGATCATGAGCAAACTGTAGACGAGCCTTGACATGACGCTTTGAAAGTAAAGGTACCTTACGGGCTTGTCTGGAACGGAGACCATTGCGGTGGAGTACGTTACTTATGGTATTGACTGAAACCAATGTCCCCACTGCCATGAGATCTTCCCGGAGCTCCTTCCTTGTTGTCCTTGGGTTAGCCTTGACTCTTTGGACAAGCCTGGCCTCGGCACGGGAGGAAACTTTCATAGGCTGTCCAGGCCGTGGAAGGCTAACAGTAGTTCCATAAGCCTGCCACTTCCGGATGATGCTCCCAACAGTGGAGACAGGTAGGCCCAACTCCTTGGAAAGGGTTTTGTACCCCTTGCCAGCCTTGTGACCCTCCACGATCTTGTCTCTGATGGCCTTGGAATGCTCCTTTGTCTTTCCCATGTTGACCATGTATGAGTGCTGTTCACAAGTTTGGGGAGGGTCTTAAATAGTCAGAAAAGGCTGGAAAAAGAGATATTTAATCCAAACATGTGAAGCTCATTGTTCTTTGTGCCTGAACTACTTCTTAATACTTTAGGGGAACCAAACAGAATTCTGGTGGTTTGAGGGGTTGAATAATAAATGACCCTCTGAATAAACTTTTCATTATTTAAAAAAAAAAAATTAAACAAAGAAATAACATTCTTTTTTGCTGCAGTGCATTTCACACTTCCAGGCTGATCTACAGTCCAAATGTCACAATGCCAAGTTAATTCAGAATGTGTAAACCTGCTAAATCTGCAGGGGGTTGAATACTACTTGTAGGCACTGTATAGTACACCTGACATCACTTATAAAAATATGGCACATATCGCGAAAGGGTTAAAGAGCTGGTCCCATCACAAGGATGCTATCTATACCTCTTGTTAATGTGGATGTAAGACTTTTCCTAAATACACTGCTTCAGCAAAACTGCTTTGTTTGTCCACTATCTTAATTTATTCAATTCATTGTTGACACAGCCCTTGACTTATCTGCTCAAAAGTCAAGTGATGTATCTGCTGCTCTCAGGGGGAGGGAGGAGGGGCTAAGTGCACGGGAGCGAGCCTGTGTATCTAGCTATTCCTGTGTCTACACCACACATGTGACCTAGCTCCCTGCTCTCAGATAGAGGAGGGGAGCTGCTTGCATTTCTGAACTCGTCTTCTGTTCTCCCATTTATCAGGTTAGCTAATTCAATTGTGTTCATTATGGCAGAGACAGGCAGTATTGTGGATATAGTGTTTGAGGACCTTTGATGACATCACAGGCCCTTCAGCCGCCCCATAGGATCACTCTATGTGGTTAGCGGAGCTACACACTAATTTGGGGGCGGAGCTAAACGGCAGGTTGCATGAAACCCCGCCCACCAAATGAAGCAAGAAACCAGGAAGAAAGAAGATTTTACAGCAGTGAAGACTGGTGAGTATGCGACGTGGGAATGCCCCTTTAAAGAGTAACTGTTGTCTCAAATTTTTTATGGAAAGTAATAGCTTAAGTGAACATAACAAACTTAAAAAAATCTGTCTCCTGAGAGTCCTCTCCTATCAGCTAAACTGCACACTTCACTGCTCAGACCCCTCTACACTGCAGTTTATAGAAGTCTATGGATAGGAAAGGGGGAGGACTAAGATGAGTGACTGAGAAGCAGAGAGAAACAGATATACTGGAGCAGTTTCTAGTGAGACTTTTACCTCTCCATAGCTTTATTCACATCTATACTGCTTAGTACTGGTAAGTCCTGTTTCCTGTAACAGCTTGTGTCTATGCATTCAGTTTTTTTATCTGTCCGTCCAAGACTGCCAAGACAGCTTAGCCCAGCCAGCACTCTTCTCTACAGAGTTTGCTTGTCTTCTTTAGTGTCCCACACAATAATAGGTTACCATATAGTCATGGCGTCACCTTAGTTGCCTCCCCTTTGGGTCCCACAAAGTGATATTGTCCACAAATAGTAACAATACCCACTCTATAAACCCACACAGTAAAGACATTCTTTATCTCTATCCACAGTTATAGTTCTTTTACCCCTACTAGTGCCCCAACTCAGTAATGTTGTTTCTTAGTGTCTCCAATCAGTAATATCGCCCCCTTCCATTCATTAATGGTACCCCATAGTGCCCTTCTTAACTTTGCACCATTCAGCATTCCCTCAACCATGACCAATCTCCCTGTTCCAGATGCTACAAAAAACTGAACCTGTCTTGCTTAATAGTATCTATGGATGGATCTTCCCCTAGTAACAGGGAGTGAACAGCAAATTAGCTAGAAGGGAGACATCTAGTGGCAGCAAATTTAGAGCAGTTTTTCAGGCAGAAAACTGCAAAATGTGTTACATAATCATCAAGAATCACGTTCTAATAAATGAGACTAAACTGTCTGACTTAGGGCTCGTTCACATCTGCGTTGTGAACTCCGTACTTCAGGTTTCCTTTTCCTGCCTAAAACAGAGGCAGGAGACGGAAACCTGCAGGAGTCTCTCTCACCCATTCATTTGAATGGGTGAGAGAGATGTCCGGCCGTGAGCGGCGGTGAGCGTTTTATGCTCTCTGCCGCGAAACCGGGTTTTCTAATCCGGACACAGAGTCGGACATGCAGTACTCTGTGTCCGGATAAAAAAATCCGGTTTCGCGGCGGAGAGCATAAAACGCTCACCGCCGCTCACAGCCGGACCCGGTCTGAGCTTTCCGACTTCTGGCATGCAGAAGACGGAAAGCTCAGAACAGAGACCAGAACGCAGGTGTGAACCTAGCGTAAGCGGCCATTTAAGTCACACATAAAAACATACAAAGATGTTTTTCTATAATAAAAAAAAATAATATCCTTTGGATCACCGAAGAAATAACAACAATTGCATATCGCATTGTCCAACATTTTTTGGTTCAATAGAACAGATTTCTAGTAGTTAAAAATAACAAATTGCTACCATAGATATGAAGACTAAATAAGCCGTTAGATTGGCAGAATCTTCTATTTTACTCTGATAGAATTTGTGGTGATAATCATCGGGTGTTAAGGTACATTCACACGTGGCAGATTTTGCAGCAAAACTTCCTGTGACTGAAAATCAATTCCATTCATCTGACTAAGGTTGTTTTGGAGGCTAGCACATGGTTTTCTGAAAATTCCATTAAGATGAATAGATTTTTAATCTGCAACAAAATCGGCCACATGTGAACATGAGGATAAATCAGCCACATGTGGATAATTCTGTACAAATGGCCTTCAAATGTACAGTGCAGGGTGGTCATGTGAACTGGTCCACCAATGGCTGAATCAGTACAAATAATATTATGTGAACCCAAAGGCTGCACTGGTGTCCATTATAGATAAAGAACAATGAAGAAGTGGAAGCACAAGACAGATACAACCGGAGGACCCCATTGAACAGGATACAACAGGTCTCCATGATGGGGCACGTTTTTTTTACCAGACAAGATAGCTCAGCATTTTTTAACAGAAACTGCAACTCAGAGGCAGCATGGTGGCTCAGTGGTTAGTACTGTAGCCTTGCAGCGCTAGAGTCTTGAATTCAATTACTGCCAAGGACAACATCAGCAAGGAGTTTGTATGTTCTACCCCCTTCAAAGACATACTGATGAATCTGTGACTCAGGATCATGACAAAGCACCCAACACAGGAGTGAAGGAGTCCTTTTCCTGATCAGTGCACTGGCATGCTGTTTGGTGGATCCAATCAATGCTGGTCATTGCATTCCTATGCCGAGATGTAGCAGTGCAGGCTGTGCGCTCAGCACTGCTACATCGGAGATGAAACAGAGCTGAGTGTGCGCTGAACCCTGCTGCACACTCAGTTCTGCTGAGATGCAGCAGAGCTGAGTGTGCAGTAGGGTTCAGTGCACACTCAGCTCTGATGCAGCAATGCTGAGTGTGCAGCAGGGTTCAGCGCATCTCTGATGCAGCAGAGCTGAGTGTGCAGCAGGGTTCAGCGCATCTCTGATGCAGCAGAGCTGAGTGTGCAGCAGGGTTCAGTGCATCTCTGATGCAGCAGAGCTGAGTGTGCAGCAGGGTTCAGTGCATCTCTGATGCAGCAAAGCTGAGTGTGCAGCAGGGTTCAGCGCACACTCAACTCTGCTTCATCTCCGGTGTAGCAGTGATGAGCACACGCCCAGCACTGCTACATCTCGGGATAGGAATGCATTGACCTGCCTTGATTGGCAGAATGCCATACAGAGTACAGCATTCAGCCAATCCACGCCTTGTTCTGCCGGAGGAGGCGGAGTCTAAGATCGGTCCACAGCAGTCTCCATTCTGGTCCAGTCTTAGACTCCGCTTCCTCACAGATGAGCCTCCTGCAGAACCAGCATTGATTGGCCGGATGCTGTACTCTGTATGGCATTCAGCCAATCAACGATGGTCAATGCATTCCTATGGGAAAAAGTCAGCTCGTGCATATTGCAAGCTGACAGGAATCCCAACATAATACAGGGACTTTGGCATGTTAGATGCCCCCAGACATGCTTCCCCTGCTGTCCCAGTTGCATTCCAGGGGTGTTGGCATTATTTCCTGGGGTGTCATAGTGCACTTGGTGACTCTCCTGAGTCAAAGAGTGGTTTCCCCCTAAACGAGTATTTATTCCCCATACACTATAATGGGGTTCGATGAACAGTTGAGTATTGAGCGGCTACTCGAATCGAACTTTGAACATTTCACTGTTTGCTCATCTCTACACGCCACTGCATAATGTGCTGCAGCTATAATAGCGCTATTAGCAACCGAAAAACCGATAGGACACCAGGTAAAAAGGCTTAAAGAGCCAGAGAACAGACTGCCCAGCAAGACCCTGCACCTATTTCAAATTTTGATAAAAGTGAGGTACACTTTAAGTCTATGGTGAGCAGAGGGAAGGGGAGGAGGAGAAGGAGAGAAACAAAAATATGTGTTAGGCTCCGTTACGTCGCTCATTTAGACACATAAACACATGTCAGTGCGCGGCGCTTCAAATCAGATCCCATTGATTTCAATGGGTGCCAACTTTCGCACGCTACACATTTAAATCAATGGGAGGCTTTGTAACCCATTGATTTCAATGTGTAGCACGCGTAAGCTGGCACCCATTGAAATCAATGGGATCTGTTTTGAAGCGCCGCGCTCTGACATGTGTATACGTGTCTAAATGAGCGGCGCGTTACTCCGTGAGAACAGAGCCTTAGTCTGTTAGTAATTCCTGATAGCCCAGCTAGTTTGTGGAAACTGTCTCTCTATAGTGCAGATGTCTCTGCTTTGAGGAGCTCTCCTCTTTTTTTCCTTCATAGACTTCTATTGTAGAGAATTAATCAGTGGCAGAAGGAGGTCAAATAAGGTCAAATAATTGAAGACACAGGCCAATTTCCTTCCTAAAGTATATATACTGTATAAAGTTTGTTATCTTCACCTGTACTATGGATTTATGGAAGAAAGAAGTTTAGTTACACATTACGTCTCCTCCTCGGTGCTACTAGTACAGAGCGCACAGGGTTACCTGCCAGTGATTTTGCAGCTGCCAATAGACTGTGATTATGGCCTGTATGGCCTAAAAGTGCTTCATTGGCAAAGTTCCACATTTGTCTACTCTCTGTCACTGACAGGGAAATAGAGAAATTCAGAAATTTGTGTCTGCGCATACCTTACCATGTCATATTAAGTGGCTGCATATTATTATGCTGCAAATTTCAGATTGCAACCTATGCAAACAGATGAGACATGCAGGCAGAGAAATGTTCTGGACGTAATATAGACTTATTTGTCCACCAGTAGGCAGCATCCAGTCATGCTAATAATCGCATCATTATTACAATGAATCTCCGGCACGAAGCTGCTTTAGCTATCATTTTATGGAATTGCATTATGAGCCGATCCCTTATATAATATTATTATGGAAATGTCTCCCTTTACATGAAGGACCAATTCTCATAATAGGATAGAACAGTGTCACGTCGCGAGCCCTCTTTTGTCTCAATTTCCTCCTAAGGCAAAAATGAAATAATATAAAATACATAAAACTTGCAGAGGGGCGACCTATCACGAAAATAGGACCTGATATTCCCGGAACCAAGCTGATAGACAGATAATGATGTTCTGTCGAGGCCATTATATTAGAATACATTGAATTAGCAGTTCTGGTTGTGGCAGATCTACAATGAGGTCTAACTCATTATTGTAGTTAGGAATTAGCGATATGTTGGCGTACGGTGTTTACGTATCCACAGAATTTCCCGAGCTTGGACGTAGAGATGCAGGAGACACAAGACTTGTGTATCTCCTGCCTTTTTGCTATGTGCATTAGCTCTCATCTAGATGGAAGAAAGCTGCCGTTCTAGGACGACCTATTGGATATCTACCGGATGTCCTACCGGGCTCGGCTGTGCATGCACCCAAGGTCTGGCACATGCGCACTGGAGTTGTGGTGTACTCCTCTAGTTACACTGAAGAACTGTACCAGGAATAGGAGCCGGGTAAGTATAAATGTTCTTTATTTTTATTAAGGGCATAGATAGTGTTTAAACCCTTGGTCCAGAAGAATCTGTAGGTGCTTTAGTGTCTCAAACCACTCTGACAGATTCCCTTTAAGTCTGTGCACGGAGGGTCTTCTCAAAGCGGTGGTCTCCTGTAGAGGTAACACTCTATATACGCCTCTGTAATGATTATTTTCCCACTTTGCAGGTTTACGACTTGTGCAATTATGAAGAATAAAGAATGAATGGCAAGTGCTAGAGTTAAAAGGTGTAGCAAATACTACTGACCATCCGTGAAAATTTGTTCTGACCTTTGGCAAATAATGCTTCCCTGTGTCAATCAGATAAAGAATGCTTTGACCCTTGTGCATCCTGCCAATAACTTTTCCCTGTCCCATTTATCTGTTCTGGATCATTGCATTGACTCTATCCAAATGTCATTTTAAACCTCCAAACTCCAGCTACTGCGGCTTCGGTTTTATAGCGTCCTTGAGAAGCAGAAGTAACACTAGATATTATGGGGTTTTCATACAACTTTTTATCATCTGTATTAATCCGAAACAATATAGTTATTTTTGCAAATGATTCTTTAAAGGGATTCTATCATTGGAATCCCATTTTTTTCTCCCTAACATGTAGGCATTGCCTTAAGAAAGGCTATTCTTCTCCTAACTTTAGATGTCTTCTCTGCGCCACCGTTCCGTAGATATCCCTGTTTTCTTCGGTATTCAAATGAGTTTTCTCGCAGCACTGGGGGCGGTCGGCTGTCCTCTGCGCTCAATCAGCACTGGGGACGTCCCCAGTACTGCAAGAAACCTCACCAGTGACATCTTCTTCCGATGGCTTCTTCTGGATTTAAATTTCACGCATGCACAGTCAGTTCTGCCATCGGGCAGAGCTGGCTGTGCATGTCTGCGGCCATTTTCTTGTGGCCGCTTACATGAGCGTACTGTACTTACTTGTGTAAGTAGCCACAAGAAAATGGCTGCAGACATGTGCAGCTGTGTCCGATGGCAGAGCCGACTGCGCATACGTGAAATTTAAATCCAGAAGAATCCATCAGAAGAAAAGATCGTGGAGAGGCGTGCCAGTAGAAGACAGAGGCCGGCGCTGGAGATTTCTCTTGCAGCAAAGGGGATGCCCCCAGTGCTGTTTGAGTGCAGAGGTCCGCCCCCAGTGCTGCGAGAAAACTCATTTGCATACTGAAGAAAACAGGGATAGCTACAGAACGGTGGTGCAGAGAAGTCTTCTAAAGGTAGGAGAAGAATAGCCTTTCTTAAGGCTAGTCGTACATGTTGGGGAGAAAAAATGGGATTCTAATCATAGAATCCCATTAAGAAAGTTCTCAACATATCTATAGCATTAGTGTATTGTTGGACAGGTTTGTGGACTAGAAATGTTCCTTTATAGTATCCACTGGGAAAGATCCCTAGAAAAACATTATATGGACATGCAGGCTCTTATTATACAAATCGGCTTCTATTTGGCCATATGCAGACTGCGCTCTTCTATACAGAGGCATCCAAAAAAAAAATGCATATACGTCTTCATTTAGTTGACAAAGACCATTATATTGCTTCTGTCCCAGGAACCAGACTGTGACTGTATGGCCCCATACACAGGAACATAAAAAACACACATTTATCTAACCTCCGCTACACGTTAGTTTTTAGAACAACAGGAGTCAAAGGGCACATGCACATTAAAATATGTCATCTTTTTGTCTGTTTTCATTGAGAAATGGACCAATAGATACAAAAAATGGCTGCTAAAATGGATGAATGTATAGGATAAAAAAAAAAAAGGGTCAATAAAGTTTTGGGTTTTTTTAACTGCCAGTTAGAGATGAGCGAACACTAAAATGTTCGAGGTTCGAAATTCGATTCGAACAGCCGCTCAATGTTCGAGTGTTCGAATGGGTTTCGAACCCCATTATAGTCTATGGGGAACATAAACTCGTTAAGGGGGAAACCCAAATTTGTGTCTGGAGGGTCACCAAGTCCACTATGACACCCCAGGAAATGATACCAACACCCTGGAATGACACTGGGACAGCAGGGGAAGCATGTCTGGGGGCATAAAAGTCACTTTATTTCATGGAAATCCCTGTCAGTTTGCGATTTTCGCAAGCTAACTTTTCCCCATAGAAATGCATTGGCCAGTGCTGATTGGCCAGAGTACGGAACTCGACCAATCAGCGCTGGCTCTGCTGGAGGAGGCGGAGTCTAAGATCGCTCCACACCAGTCTCCATTCAGGTCCGACCTTAGACTCCGCCTCCTCCGGCAGAGCCAGCGCTGATTGGCCGAAGGCTGGCCAATGCATTCCTATGCGAATGCAGAGACTTAGCAGTGCTGAGTCAGTTTTGCTCAACTACACATCTGATGCACACTCGGCACTGCTACATCAGATGTAGCAATCTGATGTAGCAGAGCCGAGGGTGCACTAGAACCCCTGTGCAAACTCAGTTCACGCTAATAGAATGCATTGGCCAGCGCTGATTGGCCAATGCATTCTATTAGCCCGATGAAGTAGAGCTGAATGTGTGTGCTAAGCACACACATTCAGCACTGCTTCATCACGCCAATACAATGCATTAGCCAGTGCTGATTGGCCAGAGTACGGAATTCGGCCAATCAGCGCTGGCTCTGCTGGAGGAAGCGGAGTCTAAGATCGCTCCACACCAGTCTCCATTCAGGTCCGACCTTAGACTCCGCCTCCTCCAGCAGAACCAGCGCTGATTGGCCGAATTCCGTACTCTGGCCAATCAGCGCTGGCCAATGCATTCTATTAGCCCGATGAAGTAGAGCTGAATGTGTGTGCTAAGCACACACATTCAGCTCTACTTCATCGGGCTAATAGAATGCATTGGCCAATCAGCGCTGGCCAATGCATTCTATTAGCTTGATGAAGCAGAGTGTGCACAAGGGTTCAAGCGCACCCTCGGCTCTGATGTAGCAGAGCCGAGGGTGCACAAGGGTTCAAGTGCACCCTCGGCTCTCCTACATCAGAGCCGAGGGTGCGCTTGAACCCTTGTGCAGCCTCGGCTCTGCTACATCAGAGCCGAGGGTGCGCTTGAACCCTTGTGCACACTCTGCTTCATCAAGCTAATAGAATGCATTGGCCAGCACTGATTGGCCAGAGTACGGAATTCGGCCAATCAGCGCTGGCCAATGCATCCCTATGGGAAAAAGTTTATCTCACAGAAATCACAATTACACACCCGATAGAGCCCCAAAAAGTTATTTTTAATAACATTCCCCCCTAAATAAAGGTTATCCCTAGCTATCCCTGCCTGTACAGCTATCCCTGTCTCATAGTAACAAAGTTCACATTCTCATATGACCCGGATTTGAAATCCACTATTCGTCTAAAATGGAGATCACCTGATTTCGGCAGCCAATGACTTTTTCCAATTTTTTTCAATGCCCCCGGTGTCGTAGTTCCTGTCCCACCTCCCCTGCGCTGTTATTGGTGCAAAAAAGGCGCCAGGGAAGGTGGGAGGGGAATCGAATTTTGGCGCACTTTACCACGCGGTGTTCGATTCGATTCGAACATGGCGAACACCCTGATATCCGATCGAACATGTGTTCGATAGAACACTGTTCGCTCATCTCTACTGCCAGTTATGGAATAACTCGAAATGGATAAAAATCTGATGAAAAAAGAACAGACAGGCAAAAAACTGATGAAAAAAGTGATAAACTGATAGAAAATGGATGTTAAAAATTGACATTTGCCTGACCAAGGTACAAAAAATGTCCCTCTTGCATCCACAGGACACTCATTTTCATGGATCCCACATAGATTTGAGTCTATTGACAGATCCATGAAAACAGGTAAAAGTAGGACACAACTTATTTTTTCAAGGCCCTTTAAAAGGGACCATAAAAATCTTGTCCCATTCACATCTATTGAATATAATGCAGGCATGTGATCAAACTAATACATTAATCATACCAGAGGTGGGCACAGATAGCTGAGGGCCCCTGTGTAAGAACAGCTATGGGCCCCTTGTTTTCCAATATCTCATCTCCATACACTATCCTTATATCTCTCTAACAGTAAATGTTAGCCATGATTTATACACAATCTAAGACAGTAGAAAGCAGCTGTTAAGGTGACAAGGCCCCCTGAATTACTGGGCCCCAGATTGGACCAATGGTATTGAACATCTCACAAATGCATACCTCCCAACTTTCAAAAAACAGAAAGAGGGACAAAAATGTGTGGCGCACTATGCGTGCCATGGCACATTTGGCTCCACCCACTTCTATGTTGCCTTTGCCCATTTTCATCCATTTTCCCATGTGCCCTCACACAGTATAATGCTCCTACAGTCATCCGTACATTATATGCCCCCACATTATAATGTTCCCTTCCAACAGTATTAAGTCCCTCTCCTGGTGCCCCAGTTTAAACTGGTGGAAACTAGTGGGGGACATGAAACTGGGGGCAGCTGTATAGAGAATATTAAATAATGGGGTAGTTGGAGGGGGACAATAAATTAATGGCAGCTGGAGGGAGACATTAAACTGGGGGAAACTAGAGGTGGACAGGTCTCCTTCAGCTACTCCCATGGTTTAATGTCCTCCTCCAGTGACCCCCATTGTTATTTGTCTCCCTATAATTGTGCCCAGTTTAATATCCCTGCTAATATCGCCCCAGTTTAAGTGCTGGCCTTCAACTGCTCCCAGTTTAATGTTCTCATTCCATCTCTGCCCCAGTTTAAAGTCCCACTTCCATCTGCCCCCAGTTTAATGCCCCACTCCATCTGCACTCCCCCTTCATTTGCCGCTAGTTTTATGTGCCCCTTTCATCATGTTCCCCCTGAATTTGCCCTCAAAGTTTAACATAAAAACTACTGATACTCACCCTTGCTCGCTCCCCTGGCGCTCTGTCTCCAGTCTCAGTCATGGGGTGTTCTTGTAGTTGTAGGCTCACTTTTACAGTCCAGAAGATTGACTTACTATTCATTCATATGTTCCCAACATTTCAACTCCAGGGCAGCTTCAATACTAAATGCACAAAGACAATGATTTTATTGATGCAAGAATCAAAGTCTGTTCCTCCATGTGAAGTTCAGATGACCAGACTGAAGGGATCATATTCTGGACATGGAATGAGAAGATCTGTTATATAGGAAAACTAGATTTATTAGACTTTTCATTAGACTTAGATTAGTACTGGAAGGGCTATATGGAAGAGTTAGTTGTAGCCCAGAAGAGCAGTCTGTATGCGACTGAATAGTGTAAGCAGGGTATAGGACCAGAAGGTCCAGTATCAGGCACTTCTTGAATGAAGCAAATCCATTTGGTATGAATCCAATTCATTATGAATTTTCCAAATGTTTTAACACTGTCCCTCATAGACATTTCATGGCTAAAGTTAATATTTAACTTATTGTTAATTACTGGTATATAGAACAGGGATACTCAACTGGCTGACTGCGGTCCGAAACCTGGACCATGGTCGCCTGCTGTCTGCACCCCTGCCTCCCCGCCTTTTCATTGTCTCAGCAGCCGAGAGAAACATTCATCTTCCGACCGCATTCCCCCAATGCCTGATTCTTTACCCTAAAGTACCCTAAGGTAGATTCCCTAAGTTTTTTTGGTCAGGATTTTGAGACCGTATTTGCCTCAAAATCCTGACCAAAAAGACAACTCCCATTGAAATCAATGGGAGCCGGTCAGGTGTTTTTTCGGAGAGCCGATTTGTTCCAACTCCTGGAAAAAGGAGCGAGATGCTCAATCTTCAGGGCGTTCGGCCTGTAGACACTCCCTCCTCCCGACTAGGCCCATTCATTCAAGGTCAACGGACCTTCACTAAAAATAGTTGTGTACCCCTCATATAGAAAATGGGGTTAATAGTATTGTCTTTATTTTTGCAGGTGACACAAAGCTATGTAGTGCACTGCAGTCTATGGAGGATATACGTAGGTTACAAGCAGACTTGGACATAGTGTTTGCACATCCACATGACAGGTGAGCTCAATGTGGATAAATGTAAAGTTTTACATTTGGGTAAAATAATCTGCATGGTGGTCATTGCTCGGTTGTGCACAGTTCATCATACAGTCAGCATGCATTGCATTTTTAGTCATCCAGGTTTACTGTGGTCACCGGAAAGTGAGCAGAATAATTATTTAATTCCATCCCTCCCTTTCTCCATATGCCTGACAGGTAAAAGGTGGAGAGAAGAAAGCTCACACACAGATCAGTGATCTCTATGGAAAACTACCTGTGCAGTACACATGAGCTTCAGCAAGAATGACAGATCAGGGACAGGAATAATGTAGCACGTTTCATTCCCGTTCAATCATCTGGCTTATAAAGATGCACCGCACTGTACAGCAATTTTCCTTGGAGATTAATGATCTATCTGGTAGCTTCAATCTCCCTAGCTTTCAACTGTATAAAGGAAGTGGATCGGACGTAAATTCGCTACAGTTTGTTATAATTTTATGCTCTAGCCCCATCCCTAAGATGTAAATTGAACCCTTAGGTCATGTCCACATGGGACGTGTCAGCTGCCGATCTTCCATTGTGGGAGATCAACATATGAGCAACATATGATCCATCTTATCAAAAACTTCCCTAATGGAACAACGGGAAATTCAAAGAGTAATCGGTGTGGGTGTGCCAATGCTTTCACCCTTTATACCGCAAGGGGTGAAAGTGCAACAGTGCTAAACACTATGTCAGCCATTATGCCTATCCAAGGGGAAGAACCGGGCAACTATGGCTTTGTGCACTGTGGTTCCAGAAGATAGGCCGGATAAGTTCTCACCAAACTCGTAGGTCACGGTTTCATCAGGCTTTACTTGGAGGCAGCAGGACTTCAAAGTGGTTTACAGCAACTTGGCCTCCGCCTTAGGTTCTGGTCCAAAAAACCCTGTGTGAACTTACCCTAATGCTACATTCACTGGACCAAGGTGCACAACGGCCATGAGACATGTCCAACACTGTCACATCGAAGTTCTCCCAAAAGGCAAAGGAAAACTACTATTATAGGGAGATTTTCCCAATTCTATACTAATTTGTCTTGATATATGTTATATATATTCTCAGCACAAATATACATGATAAATATACATAATACAATACTCTCCTCCTGCTGTCCCCCCTGTTATACATTGAACTCAATGATAAAACAGCTGTATGTGAGCTCAGACTGGATGGATAAGCAAAAAGATCATATTAAATTGAGGGGATCAGAAGGGATACTATGTCTTTATAAGATGTTGCCTCCAAGGGACTGCTTTGCAGTGTACAAGGACTTATAAGACCATGTATGTCCTGCAAATAATATGCAAATAAATTGTCCTTGGTGCCAAAAATGGAACTTTCTCTAGCACCACCTTTTGGAAGGTAGTTCCCTTGAGATCAATGCATGGTTTTCGTGAAACCTAATGGTATAATCTGGGAATAAAGCCAAGTCGGAAGATTAAAAGGAAAAAGAACTCATTTGCAGACAGATAGGGGGAAAACAGTTTGGGACAGAGACGCAGGACTTTTCTGCTACATATATCTGACATGCAAATCTCCAGTAGTATAACCTGCTGCTATCAGTGCTACATTTAGATTTCCATACAAAGCTCCTCTTTACATGTGTGCTGGTGAGATGCAGACATTACGAGGTTTAGTAGAAGCCCTGACTGCAGAGCTCGAATCCACTGCAGATGAGGCTTCATTACTTCTTGTGCCTACCAAGCAGAACTGCTTATTATAAGGTCAATACTTATAAAGACAATCTGTTAAAATCTCATGTGGGGTGAAGAAGGATGATCAACAGTCTGAATCGCTGATCTGTGAACTCAGACACATGGGTCCTGAAGGAATAAATGCTCTTTATGACCAAGGGCAGCTTTATTATACTACAGATGTAGCAGAGCTGAGCTGGTCAATTGACACTACTTATTACAATTTGCTGTGTACGATTTTCTATCAAGCTGGAGGTAAATCTACTGACGTCGGCCTCCTTTGGAAGATGGGTATTTTTTTTAGGATGCGATAGAAAGGCATTATTTGCTGAAACATAAGGATACAGTCACACTTAGGTAACGGGATCTGCATAAAAATAAAATTCACCGCAATTCTATAATGAATAGACATGATCTATAAATGTTCACTAGTGATGAGCGAATACTATTCGAAATGGTAGTTTCGACTACATTCATTCATAGGAATGAATGGGAGTGGCCAGCGCGCAGGGGGTTAAGCGGCAGGACGCCGGCCCCGGCTGCGTCCATTCATTCCTATGGGAGCGTGCTATTTGAAACTGCCGTTTCAAATAGTACTCGCTCATCTCTAATGTTCACCACATTTCTGTTTGGCATGGTTGCGTTGCTTGCAATGTATTTCCCAACAATCCTGAAAATTCTAATGGGCTTACCAAAACATATAGGGAGCACCAGAATCCAGCATAACAAGCTGGGGTGCTGAAATATCGCTGTTTCTGTCAATATGTCAATGAGCTCTTTGGAGCAATGATGGTATTGCCCTTGCTCCAAAGAAGTAATGCCTCGTTCACAACGGCGTTGGTATTCCGTCCAGGGGAGTCCGCATGAGGACCCTCCCCAAACAGAATACCGAACGCAACTGCAAGTGCTGTGCCAGTGAAAGCACATGGATCCCATAGACTATAATGGGGTCTGTGTGCTTGCTGCCAGATCTCTGCAGGGATCATGCGGACAGGAAAGTAGTTCACAATCTACTTTCCTGTTCGCATGATTCATGCGGGCAGCACACAACAAGCGTACGGACCCCATTATAGCACAGTGCTTGCAGTTGCGTTCGGTATTTCATTCAGGGGGTCCCCATGTGCACTTCCCAAACGGAATACAAATGCAGATGTGAACAAAGAGTAAGTGACAACACACTCATTGCTCCAAAGAGATCATATAGTGACATATCTTGGCAATAGAGGCACAGTTTGATTCAGTGACCGTAACCTATCTATCAGCAGGGCTGGGTTGATATGTTGGTTCTGCTGACAGACTCCCTTTAACCAATTCTTTCCAAAGTGCTTTGTTAATAGATAAAGCAAATGTCTTATTAGGACGTTTTGCTAATGGACTGCTTGGCCCACTCGGGACATCCAGCAACTAGCGAAAGCCGAGAGTCACGTCCAGTATATGGTGCTGACTGAAATCAAAGGATGAGATAGATGTTCATTGATTTTAAAAGACTTTCCTTGTAGCAACGCTGCAGGGAAAATGGGCAATTACGCTGCCGTCTCCGCACTGCAAGCGGCGAACTAAATAGCAGAAAACCATCCAAATCTGAATTGGCAGCAAAACGGGAGAAATAGGCTCAAACTTGACGCCTCCTTAAATGTGGTTATGCATGCAACTAATATATATTCACTATGATTGATAATGTCTCTGCCCTGACCTCTCTGTCTATCATCTTGGTACATCAATTTGGTTTTCCATCCTGACGTCATTTTAGCTGACCACTACCTACAAATATGAGCCAAACTTCTAGCGTTATAAGTATATAAAAAAAAATCAACATACAAAAAAATCAATAAAATCTAAATAATTCCCAAATATTTATAGAAGAAGATACGTCCATAGTATACATTTATCAAAAGCAATGCTTGTGGCTTCCTGCTCTACTAGTGGCAAAACCGGGTCAATGAGCCACCTCCCCATGTGTGTGTGTGACTTACCGATCCCCGCTCCTGCTTACAGCCTCTTCCCTCTTCAGCCTTCAATGAGCCCTGTGTGCTGTACATCATGTCATAATGGCATAATGACATCATGTACACACATTGGGGCCTTCTGTAGGCTGAAGAGGAAGACTTCAGTGAGCAGGAGCGGGGATCGGTAAGTTAACTGGACCCCCATTGCTTTTTTATTGATACAGTGGGGCCCCCAAAGGGCACGGGGTCCACCATGTGGATAACTCATCAGTATGAAAAATCCATTTAGGGACAGAAAACCACTGTAGTAACTATAGATTTAGAATAGTATCACAACGCTCCTGTAGGTATAATGTGGTGGTTTAACTAACGTCTTGTGGGCCCCGGTGCAATCTTTTGTCCGGGGCCCCCTACCTCATCCCTACAGTGAATTCTTGATAGTGATGGTTACGGGTGCAAAGGAGTTTAATCATCCTTAGTTTGGTTAGGGGAATCTGAGGGTTTCCTTGGCTTATGGGCCAGATGGAAGCTGCAATCTCAATACTGATGCCAGTGCCAGGGATGAACCTACCCCTTTCGCCGCCCAAGGCGAACTACAGAAAGCCGCCCCCCCCCCGTAGGAAGGGGGCGGAGCGAAGGGGGCGTGGCTGAGTGAAGGGGGCGGGGTTTAGCATCGTTCGCAGGCAGAGAGCAGGCACGGAGTGGACCTGCTCTCTGCCTGAGCGTGAGGGGAGGCTGCTGGAGCCTCCCCAAACCACCGCTCGGTGCTAAGCCAGTCCAGGACAACTTGTCCTGGACTGGCTTAGGTAATAAAAAATGCTGCCCTCCCTGGGGTCCTGACATAGCACCGCCTGAAGCGCTCGCTTCAGGTCGCCTCATGGAAGGTGCGGCGCTGGCCAGTGCTTATGGGCCCTCTTAAGGCTCCTGGGCCCCGTTGCGACTGAACCCTCTGCACCCCCTCAAGTTTCGTCCCTGTGTGGAAATGTCCAAATTAGAGATGAGCAAGTACTGTTCGGATCAGCCAAACCGAACAGCACGCTCGCATAGAAATGAATGGACGTAGCCGGCACGCGGGGGGTTAAGCGGCCAGCCGCCGTCAAAGCGGAAGTACCAGGTGCATCCATTCATTTCTATGGAGCGTGCTGTTCGGATCGGCTGATCCGAACAGTACTCGCTCATCTCTAGTCCCAATCCATTGTCTATGGATCCTCATGATCAATGGAGCCCCAGACTGATCTACACACCAGAAAGGAACCACTTTTGTCAATGCCAGGTAAATTCAATTAAAATTCATAACAATAAGAACAATTCCTTGGAGCTTTAGCTTGCAACACATTTAACAGTGACCGATCTTTGCACAGAATGCAGTGTTAAATGTACGTTTGATATATGCATTACTTAATACACAAAATATTAGCAATTAGCAATTTATCCCTTTTACTCATCTCTAAAATAATACGCATTACCGATGAAAGGGGAGCAAATGATAGCTGCCAACACATTATACGACACGGCAAAATGCTATGGGGCCGTGTTTGCTGATTTATAATAACAATTTAACGTGCCGCGCCGTATATAATTGTAACGTCCTATAAATGTTTCCTGCTCTCTCAATATTTAGACAGATGTTCTTAATTAAAGCCAATTTATCTCTGGATATTTCTCGATGTATGTTTATTTTCTATAGCGAGGTTAAAGGCACATCGCCCTCACTCATTTCTGGATTCTTTTTAATACTCTTCACATCATATTTGTGCTGATGTTTTAGCCGATAACAAGTCAAATGTATTAAAGATTCTCAAGGAAGACACAGTGCTCGTTGAAAATTGCCTAATTTCATAATAGATGCCTATTAGATTAGTGTCAATAAACTTGCGCCGTACCTTTAACCCTATTAGGGACAATTTTGAGGCATATTACCGTTCACACCACTCTCAGCAGCGAATCCCCGGGGACATTTTACAAAATCAAATGGACCATGACTTAAGAAATTATATGTTTTCCATATGGACTGGGTGGAGTGTTCAGTAAAGACAAAGATGCAGAAACTCTATTTTTTGTGCATGTCAAATCCAAGCCATACCAATGGCTTAAGAACACCACTATAAGGGTCTATTCACACGGACGAATGGTGCTGATTCTGGTGCGGGATCCATGTCCGAATCAGTACTGAAAAAAAAGACTCCCATTGACTTCAATAGATTCCATTTTCTGCATGGATTTCTTAAGATTTAGGACTTCTTAGGCTGGCTTCACACAGGGATTTTTGCACTAGATTTTGATGCGGAATCCGGTCCAAAAACACGCCTCTCATTGACTTCAATGGGAGCCATTCACTTCTTTTTTTCCGCTAGTGGTTTTGTTAAAAAAGAAGCGACCTGCCCTTTCATGCCGCGGATTCCACGGCAGCGTTCACGGCACCACACCTCACCCCCGATTAGGTTCATTCATTTGGGCCTAATCCTGAGCGGAATGCCGCGATTGGATGCTGGCCGCGGCTAGCTGTTTCTTGGGCCAAATTCTGAGGCGGCCTCCGCGTCAAAATCTGGTCCAAAAATCCCCGTGTGAACCCAGTCTTAAGGCTGATGCCCCACAGTTTTTTTGTAGCAGATTTTGCTGCAGTTTTTTGAACCAAAGTCAGGACTGGATTGATCAGAAGGAAGAAGTATAAGAACGTACCATTCCTTTTCCAGCTATTTTTGGCTTTGGCTCAAACAATCGCAGCAAAATCTGCTACAAAAAAGCTGCGTTTCTCCAACATGGGCCTCAATCTAAGGGTCTCACATGTTGTGGGTTGTAAACGCATTGGTTGGACTGCGATACAAACAGTGCAGCAAAAACTGTGGTCTTTTACACCCCCTGCAAAGTGGATGGGATTCTAACAAATCCCTTCCACAAATTGTAAAAGAACATGCAGAGAATGGAAATGCTGTGATTTCCAAAACCGTCGCATTTTTAGAAATCACAACATGTCAGTTATACCTAAGGAAATGCCGGCAGATATATCCCCATAGATATAATCCAATCACATTGTCTGCACATGGGAAGAATATGCAAATCTGTCTTCCATGATGTAATTAGGAAGACAGAACCTCAGCCATGCACCCCTATAGGGGGCGCTCCCTTTAACATCATGCCTGACCTTCCAGAGGCCTTGTGTTCGCAATGATGCTGGGATTTTACCAGGTTCAGTATCTCAACCGAGGATGGCCGTTTCGATGTATTTGCATCTCTTCAGCCCGGTGTAGAGAGTATTGACCTGAGTCATACACACCACTATCAATGCAAAAAAATCTTCTCTGCGTTGTCATTTTGCGCTCTTCTTCTTTACTCCTTTCAACATGTGCGAACAGATAGATACTTGTACTATGTGACCATTTGACCAAACAACTGCATCTCCCAGGAGTGTCGGGCAGTCTTGCTATCCTGTGGATAGGTCATTAGTATCCATTTTGCCTAGTTCTCGGACGACGTCCGTAATATGATTGTTAGACAAACTCATCAGATGTTGGGGATGATAAGGATTGAAATCCAATTATCTGGGCGGCCATCTTGCCTGAGCTTCTCCTTTGCTCTGTTAACAGTATTTAGTGATATGCTTTACATCCTTGTCATGGCCGTAGGTAGCATCAGACTATGTCTGACTCATTGAGGTATATGGGAGAGTTTTCTAGATACGCTCTGTACAGGGAGAGGAGTATATGTGACATCATCTGTTGTCAGTAGTGGATGTAATGATGGGTCACAATGGGTGTTATCTGTAGAGGTGTGAACTTCTATTGTGATAATATCAGTCTTGTTTGTGATATAGGTGAGATCACTGCTGAAAACCCCTGCAGAATTAGCGTACGGGTAAGGCCGCCATCAGTCTCTAGTGGACAGAATGGAAAGAACAGGAGATTGTACTATTTTTTTTCTTAAATATAGATAGTAACATGGAAAATTGAAAATAAAATCATCAAAATTTTTTAAAAATGTATTAATCATAATAACCTGATATAAAAAATAGACCATTTTTGGAGCCACATTCCCTTTAAATACACAATCCCTTCTGTAATAAAGGAGTAAATTGCAAAAAGCAGCTCGATCAGGTTCTCAATCTAATCTTATATTTACAAAAATGTGATAACACCGCAGGCAAAGATAGATGAAAGCATTGTTTGACTATTAACTAGCTTTTTTGCCTTCCTCTGCCCTGGACTCAGTGCCAATGGAGCATTGAGCTGGGTAAACTGAGACAGACTGATTGCTAGGGACGTAATGCCTGACAACCTCATATAAAAGGCTGCGGTGGTGAGGCAATGTAACCATAGCAACAAGTCTGTCTCAAATGAATCACCTGTGCAGACGAAAAAGAAGTAAAGATGAAAAGCATCTTTGCGGTAGTGAAGCCTTCCCACCGCCGTCTCATGATGTGATATTAAAGGTGTTTTCTCACCACGGTGTTTAATGAACCATTAATATCCATGTGATCGCTGCAGCCTCAGCGTTGTGTGGCACAAGATATTGATCGCTGCGGGTATAATTACTGAAACCTAAATCCGATCCCAAGAAAGTGGCACCTAATAAGTGGTCACCCACGCGACCCTTTCACTAAGACTTCAAAAAGTGGACTGCCTTTGTTACCCGATCTAATAAAACCAAATGTGATTGTGTTAGGTTATGTATACGAAAGCCTTAGTACATACTCTCTAATAGACCTATGGGTGCAGGTGCAGTATGTCTGTGTCTACAGGTGGCCCTGGAGGAAAGATGGCTACAAAAAGGGTTACATAGGAATGCACTAAATAATACAGAAAGAGGGACAAAATCTGGGCGGGCCGTGGTAAATTTAGCCCCACCTACTTCCAGATTGACTCCGCCCATTTCCATCCATTTCTCATTGGGTACACCCTGCACCCCACATCTCTCCCCTCACAGTACACTTAAGCAACCCACAATACACCCATGCATCCCACATCTCTCCCCCACACAATACACACTGCAACCAACATTTTTCCCCTCACAGTACACCCATGCACCCCACATTTCACCCCCCCCCACAGTACAACCCATGCATCCCATATCTCTCCCCCACCCACAGTCAACCTTGCAACCCACATACCCCCACAGTACACCCTGAACCCAACAGTACACCCATGCACCCCACATCTCCCCCACACACAGTACATACTGCAACCAACATCTCTCCCCCCACAGTACACGCATGCACCCTACATCTCTCCCACACACAGTATACCCTGCACCTCACATCTTCCCCTCACTCACAGTACACTCTGTATCTCACATCCCCCCTAGTACCTTCGACCACACATCTCTCTATCTCTTCCTACACGTGATACAAAGACACGCCTACCCAGTCACGTGACCGTCTGATGTCACACAGGTCCTTCTGAGTACAGGAGTCAAACTTTCCCAAGATCACACCCCACTCTTATCCCAGTTACAACCTCATTAACTGTTATAAGAGCGGGTGATGATCAGGGGGAAGTTTGTTAAAGGGGCTCTATCATTAGAAAAAGTCATTTGTAACTCATCACATCCTTGCATAGCCTTTAGAAGGGCTATGCCACACCTACCTTTTGTATGTAAATTGCCTCAGTAGATTTTGAATAAGTCTGTTAACCTGAGGGGTTCACATAAGCTATACCTCTATACTACATGGCACATGGTAGGTGAGCCCATTACAGATTTTTAGGGCTCAGGAATTTCAAAGTATCTACTTGCCTATGGCCATGACTATGCTGTAAAGCATATCACTAAATGCTGTAAACAGAACAGAGGAGAAGCAAGATGGCCGCTCCCATAATCATGTACAAAAAATAACATTAAAAAAATCTATAATCTGAAAATAAAAGCAGATTACAAAAAAGTGATATATTTCACTATCCGGTTTTTAAAAAAATAAACTTGGCCATTACTTTCTTTTACTTGATCTCAGGCCAAGTTCACATCTGCTTCAAAGTCTCCGTAGGAGATTCCACCGCAGATTCTGCCAAAAGTCGGCAGAGAGAAAAGTCCTGCATGGAGGATTTTTCTCTGAACTGGTTTCAGTATAAAAATTGCGGAAACCCAACGGACACCTGGCAAACCTTATTACAGTCTATTGGGTCACCGGTGTCCATGGGTAACCATTGTTTTAGTAGATTGGGTTCTCCATCATTTGGGTCCTTGGCAGACGGCAGAAGTGTAAACCAAGACTAAGGCACTAGATATTTTGAGCCTTCAGTCTCCTGAGATGCAAATCTACTAAGGACAAAGTATATGAAACATATCTGTAAAGTTATCTCTGTGCAGGTCTAAGAGGATGTAAAAAGGTGAGGCAATCCATTCCGAGTCCTTGTAAGGATACTTACTGAAAATAAGGCATAAGGAGTCCAAAATAGTAATATTAGTAATATTAGTAATAGTTTTCTCTGCATCTGACCTTTAGCTCACAAAGCAAGTGATGGATAAAAGTACATTGTAATAGATTATCATAATAGGTTATGTAGATCCGCTAGACAGATTCTATAGGAGCGAGAAGGTGAGTCACCCGGTGGGGGCTCCACATTAAATGCCTAATTTCCAAGGGATCTGCCAAAGCTACTCTAGCATTAAACAGATAGATACAGCAAGTTAATACATATGAACTCAAAGATAAATGAAGGAGGTCATAAAATAATGACTGGAATAGTTACCAAGCAACAAGCAATAACTCTTGTATTGTCTGTATTGTCTTTATAGTCTTCATGTGTTTGCACATTTCCCATGACTTTCTCAAAACTTCCGATTGCTTCAGAGAGCTTTTGTTTTATGACTTACTTCTTACAGCAAATAAGATGAACAATTTATAAAACGGGCCAGACCAGCGAGGGTGTCCTGAACCCCCCCTTTTGAATGGGGTAACAGTTGCTCTTGTATGTGTGACTGTTGCACCATTCTAATGAGGGACCCCGGTTCTTATGTTCAGTGGGCGTCCCTGTTATCAGACCATATCCAGGGGATTGTTACGGTGGGATAATCCCTTTATAATCCATGATTTTTTCATGTGACTAGATGATACCCTGTTTCCCCGAAAATAAGACAGTTATATTAAATTCTCTTCCGAAATATATGACCTGTCTTATTTCCAGGGGATGTCTTATGCAGCGGCTGGAGCGGGGGACAATCGGCAGTCATGCCAGCGCTTCCTTAGCAGAGCGCCGGCATGACTGCCGGTTGTAGGTGGTCCAGGGGGTGAAGGGGGGGGATGTCTTATTTTCGGGGAAACAGTTTAAATCTATGATAGCTGGTGGTCCACTACTGGGATCAAACACTACAATGGAGGTCCAGAGTTTCCAGTTCTTCGTACTCACCTTACAAAAGCTGTTAGAAGACAGGAATGTATTGACAATTTCTTCATTATTTATTTCAACCAGATAGAGAAATATACATATATACTCGAGTATAAGCCGAATTTTTCAGCACAGTTTTTGTGCTGAAAAAGCCCCCTCGGCTTATACTCGAGTCAGCAAAAAAAAAAAAAAAGGGGGGGGGGTTGGGGGGGGGTGTCTATGACCAGCCGCAATATCAATGTATAGAATCTCCCATAAAATAGTGGGTAAAAAAGAGAAGCTTTAACAAAAATAAAAAAAATAAAAGTTGTAAATCCCTCCTTTCCCTAGAATACATATAAAAGTAGAAAGTGACTGTGAAACACAAACACATTAGGTATCCCTGTGTCTGACAGTGCCCGGTCTACTGAATATAGGGGATCTGCAGTGCTCCTGTTCCGTCAGGAAGGGGTTAATAGCAGCACTGCAGATCCCCTATATTCAGCCAGGCTGAATTCCACATGGGGGGAAAAAACAGTCCTCAAGCTCAGGGAAGGGACAGACAGACAACCAAAACACCCCCTCCTCTTCCCCAGCAACTACTGCACCCAAAAACTCCGACCATTTTAATTTTTGAAATTTTCCAGTAGCTGCTGCATTTCCCCCCCTCGGCTTATACTCGAGTCAATAACTTTTCCCAGTTTTTTGTGGTAAAATTAGGGGCCTCGGCTTATATTCGGGTCGGCTTATACTCGAGTATATACAGTATATCATTTTTTTGTAGTCTTGTCTCAGCTTCTCTTCTGCATTTCTCACTGCATTTAGTGACATGCTCTACAACATAGTTATGACCATAATCTGAATAGTCTGGCGTCGGCTCACTGAGATCTATAGTAGAGTTTTCTAGACATGATCTGTGCAGGGAAGGGAAGTACATAAGATGTGACATCATCTATTGTCAGTAGTTGTTGCAATAATAGGTGTTGTTTGATGTTATCTACGAGGTGTTAACCTCTATTGTAATATGGTCTGTCTTGTCCATGATGAAAATGAGGCAACTGTTGGAAAGAAAATAGAACTGGACAGAATTAGTGTCAGTCCATGTTTAGGTCAGAGTGAAAATAGTATATGTAATACTTTTTAAAATCTAGAGAATGACCTGGGAAAAGTAGACAAAAATTCTTTAAAAATGAGTAACATAAAAACTTGGTTCAAAAAGTAGGTCCTTTTTTAAGTGAGACATTCCCTTCATATGATGTGGTGGCATCTCCTGGCACAGGTGCAGTACATAGCCAAGGACAGCACTCCTAAGGGTTAGTTCACACGGGTAGCAGTAAGGCGGATTTTGGAACTGAGAGTGGCGCGGGGAGCCGTGTCACTCTCGGGTCAAAACCCACCTGCCACGACTGTCGCGGCTTCCGACAGTCGCAGCTTCCCTCTCCGGAGCAGGCTCAAATGAATGGGCCGACTCTGGAGGTTGCTTCCGCCAGGCAGACGCCACAGCTCAACGAGCTGCAGAATCCACCTGAAGAAAGGGCAGCCCGCTACTAAAAAAAGTAGCCTGGCGGTCTCCACAGACCACGATTTTGAGGGGGTGGATTATATCGTGGATTACGCGCCATAATCCGCCCTCTTAGTACCGGTGTGAACTAGCCCTAAGAGAGATGTACAGTCCCTGGCTTCTATTGCACTGGAGATGAGTCTAGATGAAAACTTAAAAACTGCCAAATGGAGACCTGGATTGGACTCCAGTAAGTAAATAATAAAAAAAAGTTTAGAATTACAAGATGGTAATTATCTCACTAATTCTCCAAAAATGATGAGTGCCCTTTAACAATGTACCAATTACAACTTGGGGGGCCCTAAGCCGAGCACCGCAATGTCATGCTACTGGTTTAGAGGCCCCAAACATGGTCACCAATTCCTTTGAATGCATTATGTTGTCTTATCTTTATTTATTTTTATTATGTTTCCTAAATGTGTATATATATATATATATATATATATATATATATATATATATATGTATATATATATATATATATATATATATATATATATATATATATATGGGATATATACCATAAAGTTTTGCTTATAAGTGATTACTATAAATATAACAATAGCAAGTTTTCAGTAGTTGATACCGTTTTTAAGGGCTAACTAAAATGATGACAGATTGCAAACTTTCAAGACTGCTTAGGCCTCTTCGTCAGGCATGGTTTTATATTTATATTTTTCCTATACTATAAATATAGGCAGATATTAGATATTAATAGTAAAGATCTCTCTCGTCACCATCTCTGGGAGGTATAATCTCAGCAACGTTTTAGACAACATCTGTAGAGACTGGTGTAAGTGAATTTTTAAAACTTTACAAAATGAGCCAAGTCCTGATATTTCATGATATCGAGATGCGACGACGGCTGATGTTACAGAGAGTCCTCTAGTCTATTGAAGTACCATGGAATAGCGTGCGATGCTTCTTATATAGCGTACCATTCTAATAATAAGTGTATGAGAGCGTCTCGCTACATAATGACCGAATATGCCACAGTGAGATGTGTAAGTAGAGG
This sequence comes from Leptodactylus fuscus, assembly GCF_031893055.1. NCBI lineage: Eukaryota > Metazoa > Chordata > Amphibia > Anura > Leptodactylidae > Leptodactylus > Leptodactylus fuscus. The sequence continues at coordinate 29,444,853 of NC_134270.1, read as the reverse complement.
ATCACAAAATCTATAATGTTGGTGCCTGCTGCTTCTACAATCATATGGTTACATGACTGTGATTTTATAGAAAACCTGTCAGTTCTGCTTTTCTATCTTTTTTTAGTACATAATTGTACACCTTATAAAATATCAGAGCTGGGACCTGTTTTCTTATAATTCTGTGTTCAGTCATTCTCCTTCTGGAAATTGATGAATAAACTGACAACTGGGTGTTACCATTCTGCTTGTCAAAGAGGTGTGTCCTTACACATTCTGACATTGATAGCACTGATTGGACAGTGTGAGAGTGTTCAGGGTCACACCCCATGGCGTAACTAGGAATGGTGGGGCCCCGTGGCGAACTTTTGACTTGGGCCCCTCTCCCCGACCCACATATTATTATGCCCCATAGTGGCCCCTGCACACAGTATTATGCCCCATAGTGGCCCCTGCACGCACTATTATGCCCCATAGTGGCCCAGAGTATAATAATCGGAGACCGAGAGGAGATACCAAATAAAAAACTGTTACTGACTTATCTCTGGCTCCGCTGCAGTCCTCGGTGGTGTCGGCCACCTTCAATGACGTCCGGACATCACATGATACGGGACGCAGGCCCCGGGCATGTGACGTCAGGGACGTCATAGAAGTAGGCCTGAAGCCTGTCTGGAACCCGGAGAGGTGTTTTTTATGTTCCACTAGCTGGTACCCGCGACTTCGTCTGCGGTGATTGTAGCAGTGGGTAGATACAGGCGCGGGTAAGGTTTTCGTACTGTGTATAAGGTATGGGATATGAAATGTAACTTTGTATCTTGTTGTAATTCAGAGAATACGTGAGACTTTTGTGTTGCAGTTACTTTGTATTAGAGCTGCTATATATACGGTGTTGTGAGAAACTTTACATAGTGACTTTGGGACAGAAGTATGTGAAGTTAACCCTTTCCCGCCGATGGCATGCTTTGATTTTCGTTTTTGACTCCCCTCCTTCTAAACCCCATAACTTTTTTATTTCTCTGCTCCCAGAGCCATATGAGGTCTTAATTTTTGCGGGACAAATTTTTCTTCATGATGCCGCCATTATTTATTGTATATAATGTACTGGGAAGCAGGGAAAAAATTCAGAATGGGGTGGATTTGAAGAAAAAATGCATTTCTGCGACTTTCTTAGGGGCTTTGGTTTTACGGCGTTCACTGTGCAGCCACAATGACATGTCCCCTGTATTCTGTGTTTCGTTATGATTCCGGGGAGACCAAATTTATATGGTTTTATTTACATTTTGACCCCTTAAAAAAAATCCAAAACTGTGTTAAAAATTTTTTTTGAAAAGTCGGCATATTCCGACAGCCGTAACTTTTTTATACTTGCGTGTACGGGGATGTATAGGGCGTCTTTTTTTGTGGGGCCGGGTGTACTTTGTAGTTCTACCATTTTCGGGAAATGTTATTGCTTTGTTCACTTTTTATTCAAATTTTTATCAGAATCAAAACAGTGAAAAAATGGCGGTTTGGCACTTTTGACCATTTTTTCCGATACGGCGTTTACCGAACAGGAAAAATATTTGTATAGCTTTGTAGAGCGGGCGATTTCGGACGTGTATGTGTTTCACAGTTTTTAATTACCTTTATATGTGTTCTAGGGAAAGGGGGGTGATTTGAATTTTTAATTCTTTTTTTTTTTTTAATTTTTTTTTTTACTTTTTTTAAACTTTTTTTTTTGCATTTATTAGACGGCCTAGGGGTATTGACATGGGTGGGCGGTGTCGCGGATTGTCAGAGCGGTGGGGGTCGGCAAACATGGCTGCTCCGGAGCATTAAAGAGAGCCTCCTGGAGTATCGTTAAGGTGAGGGGCAAAGTGGTAAAGTATATGTATATGAGATTGTGTAGGGTTAGGGGCGAGGCTGTAGAGGGCAATATGAATTTTGTGGCTTGCTATGGTCCAAAGTGTGTGAGATTGCAGAGATGGTGGTGTGAGTTTGGGTTTTGTGGGGGTCCTGGCACAAACGTATGTGCGCTATTGTGACGAAAAGTAGCCTATTGCGCAATCGGGTGTAGTGACTATGTTTGAGGAAAATTTCAGCCAAATCGGTGGAGCGGGTTTTGCGTGATTGAGGAACAAACATCCGAACATCCAAACTCACAAACCCACAAACTTTCACATTTATAATATTAATAGGATTTTACATTTGGTTCTATCAAGATTTTGTAAATGAATACAGTTCATAATTTATTCCTAAAAATACAATTTTAGAGATTCCTAATAAAATATTGTAGTATTGTAGGTCTTATGATTTCTTTGATTACGGTTAGATTATCTCAATTCACCCTTAGGTTAAGGCCGGACATGGAAATGCAGCTGAAAACTGGGCGGCAATGCAAGATGTCAAGCTTTACTAAGAGATCATTAAATACTGATTGTTAATTAGTTGTTCCTTGTTATTGGCCATGTGGTTTTGTTGGTTTACCAGCGGCCGTCATGTCTGACCTAAATCTTAATTTAATATTAACTCTTACTAGTGTAGATTTAAGGGGTTATATCAAGTTTAGAAGTTATCCTATCCCTATCAATCAGACAAAGGACAAACTTCATGATCGTGGGGTCCAACCACTCTGGCCCTCACCAATCCTGAGAACGGGGTTCAGTTCCCTTGTCCTGATGCAGCGTCAGACCAAGTACTAATTCTCTATGAGCGTGCCGGAAATAGCTGAATGCTATACCTCCATAGAGTATGAATGGAGCGGCAGAGCACTCCACTCCATAGACCTGCCACTCCAACAGGGTGGTGGATCCGGAGCCTATTCTCAGGATCTAAACTAGTCTAAACTTGATACTACAAGTATAGAAATCCATATCCACAAAAAAACACTCTGTATTATCCATGTTTGTTCCTCAATCACGCAAAAACGGCTACATGGATTTGGCTAACGTTTGGCACATACATAGATTGGAACCTGGAATGAAACATAGGCTACATAATATGCCGGTAAATGCCCGGGCTGCGCGATCACTAACACCGAATTGATGTTCACGCTAGTCTGAAGGACCCAAGATGATGTCATCACAGGTACTTTAGATGTTCTCTGATAGAATCATGGCATTGTGAGGGCGGAGCTCTGGAGAATGTGCAAGCAGGAGAAAATGGCGTCTACTGGAAGCTCCGCAGAGTAGAGAACATGCAACCTTGGTGTGGGGCCACGACAAGTGTATCGACTGTGCCGTGTCTGTAAGTACGACGGACGACTGTACTGTTCGGCCTCTGTCAGGGGTGAGGGGGGGGGGAAGCAAGTTGGGACTGTAGCGATCATGCCGCCTGTGTGTGCAGTCGCACAGGGTATCAGGTGTGCAGATTCTGTGAGTACGCCGGGTGAATCTGTTCGGCAACCTTTGCCGCTGGAAGGGGGGGTGGGGCGCACGGGACGGGGCGTGCGGAAAGGGGACGCGTGGGAGGGGGTTTGGTGGGAGTGGCCTTGGGGGAGCGGGAGAGGCCTTTGGGGGGCACCCAGGAGGGGTGTTGGGGTCCCCCCAGGAGGTGTGTTGGGGGGGCCAGGGCACACCTGGGTATACTGCACATATACAGAGATGTACCACAGCCGAGACGCGGGCACAGGCGGATCGTCGCCAGCAGCAATTGCATACATATACGCAGGTCGTCACCAACAACAGCACACTGATGAAGACGCGGGCAAATGCTTGTAATATAATATATATAAATACTATATCTCGCTATCAAACATTGGTCAGATCCACTCATCATGTCTTTGGAGGGTTGGATTGAGATGGATTAAGTCAATTCAGATAAAGTAGTGTATCCAGAATATCACACATTTGTCAAAGTGGTAGTACTCCTTTAAATAATATTTTAATGTTAATTATGGCTACTTGATTATGTTATATTAATGAGTCATTAATTCAGGTGTAAATGTTGACTCTGAGATTTATTTCCCTAATTTGTGCACTCTTGTGTATGGCACCAAATCAAAGGTCTTAGCGAGACGTAAATAGATTATATCTAGTAGACTGTCCTGATCTATATTCTTACTTACTTCCTCAATTAAACTAATAAGATTACTTTGGCATGACATATCACATAGCTCCTATGAAAAATAATGCAGCACGGTAAATATTTTCTTGCATAATTTCACCTTTACACGGCGAAAGCTGCTAAATGAAGGATTCATTCTATAAAATGAGACATTCCAATAAACCCAAAGGGTGAGCGCACACTGAGAATACAGCGGACTCATTTAGAGGTTTATATAACGTGTCACGAAATGATATTGGGGGTTGGAATTAATAAGATAAAACAAAATGTTATTATGTATTAGGCCTCTATGTCTTTATAGACTTAAGTCATTCCTCACTTATGTTTATTAATTCCCTGCAATGAGGCGGACATTTTTAGCACAACGTTTGGGATAGCCTAAGGGGGCATTCACACGGAGTAAAGTGGCGCTGATTCTGCCACGATAACTCGTGGCAGAATCAGCACTGATAAAATGACTCCCATTGAGTTCAATGGGTTCTGTCTTCCGTGTGGAACACATTGAACTCAATGGGAGGCTTTTTATCAGCGCTGATTCTGCCGCGAGTTATCGTGGCAGAATCAGCGCCACTTTACTCCGTGTGAATGCACCCTAACAGGGCATTTAGGTGCAATGCCCTGGTGACATTGCACTAAAGCAGTGCACTGCAGAAATTTTACCTATGTAAACCATGCAACACACTGAGTTTCATGCAACACACTGAGTTTCATGCAACACACTGAGTTTGAGATAAGTGGTAATTTCAATGTGCTTCTATTAGGCAGCAGTTGCACCGTGTCCACAGTACCAGCAGTGTTCCCTCACAGTTTAATGTCCCCATCAGCAGTGACCCCTCACAGTTTAATGTCCCCATCAGCAGTGGCCCCTCACAGTTTAATGTCCCCATCAGCAGAGGCCCCTCACAGTTTAATGTCCCCATCAGCAGTGACCCCTCACAGTTTAATGTCCCCATCAGCAGTGGCCCCTCACAGTTTAATGTCCCCATCAGCAGTGACCTCATATAGTTTATTGTTCCACACCAGTACTTACCTCCAGGGCAGGAAGTGCCGGGGAGTGGAGAGGTAAGTATATACAGTGAAGTTTTCCCGAGCTTGTAGACCGCAGGTTTGCCTCAAGGACCGAGGATTACAGACTCAGGGGCTGCATGCCACCCACACGTTCCGTTATCCTTTGGAAGACATCCCATAGAGTTTGGTTACCCATATACATTAGTCTAAAATTGATGAAAATGGATGATTTCACTGCCTAAAATTTACCAACAATTGATAGCTTCAGCCCACCCACGACACACTTCTGAAAAGAAGTCAGCCATATTGGAAATTTTTGACCAACTGTTGGACTAAAGATCTTCGTCTTATGAAAGAATTTGATGCCAGTACTTTCTAGTCCTTATCCATTGCCTCTCATATATCACCCGGCAGTAATTCTTAATGTTCATAAATGACATTCTAAGCATATGAATTGTTTATGAAGAACTATTATTACTGAGTATTGTAACATTGATTCTAACAAACAAGTATAAAATTCACTTCTCTCCAGAATCCATTAGATGAAGGTGGGGCAAATATGGCAAATATCAAATTCTACTTTAGGCAAAGGGTCACTCAGAACAACCAGCTCAGGTCAACCCGCACCAATAATTGTCATGCTGAGGGTTTCAGGTCCACAGCACAAGTCACATTACTCTGCAGGTTTTAGTAGTATATAGGATTTGCTGCTAGGACTACTACAGCCCATATCAGCCACAATTTGGTGGCTGCTGGTAACTCATTGAATGTGTGGTCCAGTGTTATGACCTCCCAGTTCCAATATTTGTACTGATATGATGCTGGATATCACATGTATACTGAATAAATCTAATTACTGTAATCTCTTAGAATTATTGGTGACAAATCAATGAAATTATTACACGAGATTTACCAACTTGCATCTTCATAAGGTCTGGGATTCTTGTAAAAGGTAATTCTTCACCTAGAGTCACACAAATGTTGTGCTTTGTATCCGAGGGGCGTTCATTTTCACGAATCCATTATACATTTCAGTGTATTGATAGATCCTTGAAAATGAGTAAAAATAGGGCATGTTTCGTTTGTGGACGCTTTGTTAAAATGGTCTGTCCAAAAATCGGTCATGTGAATAGCCCCCATTGACATAAAGTGAATTTTAATTTGGATGTATGACAGGCCATTATAAAAATATATGTCTCAAGGCTGATTTTCACTGTTGTGTGAATGTAGGCCAGGGGTGCTCACACTTGTACAGGGGTTGACCAAGTCAAAATGATCTACTTCCCTCCGCTCCACCGCCGAGACACATGGCATGACGCTCCGGGGCATGATGCGCTCCCCGCTCTCCAGTCTGACACGGAAACTAGACTGGGCTGCGGCCCAGGCCCTGCCCACACAGTTCACCTGCAATGAACGCTTCTTGCTGCATCACGCGATCAACCCATCGACCCCTGATGTAGGCTGATTCTAGTTTCACACCTGTACTTGGGTTTCCATTCTTCAGGTCCACTTGGAGACCTGAAAAAAGGAAACCCAATCTGCTTATAAAGCTGTTACCTTCAGAAACCCACAAACTCCATAGACTATGATAGGGTCCACCAGGTTCCTGCCTAGTTTCTATCTGAAAAATGCAGAGAAAAAAGTTAGGACTTTTTTCTCTGCCTTTTTCAAGCGGATCAGGGGACGGAATTCCCAAAACAGACACCAAGCGGTGGTGTGAACCCAGTCTTACCCAGTTTCTTTATATTTATCTGTAGCATCATTTTATCCATTGAATAGTGTAGAATCCAGTCAGATGTGGTTTAGGGTTGGTATAAACCCTTTGAGGCATTACAATGGGATATAACTAGAGATGAGCGAACAGTGTTCTATCGAACTCATGTTCGATCGGATATTAGGCTGTTCGGCATGTTCGAATCGAATCGAACACCGCGTGGTAAAGTGCGCCATTACTCGATTCCCCTCCCACCTTCCCTGGCGCCTTTTTTGCTCCAATAACAGCACAGGGTAGGTGGGACAGGAACTACGACACCGGTGACGTTGAAAAAAGTAGGCAAAACCCATTGGCTGCCGAAAACATGTGACCTCTAATTTAAAAGAACAGCGCCGCCCAGCTTCGCGTCATTCTGAGCTTGCAATTCACCGAGGACGGAGGTTTCCGTCCAGTTAGCTAGGGCTTAGATTCTGGGTAGGCAGGGACAGGCTAGGATAGGAAGGAGAAGACAACCAACAGCTCTTATAAGAGCTAAATTCCAGGGAGAAGCTTGTCAGTGTAACGTGGCACTGACGGGCTCAATCGCCGCAACCCAGCTTTCCCAGGATCCTGAATGGAATACACTGTCAGTGTATTCCCGTATACCCGATATATACCCCGATACCCGTTCCAACGGTGTGCCCCCCCACCTTCACCCCAGAAATACCCTGCAAGTCCCCTAGCAATAGAATTGGGGCTATATACACCCACAATTTTTACTACTGGTATACAGTGCCATTGTCTGACTGGGAATTCAAAGAATATATTGGGAATACAAATACCCTCATTTCTTGCTACTGCCATATAGTGCCAGTGTCTGACTGGGAATTCAAAGAATATATTGGGGTTACGTGCACCCACAATTTTTACTACTGGTATACAGTGCCATTGTCTGACTGGGAATTCAAAGAATATATTGGGAATACAAATACCCTCATTTCTTGCTACTGCCATATAGTGCCAGTGTCTGACTGGGAATTCAAAGAATATATTGGGGTTACGTGCACCCACAATTTTTACTACTGGTATACAGTGCCATTGTCTGACTGGGAATTCAAAGAATATATTGGGAATACAAATACCCTCATTTCTTGCTACTGCCATATAGTGCCAGTGTCTGACTGGGAATTCAAAGAATATATTGGGGTTATGTGCACCCACAATTTTTACTACTGGTATACAGTGCCATTGTCTGACTGGGAATTCAAAGAATATATTGGGGTTATAAATACCCTCATTTCTTGCTACTGCCATATAGTGCCAGTTTCTGACTGGTAATTCAAAGAATATATTGGGGTTACGTGCACCCACAATTTTTACTACTGGTATACAGTGCCATTGTCTGACTGGGAATTCAAAGAATATATTGGGAATACAAATACCCTCATTTCTTGCTACTGCCATATAGTGCCAGTGTCTGACTGGGAATTCAAAGAATATATTGGGGTTACGTGCACCCACAATTTTTACTACTGGTATACAGTGCCATTGTCTGACTGGGAATTCAAAGAATATATTGGGAATACAAATACCCTCATTTCTTGCTACTGCCATATAGTGCCAGTGTCTGACTGGGAATTCAAAGAATATATTGGGGTTACGTGCACCCACAATTTTTACTACTGGTATACAGTGCCATTGTCTGACTGGGAATTCAAAGAATATATTGGGGTTATAAATACCCTCATTTCTTGCTACTGCCATATAGTGCCAGTTTCTGACTGGTAATTCAAAGAATATATTGGGGTTACGTGCACCCACAATTTTTACTACTGGTATACAGTGCCATTGTCTGACTGGGAATTCAAAGAATATATTGGGAATACAAATACCCTCATTTCTTGCTACTGCCATATAGTGCCAGTGTCTGACTGGGAATTCAAAGAATATATTGGGGTTACGTGCACCCACAATTTTTACTACTGGTATACAGTGCCATTGTCTGACTGGGAATTCAAAGAATATATTGGGGTTATAAATACCCTCATTTCTTGCTACTGCCATATAGTGCCAGTTTCTGACTGGTAATTCAAAGAATATATTGGGGTTACGTGCACCCACAATTTTTACTACTGGTATACAGTGCCATTGTCTGACTGGGAATTCAAAGAGTATATTGGGAATACAAATACCCTCATTTCTTGCTACTGCCATATAGTGCCAGTTTCTGACTGGGAATTCAAAGAATATATTGGGGTTACGTGCACCCACAATTTTTACTACTGGTATACAGTGCCATTGTCTGACTGGGAATTCAAAGAATATATTGGGGTTATAAATACCCTCATTTCTTGCTACTGCCATATAGTGCCAGTTTCTGACTGGTAATTCAAAGAATATATTGGGGTTACGTGCACCCACAATTTTTACTACTGGTATACAGTGCCATTGTCTGACTGGGAATTCAAAGAGTATATTGGGAATACAAATACCCTCATTTCTTGCTACTGCCATATAGTGCCAGTTTCTGACTGGGAATTCAAAGAATATATTGGGGTTACGTGCACCCACAATTTTTACTACTGGTATACAGTGCCATTGTCTGACTGGGAATTCAAAGAATATATTGGGGTTATAAATACCCTCATTTCTTGCTACTGCCATATAGTGCCAGTTTCTGACTGGTAATTCAAAGAATATATTGGGGTTACGTGCACCCACAATTTTTACTACTGGTATACAGTGCCATTGTCTGACTGGGAATTCAAAGAGTATATTGGGAATACAAATACCCTCATTTCTTGCTACTGCCATATAGTGCCAGTTTCTGACTGGGAATTCAAAGAATATATTGGGGTTACGTGCACCCACAATTTTTACTACTGGTATACAGTGCCATTGTCTGACTGGGAATTCAAAGAATATATTGGGGTTATAAATACCCTCATTTCTTGCTACTGCCATATAGTGCCAGTTTCTGACTGGTAATTCAAAGAATATATTGGGGTTACGTGCACCCACAATTTTTACTACTGGTATACAGTGCCAATTTCTAACTAGGAATTCAAAATGCGCAAGGCTCCCGGAAAGGGACGTGGACGAGGCCGTGGGCGAGGTCGGGGGAATGGTTCTGGGGAGCAAGGTAGCAGTGAAGCCACAGGGCGTCCCGTGCCTACTCCTGTGGGGCAGCAAGCATTGCGCCACTCCACAGTGCCAGGGTTGCTTGCCACATTAACTAAACTGCAGGGTACAAACCTTAGTAGGCCCGAGAACCAGGAACAGGTCTTGCAATGGCTGTCAGAGAACGCTTACAGCACATTGTCCAGCAGCCAGTCAGACTCTGCCTCCTCTCCTCCTATTACCCAACAGTCTTGTCTTCCTTCCTCCCAAAATTCCGAAGCTTTACAGAACAATAACCCAAACTGTCCCTGCTCCCCAGAGCTGTTCTCCGCTCCTTTCATTGTCCCTCAACCTGCCTCTCCACGTCACGATTCCACGAACCTAACAGAGGAGCATCTGTGTCCAGATGCTCAAACACTAGAGTCTCCTCCATCTCCGTTCGATTTGGTGGTGGATGACCAGCAACCCACCCTCATCGACGATGATGTGACGCAGTTGCCGTCAGGGCATCCAGTTGACCGGCGCATTGTGCGGGAGGAGGAGATGAGACAGGAGTTGGAAGAGGAAGTGGTGGATGATGAGGACACTGACCCGACCTGGACAGGGGGGATGTCAAGCGGGGAAAGTAGTGTGGATGTTGAGGCAGGTGCAGCACCAAAAAGGGTAGCTAGAGGCAGAGGCAGAGGTCAGCAGCTTAGGCGAAGCCAGGCCACACCCGGAATCTCCCAAGATGTTCCAGTTCGTACCCAGCCCCGAAAAACTCCCACCTCGAGGGCACGTTTCTCGAAGGTGTGGAGTTTTTTCAAGGAATGCGCCGAGGACAGATATAGTGTTGTCTGCACAATTTGCCTCTCGAAATTGATTAGGGGCTCTGAGAAGAGCAACCTGTCCACCACTTCAATGCGCCGTCATTTGGAATCCAAGCACTGGAATCAGTGGCAGGCAGCAACGGCAGGACAAAGGCCGCCTGCCGTTCACGCCACTGCCACTGCCTCTGCCACTGCCTCTGCCTCTGCCACTGCCACTGCTGACTGTGCTGGCGATGCACTCCAGAGGACGAGCCAGGACACCACTTCATCTGCCTCCGCCACTTTGTTGACTTCTACCTCATCCTCCCCTGGTCCTGTCTTATCTCCTTCTCCTGCACCATCAAAGGCACCATCAGGCGTTTCTTTACAACAACCCACCATCTCTCAGACATTGGAGCGGCGGCAGAAATACACTGCTAACCACCCACACGCGCAAGCCTTGAACGCCAACATCGCTAAACTGCTGGCCCAGGAGATGTTGGCGTTCCGGCTTGTTGAAACTCCCGCCTTCCTGGACCTGATGGCAACTGCGGCACCTCGCTATGCCGTCCCTAGCCGTCACTACTTCTCCCGGTGTGCCGTCCCCGCCTTGCACCAGCACGTGTCACTCAACATCAGGCGGGCCCTTAGTTCCGCGCTTTGCACAAAGGTCCACTTGACCACCGACGCGTGGACAAGTGCATGCGGACAGGGACGCTACATTTCACTGACGGCACACTGGGTGAATGTAGTTGAGGCTGGGACTGCTTCCCAAACTGGCCCGGTGTACCTCGTCTCCCCGCCTTACATTCCTGGCAGGGACACGAGAAGAACACCCCCCTCCTCCTCCTCCTCTACCGCCTCCTCCTCCGCCACCGCCTCCTCCTCCGCCACCGCCTCCTCCTCCGCTGTTAGATTGACCCCAGCTACGAGTTGGAAACGTTGCAGCACTGGCGTTGGTAGACGTCAGCAGGCTGTGCTGAAGCTGATCAGCTTGGGGGACAGACAGCACACTGCCTCCGAGGTGAGGGATGCCCTCCTCGATGAGACGGCAATATGGTTTGAGCCGCTGCACCTGGGCCCAGGCATGGTCGTTTGTGATAACGGCCGGAACCTGGTAGCAGCTCTGGAGCTTGCCGGACTCCAACATGTTCCATGCCTGGCCCACGTCTTCAACCTAGTGGTGCAACGTTTCCTAAAGAGCTACCCCAATGTTCCAGAGCTACTGGTGAAAGTGCGGCGCATGTGCGCCCACTTTCGCAAGTCGACAGTAGCCGCTGCTAGCTTAAAATCTCTCCAGCAACGCCTGCATGTGCCACAACACCGGCTTTTGTGCGACGTCCCCACACGCTGGAACTCAACGTTTCAGATGTTGAATAGAGTGGTTGAGCAGCAGAGACCTTTGATGGAATACCAGCTACAAAACCCTAGGGTGCCACAAAGTCAGCTGCCTCAGTTTCACATCCATGAGTGGCCATGGATGAGAGACCTTTGTGACATCCTACGGGTCTTTGAGGAGTCCACAAGGAGGGTGAGCTCTGAGGATGCGATGGTGAGCCTTACAATCCCGCTCTTGTGTGTTCTGAGAGAATCCCTGATTGACATCAGGGATAACTCAGATCACACAGAGGAGTTAGGGATAGCATCCGATCCGTCACAGCTGGAGAGTAGGTCCACACATCTGTCCGCTTCACTGCGTTTAATGGAGGAGGAGGAGGAGGAGGAGGAGGAGGAAGAAGAGTTGTCCGATGATGTGATGGTGATACAGGAGGCTTCCGGGCAACTTCGAATCGTCCCATTGTTGCAGCGCGGATGGGTAGACATGGAGGATGAGGAGGAAATGGAGATTGAACTTTCCGGTGGGGCCAGAGGAGTCATGCCAACTAACACTGTGGCAGACATGGCTGAGTTCATGTTGCGGTGCTTTACAACCGACAAGCGTATTGTCAAAATCATGGAGGACAACCAGTACTGGATCTTTGCTATCCTTGACCCCCGGTATAAAAACAACATCTCGTCTTTTATTCCGGTAGAGGGGAGGGCCAATCGCATCAATGCTTGCCACAGGCAATTGGTGCAGAATATGATGGAGATGTTTCCAGCATGTGACGTTGGCGGCAGGGAGGGCAGTTCCTCCAGTAGGCAACCAAGTTCTCACCGGTCCACACAAACGAGGGGCACACTGTCTAAGGTCTGGGACACCTTGATGGCACCCCCTCGCCAAAGTGCCGCCACGGAGGGTCCTAGTGTCACCAGGCGTGAGAAGTATAGGCGCATGTTGCGGGAATACCTTTCCGACCACAGCCCTGTCCTCTCCGACCCCTCTGCGCCCTACACGTATTGGGTGTCGAAGTTGGACCTGTGGCTTGAACTTGCCCTATATGCCTTGGAGGTGCTGTCCTGTCCTGCCGCCAGCGTCCTATCTGAGAGGGTGTTCAGTGCAGCCGGTGGCATCATCACTGACAAGCGCACCCGTCTGTCAGCTGAGAGTGCCGACCGGCTCACTTTGATAAAAATGAACCACCACTGGATAGAGCCTTCATTTTTGTGCCCACCTGTGTAAAGCACCCCAACATGAAACTCCATGTCTGTACTCAACCTCTCCAATTCCTCCGCATCCTCATACTCATCCACCATAAGCGTTGCACAATTCTGCTAATACTAGGCTCCCTCCAACATGATTTCCCCCAACTCTGCTGGTTAGAGGCTCCCTCCACCCTGATTTCCACCAACTCTGCTGGTTAGAGGCTCCCTCCACCCTGCTTTCCCACAACTCTGCTGGTTAGAGGCTCCTTCCACCATGAATTTGCCCAAACTGGGCTGTTTAGAGGCTCCCTCCACCATGAATTGGTCCAAACTGGGCTGGTTAGAGGCTCCCTCCACCATTAATTGGTCCAAACTGGGCTGGTTAGAGGCTCCCTCCACCATGAATTTGCCCAAACTGGGCTGTTTAGAGGCTCCCTCCACCATGAATTTGCCCAAACTGGGCTGTTTAGAGGCTCCCTCCACCATGAATTGGTCCAAACTGGGTTTTTTAGAGGCTCCCTCCACCATGAATTGGTCCAAACTGGGCTGGTTAGAGGCTCCCTCCACCATGAATTGGTCCAAACTGGGGTGGTTAGAGGCTCCCTCCACCATTAATTGGTCCAAACTGGGCTGGTTAGAGGCTCCCTCCACCATTAATTGGTCCAAACTGGGCTGGTTAGAGGCTCCCTCCACCATTAATTGGTCCAAACTGGGCTGGTTAGAGGCTCCCTCCACCATGAATTTGCCCAAACTGGGCTGTTTAGAGGCTCCCTCCACCATGAATTTGCCCAAACTGGGCTGGTTAGAGGCTCCCTCCACCATGAATTGGTCCAAACTGGGGTTTTTAGAGGCTCCCTCCACCATGAATTGGTCCAAACTTGGCTGTTTAGAGGCTCCCTCCACCATTAATTGGTCCAAACTGGGCTGGTTAGAGGCTCCCTCCACCATGAATTGGTCCAAACTTGGCTGTTTAGAGGCTCCCTCCACCATGAATTGGTCCAAACTGGGGTGGTTAGAGGCTCCCTCCACCATTAATTGGTCCAAACTGGGCTGGTTAGAGGCTCCCTCCACCATTAATTGGTCCAAACTGGGCTGGTTAGAGGCTCCCTCCACCATGAATTTGCCCAAACTGGGCTGTTTAGAGGCTCCCTCCACCATGAATTTGCCCAAACTGGGCTGGTTAGAGGCTCCCTCCACCATGAATTGGTCCAAACGGGTTTTTAGAGGCTCCCTCCACCATGAATTGGTCCAAACTTGGCTGTTTAGAGGCTCCCTCCACCATGAATTGGTCCAAACTGGGGTGGTTAGAGGCTCCCTCCACCATTAATTGGTCCAAACTGGGCTGGTTAGAGGCTCCCTCCACCATTAATTGGTCCAAACTGGGCTGGTTAGAGGCTCCCTCCACCATGAATTGGTCCAAACTGGGGTTTTTAGAGGCTCCCTCCACCATGAATTGGTCCAAACTTGGCTGTTTAGAGGCTCCCTCCACCATTAATTGGTCCAAACTGGGCTGGTTAGAGGCTCCCTCCACCATGAATTGGTCCAAACTGGGTTTTTTAGAGGCTCCCTCCACCATGAATTTGCCCAAACTGGGCTGTTTAGAGGCTCCCTCCACCATGAATTGGTCCAAACTGGGCTGGTTAGAGGCTCCCTCCACCATGAATTTCCCAAAACTTGGCTGTTTAGAGGCTCCCTCCACCATGAATTGGTCCAAACTGGGCTGGTTAGAGGCTCCCTCCACCATGAATTTCCCAAAACTTGGCTGTTTAGAGGCTCCCTCCACCATTAATTGGTCCAAACTGGGCTGGTTAGAGGCTCCCTCCACCATGAATTTGCCCAAACTGGGCTGTTTAGAGGCTCCCTCCATGAATTTGCCCAAACTGGGCTGTTTAGAGGCTCCCTCCACCATGAATTGGTCCAAACTGGGTTTTTTAGAGGCTCCCTCCACCATGAATTGGTCCAAACTGGGCTGGTTAGAGGCTCCCTCCACCATGAATTGGTCCAAACTGGGGTGGTTAGAGGCTCCCTCCACCATTAATTGGTCCAAACTGGGCTGGTTAGAGGCTCCCTCCACCATTAATTGGTCCAAACTGGGCTGGTTAGAGGCTCCCTCCACCATTAATTGGTCCAAACTGGGCTGGTTAGAGGCTCCCTCCACCATGAATTTGCCCAAACTGGGCTGTTTAGAGGCTCCCTCCACCATGAATTTGCCCAAACTGGGCTGGTTAGAGGCTCCCTCCACCATGAATTGGTCCAAACTGGGGTTTTTAGAGGCTCCCTCCACCATGAATTGGTCCAAACTTGGCTGTTTAGAGGCTCCCTCCACCATTAATTGGTCCAAACTGGGCTGGTTAGAGGCTCCCTCCACCATGAATTGGTCCAAACTGGGTTTTTTAGAGGCTCCCTCCACCATGAATTTGCCCAAACTGGGCTGTTTAGAGGCTCCCTCCACCATGAATTGGTCCAAACTGGGGTGGTTAGAGGCTCCCTCCACCATTAATTGGTCCAAACTGGGCTGGTTAGAGGCTCCCTCCACCATTAATTGGTCCAAACTGGGCTGGTTAGAGGCTCCCTCCACCATGAATTTGCCCAAACTGGGCTGGTTAGAGGCTCCCTCCACCATGAATTGGTCCAAACTGGGTTTTTTAGAGGCTCCCTCCACCATGAATTTGCCCAAACTGGGCTGGTTAGAGGCTCCCTCCACCATGAATTGGTCCAAACTGGGGTTTTTAGAGGCTCCCTCCACCATGAATTTGCCCAAACTCTGCTGGTTAGAGGCTCAATCCACCCTGATTTTCAAAACAAATGTTGGTGCCAACCTCAACTTACTACAAGGGCCAAATTCACTGCTGGTGACAAGCTCTCCTCACTGCAAGTGCCAAATACACATGTTTCAAGGTGTTTTCCTACTGTCAGAGAGGTGGTATTGAGTGTGTAAAGTGTGTAGTTGTTAGGCTGTGATGTTGGGGTAATAGAGGGTCTTTGGTGTGTTAGATGCCCCCAGACATGCTTCCCCTGCTGTCCCAGTGTCATTCCAGAGGTGTTGGCATCATTTCCTGGGGTGTCATAGTGGACTTGGTGACCCTCCAGACACGGATTTGGGTTTCCCCCTTAACGAGTATCTGTTCCCCATAGACTATAATGGGGTTCGAAACCCGTTCGAACACACGAACATTGAGCGGCTGTTCGAATCGAATTTCGAACCTCGAACATTTTAGTGTTCGCTCATCTCTAGATATAACCTATGGGATAACTTCTTCGGAAATGTACAGATTAATTCAGCCATATTGTCCACCAAGGAATGTTGTCGATTTCAATAAAATTTATTTATTTATAAATTTGTGGAAACTCCTTATAGATTGTCTAACTATGGATCAAAAGTCTGCATTTATACACTAACTTGTATCTGTGATTGCTGATCAGTGGGTGTCCAACCAGTCCTGAGAAAGTCGGTGTTTTACCTCCACTGTGAATGTAGCAGCAGTGTGGTGGAAACAGTCGCACCCCTACTCCATTACTTTCCGTGGGAGTTCCGGAGAGAACTAAGTGCTGTACTTTGTATCTCTGCCACTCCCAATGAAATGAATGGAGCAGACAATTCTACGTGGTGCCCACCATAAATATGTAATAATGAAACCTCTTCATTTTAGGCTGAAAATCACAGCAGTGTGAGTGTTGTTAACTTGATACTTATTTGTACTTATTCATTAGAGATGAGCGAACAGTGTTCTATCGAACACATGTTCGATCGGATATCAGGGTGTTCGCCATGTTCGAATCGAATCGAACACCACGTGGTAAAGTGCGCCAAAATTCGATTCCCCTCCCACCTTCCCTGGCGCCTTTTTTGCACCAATAACAGCGCAGGGGAGGTGGGACAGGAACTACGACACTGGGGGCATTGAAAAAAATTGGAAAAAGTCATTGGCTGCCGAAATCAGGTGACCTCCATTTTAGACGAATAGTGGATTTCAAATCCGGGTCATATGAGAATGTGAACTTTGTGACTATGAGACAGGGATAGCTGTACAGGCAGGGATAGCTAGGGATAACCTTTATTTAGGGGGGAATGTTATTAAAAATAACTTTTTGGGGCTCTATCGGGTGTGTAATTGTGATTTTTGTGAGATAAACTTTTTCCCATAGGGATGCATTGGCCAGCGCTGATTGGCCGAATTCCGTACTCTGGCCAATCAGTGCTGGCCAATGCATTCTATTAGCTTGATGAAGCAGAGTGTGCACAAGGGTTCAAGCGCACCCTCGGCTCTGATGTAGCAGAGCCGAGGCTGCACAAGGGTTCAAGCGCACCCTCGGCTCTGATGTAGGAGAGCCGAGGGTGCACTTGAACCCTTGTGCACCCTCAGCTCTGCTACATCAGAGCCGAGGGTGCGCTTGAACCCTTGTGCACACTCTGCTTCATCAAGCTAATAGAATGCATTGGCCAGCGCTGATTGGCCAATGTATTCTATTAGCCTGATGAAGTAGAGCTGAATGTGTGTGCTAAGCACACACATTCAGCTCTACTTCATCGGGCTAATAGAATGCATTGGCCAGCGCTGATTGGCCAGAGTACGGAACTCGACCAATCAGCGCTGGCTCTGCTGGAGGAGGCGGAGTCTAAGATCGCTCCACACCAGTCTCCATTCAGGTCCGACCTTAGACTCCGCCTCCTCCGGCAGAGCCAGCGCTGATTGGCCGAATTCCGTACTCTGGCCAATCAGCACTGGCTAATGCATTGTATTGGCTTGATGAAGCAGTGCTGAATGTGTGTGCTTAGCACACACATTCAGCTCTACTTCATCGGGCTAATAGAATGCATTGGCCAGCGCTGATTGGCCGAATTCCGTACTCTGGCCAATCAGCACTGGCTAATGCATTGTATTGGCTTGATGAAGCAGTGCTGAATGTGTGTGCTTAGCACACACATTCAGCTCTACTTCATCGGGCTAATAGAATGCATTGGCCAATCAGCGCTGGCCAATGCATTCTATTAGCGTGAACTGAGTTTGCACAGGGGTTCTAGTGCACCCTCGGCTCTGCTACATCAGATTGCTACATCTGATGTAGCAGTGCCGAGTGTGCATCAGATGTGTAGTTGAGCAAAACTGACTCAGCACTGCTAAGTCTGCATTCGCATAGGAATGCATTGGCCAGCCTTCGGCCAATCAGCGCTGGCTCTGCCGGAGGAGGCGGAGTCTAAGGTCGGACCTGAATGGAGACTGGTGTGGAGCGATCTTAGACTCCGCCTCCTCCAGCAGAGCCAGCGCTGATTGGCCGAATTCCGTACTCTGGCCAATCAGCACTGGCTAATGCATTGTATTGGCTTGATGAAGCAGTGCTGAATGTGTGTGCTTAGCACACACATTCAGCTCTACTTCATCGGGCTAATAGAATGCATTGGCCAATCAGCGCTGGCCAATGCATTCTATTAGCGTGAACTGAGTTTGCACAGGGGTTCTAGTGCACCCTCGGCTCTGCTACATCAGATTGCTACATCTGATGTAGCAGTGCCGAGTGTGCATCAGATGTGTAGTTGAGCAAAACTGACTCAGCACTGCTAAGTCTGCATTCGCATAGGAATGCATTGGCCAGCCTTCGGCCAATCAGCGCTGGCTCTGCCGGAGGAGGCGGAGTCTAAGGTCGGACCTGAATGGAGACTGGTGTGGAGCTATCTTAGACTCCGCCTCCTCCAGCAGAGCCAGCGCTGATTGGTCGAGTTCCGTACTCTGGCCAATCAGCACTGGCCAATGCATTTCTATGGGGAAAAGTTAGCTTGCGAAAATCGCAAACTGACAGGGATTTCCATGAAATAAAGTGACTTTTATGCCCCCAGACATGCTTCCGCTGCTGTCCCAGTGTCATTCCAGGGTGTTGGTATCATTTCCTGGGGTGTCATAGTGGACTTGGTGACCCTCCAGACACGAATTTGGGTTTCCCCCTTAACGAGTTTATGTTCCCCATAGACTATAATGGGGTTCGAAACCCATTCGAACACTCGAACAGTGAGCGGCTGTTCGAATCGAATTTCGAACCTCGAACATTTTAGTGTTCGCTCATCTCTATTATTCATTCTTCAGGAAAAATCAGCTCAAAATATGGAAACTTTTTCCAAAAACATTTTCGTTTGTCCTGCACTCTCCAATTTAGCCGTAGCCTAGAATGTTTATTGCAGGCTGTGTGGTTTTCCAGTTATAAATCAGAGGCTTCTCCAGGTTCCTTAGAAACAGTGTCATAGGTCACAATACTTTATATTTCTAGGGAGTTCTCAAAATCCCTTGACACTTAGCTCTGACATGTTTATAAACAGAAGTAAAGGTAGACTGTGATGGAAAGTATTATAAGCAGCGTTTCCTCTAAGGTGTGCACTCTGGAAAGTAAAAGAATAAAACATCATTCCAATGAGGTCGACATACCCTGTAACAGATCTACCTGTTTACAATTCAGCCCTAGATTCATTTTTAGTATTTCAACATTTAGGGGAAAAAGTCATGGACTGCATTGAGATCCAAGGAACATGCATTGAGATAGTCAGGACCTATAAGTACCTGGTTGTGCTCCTCAATAATAAACTAGACTGGGCTGATCACCTGGAGGCGCTGCACAGAAAGGGCCCCAGCAGACTCTACCTGCTCAGGAGGCTGAGGGCCTTTGGAGTCCAGGGGACACTTCTTAGGGCCTTTTTCAACTCTGTGGTTGCTTCAGCCATCTTTTTCGGTGTGGCCTGCTGGGGGAGCAGTATATCAACCAGGGACAGAAATAGACTTGACAGGCTGATCAGAAGGACCAGCTCTGTCCTGGACCCAGTACAGGTGGTGGGTGACAGCAGGATACTGTCCGTGGTGACCTCCATGCGGGAGAACAAATCCCACCCCATGTATGAGACCTTGATGGCACTTGGCAGCACTGTAAGTGACCGTCTGCTCCACCCCAAGTGTGAGAAGGAGCTATCGCAAGTCCTTCCTTCCAACCGCGACCAGGCTGTATAATCTACATCAGACCAAGCGAAGATCACTCCGCACAGAGAACTAATGATTATGACTATGAAGTCTTCCTTCTTTCTTCCTCTGTTCCTTAGCTGCTATGGACGCCTAGTTTATCTTCTCTTCTCAGCATATGTGTGTCTACTTCCGTAATATATTACTGTGTATTATCCTGTATCTGTATTACTATGCAGCTGTAACATACTGAAATTTCCCCACTGTGGGACTATTAAAGGATTATCTTGTCTTATCCCAGTATTATACACTGTCTACCAATAAGTATTTGGACACCCATGAAAATGAAGATATCTGCTGTTGTGATGTACGTCACACCTTCCGCCGTTAAATAGGAAACAGCATTGGCATTAGTCGCATTGAAGATGCCACGAAGTGCAGTGTTGTGCAATTTCGAGAAAGGGGTAATGGTGGGGTACCACAGAAATGGTCAATCGTTGAGGGACATAGCAAGCGAACTGAATTACCCAAAATCGACAGTGGCCTATATGATTACGACGTGGAAGCTGAACGGTGATTGTCAGAATGTGCCCTGAGTCGGCAGACCCCCGAAACTGGGAGATAGAGACCGACGAGTGCTGGCCAGAGAAACCGCACCCAACCGTTGGCTCACATACACCAGGAGTCTCACCAGGCATCCAGGAGTATTGTGTCCATCAATCCCATCTGTAAGGAAGCATCTGCTGGGGTCTACCAACTATTGGATATGAAGAAATGTTGTTTTTCTATTCCACCACAGGTGTCCACATACTTATTGGTAGACAGTGTATATTTCTATGCTTCTTGGAAAAATCTACAAAAATGAACGTGAGGTTCTGAGTATACATTTTGATCGAGCTGTATATATCCAGTAGCATATTGATCTCTGTATTGTGGGTCCCACCTTTATTAGGTCAGGATCCACCACAGCAGTGCATTGCCCACAGTAGGTGCGATCACGTACCCACCAGCACCCCTGCCAGGCTAAGCCCCCACAGGCATGGCACCACATCCATGCAGCACCACACCATGTGGACAGAACTCAAAAAGTTCACTTTAGAAAAAGGTCAAAGGGTTAAGAGATAGCAGGTAGATCCCTTTTAGTCTTGTTTATCTTTGTTTATAATCATAGCACCTGCACAATGATAAGAATCTGTTCACACTATTGTCACACTAGCATTGCCATGACAGCTTTGAGGAATCTGTTTTTGAACAGGTTGAAACAAATCCTGATTGATTCCATTGACGTATAACTGGGACCATTGTTATTCCACTAGGGGTTCTGGTGTCTTTGCCAGCAAGGACAACACTGCAGACAGTCCTGGTCTCAAAAATAACTGATATAAAGAGCATAACACAGGTGTGAACAGAGCCAACACAGAATGATTAAAGGGGTTATCCAGGCCTGTGATATTGATTGCTGTGGTCTCTTCACTACTTACCGAATACAGCACCATTCACTGTATAGTGGTTGTGCTTGGTATTGCAGTTCATCTTGAATGGCAATGAGTTGCAATATGGTCGTATGAGCAATGGACGTTATATCACTGTTTGAAAAGAGAAAGCAGAGTTCAATATTATTGTCCCGAAAAACCATTTTAACTAAATACACAAATACGATGAAAATAAATTGGGAACAGACACACTGGCATGTAATGTAAAAAACAGCACCTTGCTAATGAACTATAAGACATGGACATCATAAAGGGGGACTCCACTACTCAGGACCTTTTTTAAAGGCCAGAATGGAGTGCCACTCTATTTCTGGCAGATCCATGTGTAACAGCGATGACCATTCATTTGCATGACTGGCATGTGATTCTATATTTACCCTGCATAGGAAGTGTGTGGCCGGCCTCCGCCTCTCCCGCCAAAACAGCTATTTATAGGGGTTTGGGAAAGCTGGGTCTGTGGCAATGAGAAGACGGCTTCTTCGTAACAAACATCCGTCTATATATCTAGCTGACACATTACCTTTAGGTCTATGGCCACATGCACACTCCCAAATGCATTTCTGTGAGGGTTTAGGTAGACTTTATTTTCTTATGCAGTATACAGGAATATGGTGCAATATATACTGCTCAGTCCCAATACAGACCATAATACGGTGAGGTGCACAGCTATGAGAGCACAGATTGGAAGGAACAGTGGTCATAGGAGAAGTGTCTTCTGTATAAAATACTAGTATGAGAATGTCTACGTATTCCACATAAGGCTTTGTGTCCTGAAGCAGCTTTCAGTGTCCGCAAACAGGTGGATGCAGGGGGGTCAGAAGGTAAGGGAGTGATTTATCACCTTGTGGTCAAGCAGAAGTCTTCCACATAATAGTTGTTACACATTGCAATGGTTTCATATCTGCCTCCTGTTCCATTGTAGGAACAAAAGAACAGATTAAACAATAGACAGATCTTTCAGATAAGAACCATCCCAAGGAACCCCATTGAATATATTGAATATGGTGTCCATCAAGTATCCATTGTTTTCTCCATGACTTCACCAGATGAGTGGTAGCCGGATGCTTCGTCTGTGATTTTAGACAGGTTTTGTTCCAGGGCCTCCAACACGGATGGGAATGGAACCCAATGAAACACAATACAATCTAGTGCATGGGAAATGTGGAATAGTTATCATTGCTAGCAGTGAGTCTCCAGATCTTATTAGCCTTATAAGAGAATGCAAGGAGTGACCTGATTCATATCTGTGCACAAAAGCAACTAGGTAAAAAATATGCAAATCTATTCTCCAGGATGTAATTAGGAGAACAGTGCCTCTGTGTGCTGCCCTCTAGAGGGCAGCCTCCTTAACATCATGCATGACTCAGTTATTCATCCTACTAACATAATGCGGAGTTTATTGCCAAATTAGTATTTCGATAGCAAAAGGAACAGATTCCCAACTATGGAAAGCGCTGTTTCAGTCTTTTGGACCTCCTCAGCATAGCGCAGGGATACTGATTTGGCAGAGTGAGAGACTACAGACCAGGGTCCAAAAGATATAGTCTCTCACTCTGCCAAATCAGTATCCCTGCGCTATGCTGAGGAGGTCCAAAAGACTGAAACAGCGCTTTCCATAGTTGGGAATCTGTTCCTTTTGCTATCGAAATACTAATTTGGCAATAAACTCCGCATCATGTTAGTAGGCTTATTAACTGAGTCATGCATGATGTTAAGGAGGCTGCCCTCTAGAGGGCAGCACACAGAGGCACTGTTCTCCTAATTACATCCTGGAGAATAGATTTGCATATTTTTTTACCCAGAATCCCTAGCGGAGCAGGAATGACTTGTAAGTCTCCATACGCCTAGGCACATACTCTCCCTAATGTGTATGATTATCCCCTGACCAAAAGCAACTATTAATCCTTGTACTAGTTATTATAAATCTCTCTCTCGATATTATTACAAAGTATTCATTTAGGGCCTTGGCACTGTAGTAAAGCGCTCACCTTTGGTCCACTAGAGAGACATGGACTTGGCACTCAGGCAGTCCCTGTGGTCCAGGAAGAATGGGCTGGAGGTAAATCCGATATGACTACTGGAGAGACGCAAAGTCAGTTTTTTGCTCAGACAACAGAACATACTGTCTTGTTGGGGATCCAAGCCAAAGGTGTGCTTGTTCACATACCTTATAGAAACACTGGGGGCAAATTATGAAGTCTGGTATTTTCAACACTGGTCTTCATATCTCCTGTGCTGGTTGAAGATTCACTTGACTGATGAAGAGGAGGCGCACACCTCCTTATAAATAAGATGCAACCGTAGCACTACATCAGATTATAGATGGCATAATTTTCAGGCATCATTAACAACAGTTTTGTGGCATATATAAAGATAAATCTATTGGGGTTGGGGCTAGCCCACATGCCCCCTTTTTCGAAAAGTGTTGAGGGCAGTGTAAAAATCCCATCTGCCAAAATTTGGGGGCAGAATTGGCTTCTAAATAATCACAAACTTGAGGTTTGCAACCTTTTTATGCCACAAAAAATGCAAGTGTGTAAATAGAATTTGATTATGAAAGAGGACAAACAGGGGCATATATAGAGGGTGGGAGGGCATAGCCAAAATAAAAATTCAGTCCCTCTACGGGGCTGCTTGACACCAACATACTCCTAACAACTCCATTTTCCTGACTCCAGTAAATCTTTGTTTCTCACCATTTTAGCCACTGTTGAGATGACATTCCTGTGCAGTTTCTTACCACCCATACAAGAGCAACCAGGAATAGTTCACCCTCCGTATCCCCTAAATCAGACACATGCTGCTTCCGTGGTATCTATGCCCCTGGAGAGAGAATACAAACTCAATGCTACAGTAAGACACATGGAGGAATGGCTTAAATATCCCAACACAAACAAATAAATTCTGCCTGTTGCTTATTTTTCAATATTTGGTCACCCCATTAAACTGAACCTATCAAGTGATTTCTGCGGGATATGATGAAAGGAGAGTCTGAGCTCTATGATATAAAGGCTTATATGATAGGGTGTAGGATTCCAGAGTAACAAGCTGAGTAAACCCTTACAGGACTTGTGGGTGGGAGTCTTCAATATATATTACCCACACACAGTGATTGACAGCCATAAGGACTCCTAGGAGAGACAGTGAGAGTCCTGATGAGATCATCCATGGACAGTGTTTGACAAGGTCAGGACTCCTAGGAGAGGAATGAGAGTCCTGATTACCTTGTCCACACATTACGATTGACAGATTTCTGTGTATACACAATGACACTGGGAGAGTTGTGAATTACTGTGTGTGGCGGGGTAATTTGTACTCTCTGTTTCTGCTAGGAGTCCTGATGGCTGTCGGTCACTGTAAGTGGGTGGGGTAATCAGGACTCTTACTATCCCTGCTAGGAGTCCTGATGGCTGTCAGTCACTGTGTGTGTGTGTGTGGGGAAGGGGGGGGGGGGAGGGTAATCAGGACTCTTACTATCTCTGCTAGGAGTCCTGATGGCTGTCAGTCACTGTATGTGGGCCGGGTAATCAGGACTCTTACTATCCCTGCTAGGAGTCCTGATGGCTGTCAGTCACTGTATGTGGGTGGGGTAATCAGGACTCTTACTATCCCTGCTAGGAGTCCTGATGGCTGTCAGTCACTGTGTGTGTGTGTGTGTGTGTGTGTGTATATGTGTGTGGGGGGGTAATCAGGACTCTTACTATCTCTGCTAGGAGTCCTGATGGCTGTCAGACACTGTGTGTAGGCGGGATAATCAGGACTCTTACTATCCCTGCTAGGAGTCCTGATGGCTGTCAGTCACTGTGTGTGGGTGGGGTAATCAGGACTCTTACTATCTCTGCTAGGAGTCTGGATAGCTGTCAATCACTGTGTGTGTGTGTGTGGGGGGGTTATCAGGACTCTTACTGTCTCTACTAGGAGTCCAGATAGTTGTCAGCTACCGTTTTGGCAGGAAATAAGTACTCCTAATAGCCCTGTCGGGATTTACTCAGGCCTTTTACTTCTGAAATCCTGCTCCAAATCATATAAACCTATATATCACAGAGCTCAACTTATTTCTCTCCATCATATCTTGCTCTCATATATGGCAGCAGAAATGATGTGACAGGTTTGCTTTAAATTCATAAAAAAATTTTTTTTATTTAAGATGGGTTAGTCATGACTAGAACACAAGCCAGACATTTGCTAAATATTCTTCTCTCTCCTGGGTTTCCTGTAGTACGATCTAATAAAAAAAACCTTACAAAAGATATTCCTAATTCCCGTTAGACAATCCAAAACAAAGAAAAGTTATATAAGTGACCACTAAATTAGTGAATATGTAGAAGCAGCCCCACTATAGCATTCGGCTAAGCTCCTCAGACAAGCCTACTATTGGCAAGATCATATAACAGAATCTCTTACTGAAGTAGGATATCCCTGAGGAGATGAATAGATAACTCTGCACCCTGCTTTGAAGTTCCCTTGGGCTCAGAGTTCCCTTGAAGGCAGCACATAGTATAAGATAGGAATTGTTCCATGCCAAGTAATCAGCAAGAAGGACGCAGACTAGTCAGTGTAATGTAAGACCGACTGCAATGATCTCTGGCTTCTTGTGGGCCCTAGGGCAAGCTGGATATATCAGTGTCTGAATCAACCTAAACCATGAATCTACAGGCTTTATAATCATTTTGCCATTTCCCTTTTTCTGCAAGTGCAATGCAGTATTATTACCATCATTGATGCCAGCGCTTGTATATCAGGACTGGCAGCGGCAGGGTAAACTGGTGGTCAGCTGTGAAGGCTGGAACATCATGTAGACAGGACTTTCTGATGTTTTGCTGTGACTGGCACTTTCTACCGCTGCTTGTCTGAGCACAAAGTGGAAAGGCTAATGATAGTTCACTTTCCTTGCAAACTCTATAGAAATTATGAGGACATTTTTGAGAAATCTATTACATGAGTAATATGTATGTGACTCAAATCTTTATTTTATTTACAAGGATGCAGTGAATTTTTTTAACTGCATGTAACACGGCATCCATGGCTTGCCTAAAAATCTACACATAATGGTGTGTCCTAAACTATCCAATAGTTATTGGACACATTTTATATACAGCTGCAGTATAAAGCATGAGGGAGAGGCAGAACTGCACTATGGAGAAGATAGGAGGAGTGCTTTGGATGGAAACAGCGCTACTTTATCAGGTTAAATGAAGGAACCCCAACAGACTCCATTATAGCCAATGAGTTACATTGGGGTTGTTGGTTTCCAACATGTAAAGGTAAGTTCACACAGGGTTTTTTGGTCAGGATTTTGACCAAAAAACCTGACCAAAAAACCCCAGGATTGGGAGCCAGTCAGTTCTCTTTTCCAGGAGCCGTTTGTTCCGGCTCCCAGAAAAAAGAAGCGACATTCTCATTCTTTCAGGGGGATTCGCCTCGCAACATCCGCCTCAAGACACTCCCTCTCAACTAGGCCCATTCGTTTGGGCCTAATCCGGAGCGGAGTGCGCGACTGGATGCCGGTTGCAGCTACCCGTATTTTGGACCTTGTGAACTTACTCTTAGGGATTCAGCACTTGTGTAAATTTCATTGTCCCATCCATATAAAAGAAAAAAATAATGGTAATAACTAGAGATGAGCGAACAGTAAAATGTTCGAGGTTCGATATTCGTTTCGAGTAGCCCCTCAATATTCGACTACTTGAATCGAATATCGAACCCCATTATAGTCTATGGGGGGAAATGTTCGTTTCAGGGGTAGGCAAAGTTCGAACAAATTACACTTACCAAGTCCACGAGTGAGGGTCGGGCTGGATCCTCCGTGCAGTCTTCTCCTTGCAGCGTCCCTGCGGCGTCTTCCGGCTGTTCATTCACTCTGCCAGGCATCGGGCCTGGGCAGAGCCGCCTGCGCATGCCCGCACTACAAGCGGACATGCGCAGCCGGCTCTGCTCAGGCCCCATGCCTGGCATAGTGAATGAAGAGCCGGAAGACGCTGCGGGGAAGCTGCACGGAGAAGACTTCTAAAGGTAGGAGAAGAACCAGCATTGATTGGCCGACTGTATAGCATTCGGCCAATCGATGCTGGTTCTGCATCGAACTTTTACATTCGAACAGCGAGTGGTACTCAATCGAGTACGAGTATTTTGAATACCGTAGTATTCGATCGAATACCTACTCAATCGAGTACTACTCGTTCATCTCTATTAATAACCAATACTGATGTGAACAGAGCCTAAGTGCACTCATCTGGACTGATCCAATAATTATCAAGGGTAGGGTGCCATACAAAAACTTCTAATGGTAAGTTCACACAGGCATTTTTGGACCAGAACCTGAGGCAGAGGCGAATCCGCCTGAAAGAATGAGCACCTCGATTCTTTTTCCGGGAGCCAGAACAAACAGCTCCCGGAAAAAAGAACTGACCGGCTCCCATTGATTTCAATGGGAGCCGTCTTTTTGGTCAGGATTTTGAGGCGGATACAGCCTCAAAATGCTGACCAAAAAACCTTGTGTGAACTTACCTTAAGGCTCCATGGACACATCCAAGTGCGCCGTCCGATGGTCCGTTCTGACGAAAATAGAGCAGGTCCTATCTTTCTCTATGTCATTGGAACAAAACGAATCATCGGAAGCCACCATGGATATAAGTCATAGAATCATAGTGCATCGTAGTGCACTCATAGTGCATATGCATAGTTCATCATAGAATGCACTCGGATGTCACTCCAAGTGTCATCCGAGTGCATTCTGTTGCAAAATCGGCGCCGCATTGAGTGCACACCCGGTCGTTCGTATGGGGTCTAATGAATGAAAATCTGTTCCGTCTACTGGAAATGTAATCAAACAGGCCTGAATGTATTCTCTAATGCTGGTTATCAATGCCATCCAGGCGTTTAACAAGCCTCAGCTGTAAATTTCCCATATGCGGCAATGCTGATTTATTTTGTGCTATGATTAGACTGATTTTCTATGACAACAATTCACACCTTCCAATCATGGACAATTTAGTTTTTTTGATTGGAGCTAAACAAGGTTGACTATAGGCGCTCTAGGCAACTGTTATAAAACTCCATTTGGTGCAAGACGGCAAAACGCAGTAAAATTGCAGGATTTCCACAACCACAATGACCCAGATTTACTAATAGTGTAAACTTAGACCGTCTGAAAATGTGTCAGATTTATCACAATGGTTGATGCTGAATGTGAAGGCTAAGACTGAGGCCCAAAGTTGCGGATTTTACAGCTTTTTTTTTTTTTTTTGGAGTCAAACTCAGGAGTGGCAGTGAGAAAAATAAAGGAATGACTTACTTTGGGTGCCTTATAGTCCCTCAGGCCCCATGTAGCATAAACATTGCCAATGTCAACTATACCTACGGAAACGCTGGCATTTTCCTTATAGGTATAATTGAAGCCGGTGGTCTTCAGAGAAAAACTATGCAATGCATTTCCACCACGTTTTTTTCCTGGAGCACTTTTTGACTACGCCTTAGCTTAGACTTAGCTAACGCAGCTTTTTTTTGTTGCAGATTTTGCACTTGTTGCAGTTTTTTGAGCCAAAGTCAAGAATGGCTATAAAAGGAATGGGAAATATATAGGAACCTCTTAGTCCATTCACACGGAGGAAAAAGGAACCCATTGAAGTCAATAGGAGGCTTTTTTTTCCAGCGCTGAAATTCCACACCAAATTCCTCATCATTTTCCTCCGTGTGAATGGACGGTCATTTTTTGATTTTCGTTTTTTTTAATTTCCCCTCCTTCCAAAAGCCACAAATTAATTTTTTCCGTTCACAGGGGGCACATGAGGGCTCCATTTTTGTGCGGCAAATCATAATTCGTAATGGTACCATGTAATACTGTGTATGATGTACTGGGGAGCCGGAAAATAAATTCAGAATGAGGTGGAATTAGAGAAAAACTGCATTTGTGCAACTTCCTTATGGGCTTTATTTTTATGGCATTCACCGTGCAGCCAAAATGACCCATTGTCTGTATTCTTCGGGTCAGTACAAATACAGGGATACAAATTGAGATATATTTTGTTTTTAGAAGTAGCTTCTTACATAAATTCAAAGCTTTGAAAAAAGTAGATGTACTTTTTATTCATACCATTTTGGGGAATGTGTGATGATTTGATTACCATTTATTATGTGAGATGAAAAAGCAAAAAAAAAAAAAAAGATTGGCGGTTCAGCGCTTTTGATTTTTTTTCTAGGTGTTCCCGAAATAAATAAATTTTATATATATATATATATATATATATATATATATATATATATATATATATATGAATTAGACATCCTCAGGGCCTTGAATTCCGATCACTAATACAATGCCTTGAAATGCATTGTAAAATCCCTATACTTCTATTACAGGCTGTCCAGCACAGCCTGCAATAGAAGTAATGTAATGACAAGCCTGGGAGCTTTCCATAGGCCCTGGCTTTTATGGTTCTAGGGGACAGCAATCCATACCAAAATGATCGTGCTCAGATGCTCCTGGAAAAATGATGCCTTGGTCAGCTTTAGTATGCTCTGTTCTCAAGCAATACGTGCTGTTAGTTTGATACCTAACATACTATTTAATCTCTGTGCTGTCTAGAGGGCAGTGTCAGGCAGGAGCAGGTAGGGGGCAGTGATTATGAGCTCTGACACTGGCTGCCTCTGATTGGAGCTCTGAGTCACGCCACCTTTCTTACTCCTGCCTGACACCGCCCTCCTGACATTGCAGAGCCTAAATAACATATGAGGCACCAAAACTAGCTGCACTGATTGCTCGGGAATGGTGGAATCTAGAGAAAAAATTCCAACTGTGCTGGAATCATTGACATAAGCTTCATGAGGTTTTTTTTTACCTTCCCCTGGATCAACACTGTAGGGGATTGTAGGGTTATAGGTTGGACTTGATGGACTGATGTCTTCATCCAACCTCATCTACTATGTAACTATGTAATGGAGCAGGAACTGGAGTTAGTGGAGTTGGTGACAGGTCCTCTTATAATAATCCACAAGACATTCTGCATGTATTAACTATTAAATTTAGTTTTACACAATACAATGGTTGAAATCTGTGATATCTGGTAGGAAACCATGACAAAGCAGACTGGGGATCTAAAGTCTGCAGCATGCCCTGTCTGTAATGTCTGTGCAACCTCATTAACGTGCACTGTACTTTGTTCCATACTTTCAGTACAATTACACAAAGTGTGAATATTTATTTACACAATTATCAATTTTTTATTGCAAAAAGCCCCTTTCCATAATTGTACAATAAAAGTAATAATGAGAAAAACACAACACTAAATAAACCCAAAGGTATAACTGTGCCAATCCCTAAATGAGAAGTTATTTTGAGCATGTAGCCAATACACATGACCTACTATGCGAAAAATGGGTTAAGACTGAAATCTTCATTTTAAAATAGAGTAAGAGGGATGCAGTGACCCAATAACCCATCCTCGTGACTCTCCCCCCTCCTCCTCCTCCTGCCAGGTGTAGTTCTTCTGTGTGACAGCGTGAAGTGGCTGTAGCCTCGATGCTCAGTGGTGGGAGGGAAGGTAGCCCCAGGCCAGACTGCTTCATTACGGCAGATAGCTTGACAAGGCAGCCGTCAGCCACAGCGCTCTGCATTGTGCTAGCGCCTCTCTCCTCGCTGACACGCATTCGCTTCTCTTTAGGAGACCTGTCCTGCTGTAGGTTTTATGACTTGTCTTCTGGGCAAACAGATTCAGCCACCAGGCTCCAAATCGAATTACATCCCTTCCCTCCCTTATTCTTCCAACCTTGACGCTGATAAATCACCTATTCCACCTGCACAACGATGAGGCTCTAAAGACCGGATAACGAGAGAGAGCCTACAGCATTCTGCAGGGCACTGCTGCGCTGGTGAACACAATTGGGGTCAGTTATGGACAACCGGACACCAGGAGACTGAGCTATTTCTCTGACAGTCTCACCGGGCTTTGTCCAACACGTTCAATGACACAGTGGCCTTGGACGTGCTTGTTATATTAACATTTATTTCTAAATCCTGAAATTATTCTGCAGATTTTTATTATGCGCCGATAGAGTGACAGGCAAAAAAATACAAGAAAATACATAAATACACAAATCGATGCAAAACCTATTGACGGCCCAGTTTACGGGGAGAAGCAAAGCCATTGGGGTCATTTATGAGACTGCAATAATGCAATTACATTCTACTTAAGTCGATAAGCGTTCTCCCTCTCTTGTTTGTATAAATGAAGGCCTTTGGACCCACAATATATTATTTTATTGCGCTGCCCATAAAACAAGGTATATAGCTATAGCTGTATAAGATGGAAGTTTGGTTGCTCAAAATGTACAGTAAGTACACACCCAAATGTTTATTCTCAAATGATGGACAACTCTTGGTGGTTTCTTACATGGTCACGAGGCTTAATCACTTAAAGGGTTTTCCAGGACCATAATATTATTGACCGATCTTTAGGATAGACCATCATGTTAGATCAGTAAATTCTGACAACTGAAACTCCACTAGTCAAGTGTTTAAAGAGGACCTTTCACCTCCTGGGGCACACGCGGTTTTATATACCACTAGAAAGCCGACAGTGTGCCGAATTCAGCGTACTATCAGCTTTCACGTTCTGTGCCCCCCGGTGAAGAGCTATTGGTGCCAGTACTGTAGCTCTTCACTGTCAGAAGGGCATTTCTGACAGTCAGTAGGGTCTATTGCGCTGTACTGTGAGAGGGGGCATTCCTTACTGCCCAGCCATGACATCTGTGGACGAGTACAATAAGGAGGGGGGCGTTCCTCACCGCTCTCACAGTACAGCGCAATAGACACTGCTCTCAGGAAGGGCGTTCCTGACTGACTCTCAGAAACGCCCTTCTGACAGTGAAGAGCTACGGTAACGGCCCCGATAGCTCTTCACCAGGGGTACAGAACGGGAAAGCTTTCGTCTTTCTAGTGCCCCAGGAAGTGAAAGGTCTTCTTTCAAGAGCTGTTGGGACATGGGTGAGCTCAACTGTCTCTTTTGAGACCAGTGACATCACATCCAATGGTCACGTGGCCATCAAATGATTGGGGCTGAGTTGCACTACCAAGCACAGTTACTTGGCACTGTGTTTGGCAACAAGTGAAGTAACCACAGCAGTTCAGTAGATATTCAAGGTGTCGAGTCGCCGCTGATCTGATCTTAACGATTTATCCTAAGGATAGTTGATCAATATCATACTTCTAGAAAAACCCTTTAAACAATGGGACAGCAACAGTTAGTGATCTCCACTTGCTTCAGGGATCAGTCTTCACAGCTGGAGAACACCTCACAGCCGTACAGCTGGCACTTGCATTTCCTCGGCTGTTTGGTGTGTCTTAGAGCACTGTGCTTGATCTTGCCTCACGCTTTTCTTAAGGGTTCTCCATACTGCAGCTCTGTCTCCCCTTGCTATGTCACAATCCAGGTGTGACTACAATGAAAAAAATATTGTTCCGATGTCCACCTAACAACTAACCTTCCTCATATGTCTTCTTCGTCCTACCCACAAATGCCATCACGAGGTTTCCACAGAGGAGAAGACCTTGTGTATGACTAGCTTGCCTGGAAATGACAATTTCCCCATTGTTATTCTGTAGGAACAGAACTGGAGGTTAAGTACCTAACATATCTGCCCAATACAAACTGTGCCCTAGAGACAACAAAAGGTGGAGAAAACAATCAACAAAAAATACTGTGTAGTTTATGGCAGCTATTGGAATTGACCCCCAAGTATAATATTATTTGGTTTCGTTAAAACCAAACCTGGTTGGAACAAAATAGTTTGCCCATTTCTAGATATAAGTTAAAGAAGTTATGCAACTTCCAAAAATTATCAGCAAATACATCCACAGCAGTGCTTACTGCTCACTTTGCACGGCTCTATTTTACTTGCTGCTCCTTGTATCACTGTTATATACATGCAGTGAATCTGTGGACAAACTACATTTCCCAGGATTCATCTCCCTGCTCTCACTGTCTGTTTCCTCCTCCCTTCTCCACTCTCCCCAGCAACTAAATCACAGGTAATAAATCCCACATCTGCAAACACAGCTCTTATTCTTTACATTTCTACTAAATCCACTCCTGGTTTTGGCTCAAAAAATGCAGCAAAGTCAGCAACAAAAAAGCAGCTTTTCTGCAACATGTGGACTCAAGCTAATAATATTCACAGTGGCGTAACTAGGAATGGCGGGGCCCCGTGGTGAACTTTTGACATGGGACTCCCCCGACCGGCACCGACGCCGAAGACCTCGACCGACCCCCTCCTACTCATTTCTGCGCGTTCTATTATGCCCCATAGTGGCCACTTAACACAGTATTATCCCCAATAGTGGCCCCTCCATACAGTATTATGTCCCTTAGTGGCCCCTGCAAACAGTATTATCCCCCATAGTGGCCCCTGCACACAGTATTATGTTCCATAGTGGCCCCTGCACTCAGTATCATCCCCAATAGTGGCCCCTGAACACAGTATTATCCCCCATAGTGGCCCCTGCACACAGTATTATCCCCCATAGTGACCCCTTCATACAGTATTATCCCCCTTAGTGGCACCTGCACACAGTATTATCCCCCATAGTGGCCCCTGCACACAGTATTATACCCCATAGTGGCCCCTGCACACAGTATTATCCCCCATAGTGGCCCCTGCACACAGTATTATACCCCATAGTGGCCCCTGCACACAGTATTATCCCCCATAGTGGCCTCTGCACACAGTATTATCCCCCATAGTGGCCCCTGCACACAGTATTATCCCCCATAGTGGCCCCTTCACACAGTATTATCCCCCTTAGTGGCCCCTGCACACAGTATTATGTACCATAGTGGCCCCTGCACACAGTATTATGCCCCATAGTGGCCCCTGCACACAGTATTATCCCCATAGTGGCCCCTGCACACAGTATTATGTCCCACTGTGGACACCCATAAACAATTATTATACTCTGGGGTCTTTTCAGACCCCAGGGTATAATAATCGGAGACCCGGGGGAATAAAAACATAAAAAACTACTGTTACTTACCTGTCCCCCGGCTCCTACGCGGTCTTCTCCGCTGCTGTCCTTGTTCAATGACGTCAGACGTCACATGACCCGGGATGCAGGCCGGGTTCATGTGACGTCAGAGACGTCAGGAAGGAGGCCTGGCAGGATCGTGGAGAGGTAAGTAACAGTCTTTTTTATATTTCTTACCTCTCCCGGTCCGCCAATCATTATGCTCGGGGGTCCGAAAAGACCCCCGAGTGTAATGATAGCAGCGGTAGTGGCTGTCACCGGGCCCCTAATGTCCTGGGCCCTGTGGCAGCTGCCTCTGCTGCTATGGCGGTAGTTACGCCACTGAATATTCATATTCAGTATGAACATTCTGCGGTGAGTTATTACAACGAAAAAGATCTAAAGTTATGTGATCAAACTTTAAAGAAAAAAAGTAAGAACATGTGTGAACACCTTGACCAGACAACGGCGGCAGCTGGCAGACTAGCAAAGTGTTGAGGGCAGTCAAGCACACTCTTCCTGTTCGCTCTTCCACTAGTCTGCCACCTTGTTATTGAACTATTAGGCTGGCATGACTTCCCTCCTTTGTCCTTTCTTAGCAGGCCAATGTCGCAGATGAATATTGAAATTTTTCGTTTACAGGAAGGAACATTGCAAAAAATAAAGGGCAAGATAAGACTGTAAAAATAAACGTAAAACAAACATAAAAAAGTAAAGCTGTTACGAAACACCATGCTTCGTATGAAGGAAACAGGCAAAACAACAATGGGTTAAATATGACAAAGCACCTTATTGTGAGTTTATAAGATGCGCATTTTTGGATTTACAGACTTACTGCCAATAAGAACATACACTACATTAAACTCCATATTGCACTTTACACTGATGAGCAAAAGGGTAACAATGTTATGAACTTGTGACTTTCAGGCCCCATATCTCACCATCCATTACAACTTTGGACATGAGACTACCAGCATCTTATAGACAGTCATCTTGGCCATCTCATACATAAATGTGACTTGCAGCTATTTAGCATATGATTAGTTATACAGATTCTTATCATTGTTACTGTTTTGTTCCTAGCAGTAGAAAAATGGTGGCCCAAATAAAGGTGTAGAAGCCTTGACTTCAATATCGTCATAAGAAGCATTGACTCGAGTTTGCAAAAAAAGTACGAAAATTGGACAGTAGAAGATTGGAAATGGGTAATTTGGAGCGATGAGGCGAAAGTCAATAGACTGTGCTCTGATGGATGCAAATGGGTCTTTAAGAAACAAGGGAAAATGGGGCTAACGGATCGAGAAATTGAAGAAACTGTCAAGTTTGGTGGAGGAAGCCTGATGATATGGCGTTGTTTCACAGCTAAAGGCGTCAGATACTTGACCAGGATCGATGGTGGTCTCAATGCTGAGCTATATGTGAGTATTCTACAAGATGAGTTACTTTGTACACAAGTACTATGGCTATCAAAGAAACGACATAGTGTGCCAGCAAGACAACGACCTTAAGCATACATCGAGAAGAAATGGTTCAATGACAGTGAAGTAGAGATGATGGATTTGCCCTTACAGTCCACACATGGCATAACAACTTACTGCCAAAAAAGCTCCCAAGAATCCCCCACAGTATAAAATGCTTCCCAGATCCCACCCCCACCACAGCATTAATGCTCTACAGTATAATATGCTAATTGATAACTGGGTTTTTAACATTTTTGAGTGTGTCCCTAAATAGCCTGACACTATTCAATAAGTCCAGCCAGTACCAGACTCTGTAGGCACACATCCCTTTGACATGGAGATGTGTGCCTAGAGAATTACAAGAAAATATGCTCCAAGATTATTCTCTCATAGGTATACAAGTATTTACTAAAACTGACTTGTCAAGGGTCTGGTCCTCACGAAACACGAGATCTGGAATCTGATTGGTCGCTATAAACATCTCGCCCACTTCTCCTTTATACCAGATTTCACATATGTGTTCAATGGCTCCATGTCTATTACTTAGTTTCCATCAGTTTTGTACAACATTTCTTAATGTTACCTAGTAGATGAGGTTGGATGAAGACACCAGTCCATCAAGTTCAACCTATAACCCTACAGTACCCTACAGTGTTGATCCAGGGGAAGGCAAAACCCCCATGAGACTTATGCCAATTGCCCCATTTCAGGGGAAAAAAATTCCTTCTAACTCCAATCTGGCAGTCCGTATAAAACCCTGTGTGTTGTATAACAGGAGTCTGTCACCAGAACAATCACTATTGATCTATAAGCACAGTCAAATAGCTGGGGTTCACTTGAACAAAATACTTTTTCTGCTTTCCAACTGGTGCCTTTGTTGCCAAGAAATTAGTTTTTTTCCTGAAATGCTAAGGAGCTGTTTGGTGCAACAAGGGCATCACTGTTGCTTCATTGCACCAAAGAGCTTTCTCCCTGTTAGGACTGATAGGGTCATGCAATGTACATGTCTATCATAGCAGGGATGGAGTGAAGAAATGGACACTGGAAACTTCTGTAGTGAAATGAGAACAATGGTGATACCTTTGTTGCACCAAACAGCACATGAGCATATCATAAAAACTCTATATCTCAGCAGCCATCATGAAAAAAAAGTGTTTTATTCATATGAACGTCTATCAGCTGTAGGATTAATAGGGACAGTTCTGTAGTGATGGGTAGTTCATGAATAATTAGTCTAAAATGAACTGATCTTGACTGTTCACATTCCTGGCAAAGATTAGTTCACCAGGAACCAAATCAAGTGGTGGGAAGAGTCAGCAGTAAGTGATACAACAGCTTCAGCAGGCTCACTCATTGGTACATCGCCACTTGCATTTTAGTTCCTAATGCTGGAAAAAGAAAAAAAAAAACGCAACAGAGCCCCTAGAATCCAAATCTAATAATAATAATAATAATAATAATAATAATAATAATAATAAAGCTCTGAAATTACACATATGTGAGAATCTGTCTGTGTGTATAACTTCATACAATTCACCTGTTGCTATGATAAAATCACAATCTTGTTAGTCTAGTGCAGGGGTAGGGAACCTTCGGCTCTCCAGCTGCTGCGAAACTACAACTCTCATCATGCTCCATTCACTTCCATGGGAGTTCCAAGAACAGCAAAGCAAGTATGCATGCTGGGAGTTGTAGTTTTGCAACAGCTGGAGAGCCGAGGTTTCCTACCCCTGATCTAGTGGTCCAGTCTAGTTGCCCCTCTACAGTGCTGAACAGGATAGACGCTATTGCACTGATTCTTACTCCTGTGCTCAGCCATAGGCGTCCGATTAAAGTAGACTTCATTCTCCCAACATATTAGTTCATTAGTTCAGTCAGTTCACAAATGACATGATACAGTCAGTATTTTCCTCCTCAGCACTCAGAACTGTGTGGGTAGATGCCAGCGTGAAGTGGGTAAAATAAGGTGCTGCCTGGTACCCCATACAGCTGGGGCTGCCTTCTATGTCTGCTAGTATGAGGCACCACTCCCTGTATCCATGTAAAACCTGGCGGGTTAGGGTTGAATACAGAAGGGGTATAGTTATTCTCAACTTGGACCATGCAGCACCCGGAAATAAAGAGACTCTGGGTGTGTGCGCCCCTGTGTGCCCTGTGTCAGTCCGCCAAGTTTCCGTCCTAATCCCTAGCGAAACTGCACAGGGGATGGCTTCCCGGTAGTCAATTTTAAAACCCATTAATTTCAATGGGTTTTCAAAGCAAACTGCAAACTCTCCGAGGCGAAACTGCTTTTTTTGGTAAGACACAAAGTCCGACATATCTAACACACGGCACACGGGGCACAAGTGTGAACGCCCCCTAAACTTTGATGGATTAATGGGAAGAGCCCATGAAATTGCAAAGATTACACCCCCAGAGTTGAGGTCTGTTCTACACTCACACATGGCATGATAAAAGGCGTACTGTAAATTTGGTGACTCCACCAGTTATCTTTGCTTTGTTCATATTACAATCCTTTGCAGTGCTTTCCAGGTTATAAGGTTGACAATTAAATTTGTATTCACTTTTCAGAATTCAACATGACGCTGCTAACTTGTGATATAAATGACTGTCCTTTGAAAACATCAATAATGATCAGAAATATTAAATATTCTGATCATATTCACAGAACTATAACTCACCCAAGAAGATTGTAGTGACTGTATAATAGACTAGATCTGTATCTCCGATTGCTGTTCTAGTGACAGACTCCTTTTAAGCGCCCAAGATTACAGAAATCAATTTTTCTTTGCCCCAGTTCCTAGCATCAAATCATAGGAATTCATTTTTTTCCTGTACTTGCCTACACAGCGCTTGAAGTCACTTGTACAACAACTTTCTCTATATTTAATAGAGTAAGATCCACTGTATTTATTTAGGGATTACGACTTTATAAATGTCTCTTTCCGATCATAACCAGAATATGAAAAAATGCTGAAAGATTATTACAATCATATGTTGAAAT
Organism: Leptodactylus fuscus; assembly: GCF_031893055.1. Taxonomy (NCBI): domain Eukaryota; kingdom Metazoa; phylum Chordata; class Amphibia; order Anura; family Leptodactylidae; genus Leptodactylus; species Leptodactylus fuscus. The sequence goes on along the minus strand of NC_134270.1, from coordinate 29,405,806 downwards.
TTCATATCAAAATAATAGTTATTCCAAGAATATTATATGTATTAGTAGAGATGAGCGAGTACTATTCGCTATACGAATATAGCATGCACCCATAGCAATGAATGGACGCAGCTGGCATGCAGGGGGCTAAGCGGCCAGCCCCCGGAAAAGTCTGCGTGCTGGCCGCTTCCATTCATTCTTATGGGTGCGTGCTATTTGATACGGCCGTTTCGAATAGTACTCGCTCATCTCTAATTATTAGCTATAAACCTTGAAATCTTTTGTAATTCAGTACAAAAAGGATTCATATATTATGTGCAACAACAAAGATGGCGGCCAACTCATCATGAGTAAGGGAGTCCCTCAAATGTGTGAATAGAGCAATATTGCAAAACACAACCACCAATCCATTCACTTCCATAGGACTGATAGAGCACCGTACTTGTCACTGTGTTGGAGTGGTGGTCATGCTCTATTGTCACAGGGCACTTTGGGGCCCCCATTTTAAGGTAAGTTCACACGGGGTTTTTTGGTCAGGATTTTGAGGCCGTATCTGCCACAAAATCCTGACCAAAAAGATGGCTCCCATTGAAATCAATGGAAGCCGGTCAGTTTTTTTTTTCCGGGAGCCGTTTGTTCTGGCTCCTGGAAAAAGAAGCGAGATGCTCATTCTTTCAGGTGGATTCGCCTCGCGACATCGGCCTGAATTCACTCCCTCCCGACTAGACCGGCGTATTCCGGAGCGGAGTGTGCAACTGGATGTCGATGCACTGCACTGGCATCCATGTGCGGCTACCCGTTTTTTGGATCGGAATCTAAGGTGGCCTCTGTGTTAAATTCCGGTCCAGAATACCCCATGTGAACCCGGCCTTAGTGTCTGTACCCCAAGTAATCCTATGTTTACTTTGATAAATGTTCTATCTCATATATTGTCTACCATTGTCACACTGGGACACCTTGGACCTTCCAGAGGTAATGGCCCTGGGGCCTTCTCTATAACTATGCAGTACATGTTTATGTCCACTTTATTGTTATCATTGCAGACACAGGGTATAACCAAAGTGCGCTAATAAATTATCATTTGTGAATCAACCCATTAGAAATAGGCCCTTGGGTGCCCTGTTTTATTAGGGACCCACCAGAGGATTCTCTAGTGGGCCAGTCCAACCAAGTCAGTTTGCCATCACAGTGCCAAGTCTCCTGGGATGCTGTTGACTAGGTTTTTAGGAATCCCAAGGCCCAAAGTAACTGTGGTTGGGAAGCAAGTCTTTAGACGCAGTTATTAATGATATTTTATTTAGCAGCACTATCGTGCACCTTCCGTGTGTTTTTCTTGCAGATTTCCTCCAATGTTTCACTGGGACGCTTTTCTAGTCATTTAGATATACTGGTGCTTTGCATCTATATATTTCATCTGGAATATGCCGTATTTTGCGGTTTTAATATTTAATATCCAATTTAATTGCCCTACTGTTTACAATATATATTACACCCTGCTTGTATTTTCTTACAATATAAACTATATTTGCAAATTCAGCTATAACTCCTACTATGACTGTGATTATTTATCATATTACAATGTGGATATCCAGAGAGGTGACACGTTGCTACGTGGACTGTTATTCAGTTGTGATGCCTGTGTCGTGATGCAAGCAGTATGTGTAGATGCCGATTGTTAAAGGGGCTCTAAATGTTATATTAAACTACACCCCCCCCCCCCCGTTTTAAAATAAAATCCTAAAAAAGAATGTGATCTACTTACGCATCGTGCACGCTGGGCGGGCATTCAGGGTGTGTCTTCTTCTTCTTCCACGCCTCTTCTTCCTCCGATGTCCTCCGGTCCCGTCCTCCTTCGGCGCTCGCGAACTGACACTGATATAAAAAAAATGGCCTGGGCTCATGCGCAGTAGCATGCAGCTTCTACTACGACCACTGCGCAGGCGCCCAGGCCATTTTTTTTTTATCAATGTCTGTTCGCGAGCGCCGGAGGACGGGACCGGAGGACATCGGAGGAAGAAGAGGCGTGGAAGAAGAAGAAGACACACCCTGAATGCCCGCCCAGCGTGCACGATCCGTAAGTAGATAACATTCTCTCTCTCATTTAATATAACTTCTACGGTGCCTGAATAGCCTTTCTAAAGGCTATTCACGCATATGTGGGGCTCTATCAGCATGATTTTGCTGATAGAGCCCCTTTAATGTGCCTGCAAATTAAAACAGGTACAGAGATTATATAGATAAGGACTGCATTATTTTGTCCAGGAATTTAATGAACGATCTTAATCCCGGTTCACATCTGTTTTCGGTATTCCGTTCAGGGAGTCCACTTGGGGACCACCCGAATGGAAAACTACAGTATACACATTAAAAAAAGGTTAGTTAAGAAACCAAAACGGACCCTATAGACTATAATGGGGTCTGTGTGGTTTCCTCTTGGTTTCCACACAAAACATGCGGAGAGAAAAATGCTGCATACTATACTAGTATCTGGAAGGTGGTCTATTCAGGGACAGTTGCAGGATATGACATTCAATAAGACATGCCTACTTTAACTGTAGACATACAGAGCAAATTAAATGCCTTACACAATTAACCTTGGTCCAGAGGACTACTATGTCTCTACAAGGAGATTGTCTTTGCAGGCTACCTTGAGTAGAGTCCCATAGGCAGTGAATGGTCTGCTTTGAATTCTGGGGGAAAAAATCTGCAAATAAGCTTTCCTTAGCTCCCTATAAATCAGTGCCCGGCTTTCAAGAAGCCTCGCGCCTTGGCTTTAATCTCAACTCATGCTACTAGGATTCTTAAAAAGCCAGGCCCTGATCTCTAGGGAGCTACCTTCCGAAGGGTAGTGCTAGAAAAACTTTTTTTTAATTTACATATTATTTTGCACAATTAACCTAAAAACACAACAAAATACTATGCAAGCTTTCACAGAAAATATAAATGTTGTTATGATGAAATGAAAATTAAGGGATGACCTGTTAAGATAACCCTTGGTCATATATAGAGAGGAAGCAGACTACAATTTCAAAACTTTCGGTCTGGATCTAAACCGAAAGCTTTGGGGGTTCATAGCTCAGGTTCCTCTTCTAGGACCACAGGGGGACCACTGAGGCCAAATCATAGGCCTCAAAAGTCCACCCAGGGCAGGTAACATCACACAGGAACCTGAGGGACAAACAAGTTAGGTCCAAGTTGAATCTTTGGACTGAACCACCCAAAACCCAACACAAAGCAAATCTTTAGATTATAAACACCACTGGGCACATGGAGATCACAGGGGGTGATATCTCCATAAGAACCTTCCTATAGGAGTTTTGAAGAAAAATTAAATCAGTTGATGACAATGAGACTACTATCCGTAGGAAAGGTCATTATTATGTGTATTGTGTGATCTATGGAGTCCGACCCCTTGGACAATCACAATCCACAAAGTTGAGTTAAAGAACGGGGCTTAGAATACAGCAAAGAAGCCTTGAGTTATATGGAGCCGTTATTAAACATTCTAAGAAACCAATGAGATCATACCTTTGTAAGTTTTAGATTTCCTACAATGCTATACAGATGTTTTTTTTCCATGGCCAATTTTCCTGCTTAATTTATAATTTTATCCATAGCAGCACTGGAGTATTTTTCTCTCCATTGGTGCTTGGGTAGAACATCTACATAATATGGTGCCATATGGAAGCATCATACGGCAATAGACCGAGTGCCTACAGCTCCTTGGTTCAAACCTGCAGGGACTCCATGTGCCGCCATACAGACTCAGTGTACAATCTGCGGTGTACATGACGTCTTAATTTCATTACAATTGCATCAATAAAAGTCACTAAAATCAATAAATCATGTTAATGGTTATGTACATTTATGTATTTTCTTGGGTTTTTTTTTAGAAATGTGTTTGACTTTTATTAGAGTACAACTTGTTACCATTCATTTCCTGTGTGTTGATGTGTCCTATGTTTATAAAATTATTAGTAGCAATTAAGAACATTAAATATTCTCTACAGCACAGACTCGAGGAGACAAAGGAAGGCGGACGATACCATGAAACCACAGACTGGGAGACTGTAAAATGAGCCGGGTGCCTTGTCACCAAGATAAATGTATGTCAGTCTCAAAAGTCTTCAAGAACACCTATGTACAAAGTTCACCTTGAAAATCCTAATACAGCATTCATTTACATTACAATGACACCATGGATGGCCATTTTGCTAATTATAAGTAATTATCACTCATTTTTATTTTTTTTTACATAGGAATTAAGGATATGGTGCTCCTAACTAGGCAATAGATCAGACTATAACTTGTGTAAGTTCACCCCTGAATTTGGATTCTATCTCAAAATCAACTCCAAATTCTTACCAGAATCTACCTCCCATTGTTTTCAATGGGAGACAGGACCGGATGCTTTTTGCAGATACAGAACCCACGTCACGTCATCCAACCCATGACACTTCTGTGTCTGAGGTTAAATAGCGCGTTTATGACTAATTGACCTATAATCCTGGGTAACAGTCGTCGTCCTAATTCATTAGGCTGAGTGCCAGCAGCAAGGAAATGACGCCAGACACACTATGTTGGTATTAGTTCCTCTCTCAACCAAGAAGGAAATACTGACGCACTTTTATTAAAACAACGTGGGGTTAAATAGTAGAAGAGAAAGGAAGAGAGATAACAATGTAAGTTTTCATAATCATTCCTGATTGGTATGCTACATCTCAAGCAAACAGAAAAAGTTTAAGCAGTTCCATATATAGCCAGCTACTCCCGGTCCTGCGTGGTAACCTTGGGGAGCTGTCTTCTGGCAGCAAGCCAAGAATTTGTTTATCTTGCACCCATCCTGGATGCAGGCACCATCTTATCATATAACATTATACCAGTTTCAAGCATAAGTAACTATATCTAGCATTCAGCTTTTAAAGGGGTATTCCCACTTCGCATACTCACCAGTCTTCGATTGGGAAATTCTTCTTTTTTCCGGCTTTGTTGCGTCATTGGTGGGCGGGGTTACATATGGAAAGCCAGCGGCGAGAAGTCATCGCTTCTATGCCGCTGGCCCTGCATGTGCGCTCCCGGACGTACAGCCTTCACAATGCAATTTAGACCCGGCATCCGCCGTAATAGAGAGGCGGATGCCGGGGAGTGTAGACGCTGGCACAGGTGCCTGCAACATCACTACGCTCCTGCCCTGCATGAAGCCAGCAGCGGCAGGAGCGATGCTGCTATTCCGCTCCTCCGCCCCCCTCCCCTCCGTAATAGCAGCATCGCTCCTGCCACTGCTGGCTTCATGCAGGGCAGGAGCGTAGTGGTGTTGTAGGCACCTGTGTCGGCGTCTACACTCCCTGGCATCCGCCTCTCTATTACAGCGCATGCCGGATCTGTATTGGCGGCCCCTTCCCTCCCCCAAAGTGTAAACTACCCCCCCCCCAGGCTAGCTCCCGTGCACTTAGCCCCTCCTCCCTCCCCCCTCAGAGCAGCAGATACATCACTTGACTTTTGACCAGATAAGTCAAGGGATGTGTCAACAGAGAAATGAATAAAGTAAGATAGTGGACAAACAAAGTAGTTTTGCTGAAGCAATGTATTTAGGAAAAGTCTTACATTCACATTAACAAGCAGTATAGATAGGATCCTTGTGATGGGACAACCCCTTTAAGGATAACAATTTTATCATACATTACATGATTATGACATTCACATTCCTCTTCACTCTTTGCTGTATGAATCCAACCTTATTATGTGTTTGAGGCTAAAGCCCCATGGGATGTTCCACAGCAATAAAGCGCTGCAAGAAACACATTGCGGTTCTTCCCGCAGCGCTTTAAACAGAAAGTTGGTGGAGTTTCCTCCACAGACTTTCCTTTGCAGTTATACCTCTGGTGAAACTGCTGGCATTTCCATAGGTGTAATAGACATCCTGCGATTTGCAAAACCGCAACTGTTTTGGAAATCGCAGCATGTCCGCACGGTGGTTTTTACTGTGAAGTGGGCATGGGATTCGCTAGAATACCATCCACTTTGTCTGTACTCGAAAACACTGCGCAAATCACTACGTTTCCGACCAATGGGCCCCTGCCTTAGACACATTTTTCAGCGTGCTTGGCTAGTTGATTTAGAAAGAAAGGGACATGGCTTAGTAGAAAATGAGGTATGACTTAAGATGTGACAATATGTACCAAAATTTCGCCAAATTTCATCAAATTTTGGTGCATATATGTGGTGCAAAGTAAGCCAACTAGACAGATACACCAACTTTACCATCCAGTATTAGTAACTGGGATAAATCTGGTGCATATTTAGTTTATTCTAAGGGCTCCTTCACATCTGCGCCCGGTCTCCGTTCTGCAGGTTTCCGTTTCCTTCACAAAACAGAGGCAGGAGACGGAAACCTGCAGGACTCTTTCTCACCCATTCATTTGAATAGGTGAGAAAGCTGTCCGGCCGTGAGCGGTGGCGAGCGTTTTATGCGCTCCGCCGTGAAACCAGGTTTTTTAATCCGGAGACAGAGTCGGACATCCAGTACTCTGTGTCCGGATTTTAAAAAAACGGTTTCGTGGCAGAGAGCATAAAACACTAACGGCCGGACCCGGTCTGTGGTTTCCGTCTTCTTGCATGCATATTTAGTGCAATTTCAACTCAATCTGCATCCTTGGGATGAAGATAAAGTTGAATACAATGGTAGAGCATAGGGCTATCAGCTCCTTGCTCTACCATTCAGGCTTCGGCTAATGATGTCTGCATCAGGGAGGTACAATATATTTTAATGAATGGTCACTGAGGGGACGGGGGCTTTATATGGGGGCTACTTGAGGGAACATTAAATTAAATGGGGGATCACTTATGAAACCTGTGAGCCCACTAATGTGTTAAAAACAGCCCCGAGCAGAGGACTTTTAATGCACACCTGGCTGCTACAGTCGAATACAGCATTGACAAAGCTACCATGAATGTGGCTGAATGCAGTTTTGTTCTGTATAAAGCATTGCAGGAAAACACTTCTAAATAAAAACCTTAGAATAAAAGCAAAAGCCAAAACGAATGCAAAAAAGAGGGTGAAATACATAGACAACAGAAAAAAGCAGGGAAAACAAAATAATAAAAAATTAAATAAAAAAGAACCTTGTGTGCCCAAGCCCTTAGATAGGATGTGGACTGTGAAGAAGCCGCACAAGTGAATTAAAGACGAATGATTCAGAGCAGGCTCTAGCCTGTCAGCATCTGCATGCTTGACTGAAGTTGATTAGGTGGTAGACAGTGCGCTGCCTACCTGTCTGACAATAAAGCACTGGGCAGAAGCTAAATTTAAACCCTCCATGTTCATATAGACTCCTTCACTCCTGATGTGGATGTATGGATATTCATGTGGCTGCTTTATATTCAGAACAGAGAGGCAGAGTAGGCTACAGATGAAAAGGGTCCCATGAACGGCAGTACACATATCTTGTAGTGAACGTTTAATAACCCACCTGAAGTGTTACCGTCTGGAACAGAATCTCAGCATGTCCATAAATTACCCAGTTTGAAATTTCTTTGTCACTAGGCTTAAAGGACATTAAAGGGGAGGTCCAGCGGGGAAAGAATCTCCCATCATTCTCATTCCAACACTTACTGAGTCCCTGACAGTTTTTAGATCATGGACGCGCCTCAACACATTGGCTGAGTGGGCATTACCAATGTACACTGTCTACCAATAAGTATTTGGACACCTGCAGTAGAGTAGAAAAACAAAGTTATTATTAAAAAAGATGCTTCCTTACAGATGGTAATGATGGACACAATACTCCCGGATGCCTGGTGAGACTCCTGGTGTATGTGAGCGGTTTCTCCTGGCCAGCACTCCTGGTGGGTGCGGTTTCTCTGGCCAGCACTCGTTGGTCTCTATCTCCCAGTTTCGGAGGTCTGCTGACTCGGGACACATTCTGACAATTACCGTTCACCTTCCACTTCGTAATCACATAGGCCACTGTTGATTTTGGGTATTCAGTTCACTTGTTATGTCCCTCAAGGATTGACCATTTCTGTGGTACCCCACAATTACCCCTTTCTCAAAATCGGACA